>NC_090175.1:27609233-28209233 GCF_024679245.1 Pseudorasbora parva
GTCTCCTCTCCACCATAAACTTGTGTGGTGGGCGTTCTGGCGCAATATGGCTGCCGTCACATCATCAAGGTGGATGCTGCTCATTGGTGGTGGTGTGAGGAGACCCCCCCCCCCCCCCCCCCCCCCCCCCCCCCCCCCTTCAATGTAAAGCTCTGTATAAATGTAATAAATTATTATTATTACTGCTTAATATTTTTTGGAACCTGTAATACTTTTTTCAGTATTCATTAATAAATAAAATGTTAAAAAGAACAGTATTTATTAAAAATAGAAATATTTTCTAACAAAGGCTTTTATCACTTTTTATCAATTTACCAAAAAAAAGAATATTACTGACTCCAAACTTTTGAATGGTAGTGTAGGCCTATATTGTAACAAAATATTTATATGTTAAATAAATGTTGCTTTTTTTAATATTTATATTTATCAAATAATCCTGAAAAAATAATGATTTCTGAAAGATCATTTGACGCTGAAGACTGAAGTAATGATGCTGAAAATTCAGCTTTGATCACATAGATAAATTATACATTAAAGTCTATTAAAATAGAAAACCACTATTTAAATTGTAATAATGTTTTTTTTCTATATTTTTTTAATCAAATATGCATGTTATGGAGAGATACACTCTCTCTGCCTCAATAGCCCTGCTTTAAGTAGTGTGATGTATTTATGAGATTGAGAATCGTGCAGGGTAAAAATTCAACCAAAAGTGCCTTAAATCTTTTAGTTTTTCAACCAAGATTATGCTGCAAGATAAAAAAAAATATATAATTTCAACTACATGAAATTTCCTTGTTAACCTGTAAATGTTGCAAATTCAACCCTAGGTGTACCTCAGTGTTCTGTCTTGGGCCCTCTTCTTTTCATTATTTATGTTACAGTTGGACACATAATCAAATGCTATGGGTTTACACTGTTATGCTGATGACGAGCATTGAGTGATCTATTTTAGCACACCTCCCAGCTCAGTGTTTCCTCCACCTAAATTATCAACTTGCATAAAGGAACTTAAACTTTGGCTTGAGACGATTTAGTTTAAATTTAAATGTAAAATTTAAGGTAATACTGATTGGCTCTAAATCTGTTGTATCTAAACTATCTGGTCAACTGCCTAAGCACCTTCTCCAATCCTCTATCACCTTCACTGGCTTCCGGTTTCCTTATGTTTAAACTTCAAGGTACGAATTCTTACTTACAAAGGTCTTCAAAACCTTAAGGTCCTACATATTTATCTGACTTACTTTAGCCTTCTGCTCCTGTTTCTTGCTTACAATATTCTATATTTAGTCACACCTATAATTAGTGTGGTGCCAGGTCTTTTAGTGTCTCCCATATTGTGGAATGCTCTTCCTTAAGACATCCGTCAAGCATCCTCCCTTCTTTCCTCCAAAAATCTTGAAAAAACACAGGGTTTTTTTTCACTCAGTCTCTCTCTCTCTCTCTCTCTCTCTCTCTCTCTCTCTCTCTCTCTCTCTCTCTCTCTCTCTCTCTCTCTCTCTCTCTCTCTCTCTCTCTCTCTCTTTTATTTAGCTGAATATTACTTTTCAGCTCTTGGTCTATAAATTATAAATTTTTTATGGTTATGTTATTTGTTTGGATTACTCAGTCCTGTTCATATCTTTCTCTATCCTAACTTTGTAAGTGACCTCTCTGTATATTACATTTCAGCTCTTGGTATGAGTGTTGTACTTTATTAATTATATTTATTTGGTTTTGTTCCTTAAAACAAAATCTTTGTAAAGTGACATTTGGTGTTGGAAAGACACTATATAAATAACAAATATTCTTCTTATTATTTTTATTATTATTATTATTAATAATAATAATAAAGTCACCAACTAACTGACCACAGAGCGAGTTTTAACACCACACACTAACATACGTAAATTTACTATAATTCATTCTTCATATTTTGTAGCAACGGCCCGGCCCACATTGTCCAGTCTAGCTGACTCCTTTCACTTCCTCGGCTCCTCCTGTGTTTTCTTTACTCTGCTGTTTGGATCTGCCTTGGGTATTCCCAGTCTGCCCTGGCAAGGGGATCTCTTGTCTCCTCCTTGGGCAGCCAAGCCCCTCATGGCTCTGCCTTGGCCTCCAGGACCTATGGTGTCGTCTGGTCTCATCGTCTATTTGGCTTTACCTTTAGCGGCTCAGTTTTAGTCTATCACAACCGTAGTTCCAATTGCCAAGGCTCCTACGTAGCCGAGTCTGCTCATCTGAATGAGCCAGCTAGAAAGGCTGGGGAGCACTAACCAGGCTTCCAGACAATGTGTAAGTGGCACCAGTGGAACTGCATATTACATGTACCGGCAAGGGGGGCAGCGTTGTGGTGCACATGGGCCCAACCTGGAAGACATAGTGTGCCAGGGTAGAGGCAGTGAATGTGGTGCAACACTTACCCGACTCTATGGTTCCAGCAAGGGAATGGCTGGAGATGTGTGAGGAGGGGTTGTGTTCTCAAACTGTATAACCCAGAGAGTAGGAAAATAGCTCTTTCTTTGAGAATTAGGGCGGAACAGAAAAATATTACGCCTGAACCTCCTCTGGGGGAAGGTGCATGCGTAGCGAGGCAGTGCATTCACCACCTACTGGGAAAGATCGGTCCCCTCCATCTCCAGTTGTCTGCCTTAGAGTCAGACTTTTAGTGGCATTTACATTTACATTTACATTTAATCATTTAGCAGACGCTTTTATCCAAAGCGACTTACAAAAAAGGGGAGAGTAATAGAAGCAACGAAACAGACAAGGCCAACAACCTGTAAGAGCTGTAAGAAATCTCAATTAATTAGCACAGTACAAGTTTTTTTTTTTTTTTTTTTTAAATAGACATCTACAACAAAAACTCACGTATGCAAAATGCCGAACACTGCATTTTGATAGCTATGATAACAACCCATTAGGACTAAGGCTGTTGCCCCAGCTGTTGTCATTAATGCAGATTCAGTGGCCCAATGGGTTGGTTTTGTATGGCATTCTAGCTAAACGCGCAGCAATAGCCATCTACAACAAAAACTCACGTACGCAAAATATAGAACACTCGATTTTGATAGTTATGATAACTATGTAACATACCCGCCTGAAGGCACAAATCCGGATGAGAGACGTAGATATGGTCCAGGAGTGTGCGCTTTTTCGTCGTTGCTGTGGTGATCAGTAAGTGCTATTCTGTATTGGTCAAGTGCAATTGGAAAAGATGTGTCTTAAGATGTTTTTTAAAAATGGCTACAGACTCGGCAGCACGAATTGAGATCGGCAGGTCATTCCACCAGGTGGGAACGGTCCAGGAAAATGTCCGTGAGAGCGATTTCATGCCTCTTTGGGATGGAACCACGAGGCGCCGCTCGCTCGCAGAACGCAAGCTTCTGGAGGGTGTGTAAGTCTGAACAAGTGAGTTTAGGTATATTGGTGCAGAGCCAGTGGTTGTTTTCTAGGCAAGAACTAGTGCCTTGAATTTGATGCGAGCAGCCATTGGCAACCAGTGCAGTTTGATGAAGAGAGGCGTAACATGCGCACTCTTCGGCTCATTAAAGACCACTCTCGCCGCTGCATTCTGGATCAGCTGCAAGGGTTTTATAGTGCATGCTGGAAGCCCAGCCAGAAGAGCATTACAATAGTCCAGTCTTGAGAGAACAAGAGCTTGAACCAGGAGTTGTGCAGCCTGTTCTGATAGCAAGGGTCTAATCTTTCTAATGTTGTATAAAGCAAATCTGCAGGACCGGGCTGTTGCAGTAATGTGGTCAGTGAAGTTTAACTGGTCATCAATCACAACTCCAAGGTTTCTGGCTGTCCTTGATGGAGATATGGTCGATGAACCAAGCTGAATGGAGATATTTTGATGAAGTGCTGGGTTGGTTGAGAAAACAAGTAATTCTGTCTTTGCAAGATTGAGTTTAAGATGATGCTCTTTCATCCAGTCAGAAATGTCTGTCAGACAGGCAGCGATATGAACACTGACTGTAGGATCATCTGGTTGAAATGAGAAGTAGAGTTGAGTGTCATCAGCATAGCAGTGATAGGAGAAGCCGTGTTTCTGAATGACAGAACCTAATGATGACATGTAGATGGAGAAGATAAGTGGTCCAAGCACTGAGCCCTGGGGAACCCCAGTGACTTAGACACTACACCTCTCCATGACACCCTGTAGGACCTACCAGAGTGGCAGCTCGGGGAATGGGCAGCGACGTCTTACTGTTGGGGGACTTTACGTTGTGGCTGAGCTGGCCGCACATGAGCACTTCTTTTTTGGGGTAGAGCAGGGGTGGGCACTTCCAGTCCTGGAGGGCCACTGTCCTGCATAGTTTAGCTCCGACCTATATCAAAAACACCTGAACCTACAAATTAATGTCTCTAGGATTACTAGAAGGCTACAGCCAGGTAGGTTTGATCAGGGTTGTAACTAAACTACAGGACAATGGCCCTCCAGGACTAGAAGTGCCCACCCCTTGTGTAGAGGCTGAAGGGTGATGTCCTTGGCAACGAGCAGACTGGGAGGCAGCTCTAGGCAGCCGGCTAGCTGAGGTCACATCAGGGTAGGCTCTTGATTGCCTCAGTCTGCTTATGGACTGCCAAATAACTGCTGGGCAAAGTCCTCAACAATCTTGCCGAAGAGACCACCTTGCAAGAGGGTGGAAAGTGTACTCTGTTGAGATCTTGCATATCTGCAAGGTTTAGCCAGAGATGGCAGTCCTGGACCACCAAGATAGACACTGTCTGGACAAGGGCCTGTGCTGTGACTTTTATCTCCCAGGGGGCATGGTCAGTTACTGTGCACATTTCTGCATCAACCCCGGCTATGAAGTACCCTTTGGCATTATGAGTGATTTGGCCGTCAAGGGTAGTGAAAAATAAAATAAAATAAATAATTTTTAAGAAGATATTGGTTATATGGAATAGTTATATACTTGTTAAAAAATTGATTTTTAATTATTTTTGACCAACAAAAAAAAAAGTGCAGACTGCAACTTTAACCCATAATCATAAGGTCTGAATCATATTATATCTGTACTGTATCCTGTAGTGTAAATTAAGGGTTGCCATATGAATTAGCATTTGAACATGGCTCTGGAATATGTTTACACAACAAACATTTTACTTTTTATACATTTTACAAAGTTTAATCAGGTTAGTATGACCTCTCCCGATCAGTATTCATCAGAACCATCCCCACTGCACTTATTTACTATGATTTATAAGCCTGTGCCAAGGATGCCAGGTTCTGGCCTGACACCACCCTGATCAAATATTCAACCCATTGCAGAGGAGACCGCCCAAGGTCCTTGTATCAGTCCCTTCAGTCCAGTTTTTCCCTGTTTTTTTATTTTATTTTTTATTTATTTACCGTAAATGTTTAATGCCTAAATAAAAATTACAGGTCTTGATTTGGTTGAGCAACAGCAGCGGCCCGGAGTGACTGCGGCTTAGCTGGAAGATTGCCATACCCGAGGGTCTGCTAACACAATGTAATTATGTGTGTAAAATCGGACTGCATGAGGTGAGGTGAGATATTCTCGCTTCTAATTGCGCATGGCAAAGAAAAAGAGTCCAAGGCTATAGAAGCTTGTGTCATTTTTAAACAAAAGACGTTTTAAACTGTGAAGAGAAGGTAGGCTTGGAATGGCTTTTCAAAATTAGACAGGACAGAAAAAGCCTAGAAAATAAAGATCAAGATGCTATCCACTGAGTGACTGTTATACACATTGAACTACAGCTGCTGTTAAAGATACTATGTTTGCTCAGTGATTGTTTTAAATCAATACAAAATTCACAGCAAAACCGACCCCATGCCTTAGTTCTCTTAGGCTCTATCTATTGCTTTATATTTGTTCTCTCCGAATTTCATGTATTTACACTCTAGTAATTAGGAATTAGTGTGTCACATCTTTCATCAGTCAGATTAATTGTCTTGTCTTGAGTAAATAATTTAATTGGCTGACTTGAAGCGCAAGAAAAGAAAATGTCAGAGAATGAGGAAGAGACACACATTAATTATTGTGCAGTCAGCACAGCAATTACAGCGTGTTAAGCATTAGACCAAATTAATGACTTTTAAAGCTGTGCAAAGGAATCAGAAGATCTGGCAAATAACTTACTATGCATGTGTGGGATTGCATGATGATTATGTGACACAAAGTTTTACACATAAACGTGTCATTATTTGATTACAACCAGAGACACACAAAAATGTTTCAAAGTTATAATGTAATACTTTTAAAACACCTTTTTTTAAAGAAATCAATAATTTTATTGAACAAAGATTACATTGATCATAAGTGACAGTAAAGACATTTACAATTGTATTGAATTATTTAATATTTCAGTAATATATTATTGATTTTGCTGTATATTTTTACTGTGTCAAATAAATGCAGCCTTTGTGAGCAAAGGAACTTTTCACCCTACCTTCCCCAAACATTTAAACATGGACTGACAGATGATGGATGGATGGATGGATGGAATCCTAAGTTAAAAGACAAAAACAGAATTTGAACCACATTTGGCAGTTGGCAAGTGTTAATTTTGGAGCCTGATTACAGTTTTCAGACTCCTATCTTAACATGGACAAAGAAAACTGTTTTTTTTTTATCACAAATACACTGACATCTCTGATTTGCAGATACAGTGTTATTTTAACACAAATATAAATATGCAATATAAATATCCCTTTTTGTTGTTGGTCATCATCATCTTTAATTTACCTCGTCGTATACTTGGCATTATTTCCTGCTGCCATTAATGACATATATAGATTACACAATCACAGCAGCACAGAGTCTGGTGAAGAAGGACAGACAGCACTAATAGCATTTGAAAGGCACCACTGAAAGAGAAGAGTAAAGGAGGGTGATTAATATGCTTTCAACTGGGACTCACAAGAAGGGAGAAGGAAGTGGTGGTGAAAAAAAAATCTTATGCAATATGCAAGGAGACAACAACATAACATCAATTCATCATCAATCTCCTGCTAGGACGTACATGTGTATTTATGCTCTTTGATCTGGCCAACTGGGAAGGGAGATTAGAGGAGTGTCTATGCAAGTGGAAAGAGTATCTGTCAGAGGTGTGGGAATTTACAACGCTGAGAGATGTGACAGTCTGATTACTACTAAGTATTGCATATAAAAGATATATGCACACAGAGTGTGCATGTGACTGCAGTTACGCCCACTGAGTTGCAGAAAGTAGGGATGCAGCGAATTTTCAGCCGAAAGACTTTTATCTCCAAAACAATACGGCCGAAATGTTGTGCTGACGCAAACAGAAACCGTGACCTCCACGTGCTTGTCTAAAGCAACATGTCTGAGGATTGCGGTGTGGGCGTTTGATTCATCCCACGATGACGCATCTATAATATGGGTTGAACTTGAAAATTATGCTTTGTTTATTTTTCTGCAGATGGATACACCTACCGGCTCCCCAGTGATACACTACAACACTTTTATTCTATAATAAAAGAAAAACGGGCAAAACGGTCTCTCTTTGTAAACTTTGTTCGATGCATGCGAGTGCTGCCTATGTCCGAATAATATGACCAGTCGTTTCTCGGTCATCACCCGCGTGTGTAGAGCCAGAAGACACAAAAGAAGACTCGCGCGTCCTGTGAAAAGATCTGTATCACTCATCTGAGAGCGAATATTGAGTCCTCTTTCAAGTCTTGTGCTTAAACGGACAAACTCACACAAGAAGTATGTCAACGTGCATTTTGATGAGTATCCTTGCAGACTGTATATGCCTTACTGTCAAGTATCCCATTTTGGCCGGGAAAGTCCCGTATTTTAACATTCTTTCAGGACCCCTCTGCGTCACATTTTAATGCACAGGGTATCCCTTCAGCGTCATTTTTCGACGAGAAAGGTGCTTTATTCATGTCAATGGGAAATCTTTGGTGTCTTACACAGACATGTTGGGCATATTACCATAATTAAATTATATAATGAGTTGTTATTCTGCCATTATGACATGTTGGAATATATTTTTATTTTTATTTATTTTTTATTTATGCTAGTTAGACATGTTTGAACATATAACCCAACCTCACCCCATCCCTAAACCTACCCATTTGTGTATTATATGATATAAAACACAGGATCAGGAGGTTTTGAGGCCAAAAGATTGATTTGTGTTCCCCAAAAGCGATCAGCTTCTCCATCCGCCGAAGATCAGGCAGACATTCAAATTTAAAAAATTGCCGCCGGAAGAAACACTATGTCAGGTTTAATTGTGAAATTGCATTGGCTCTTGTATGTCTCGTGACCAATTGCATCATTACGTCAGCTTTGATTCTAAAATGTCATTGGCTCTCGTGTGTCTCATGACCGATTGTGTCATGCTCAAGAGGCAGGTGTATCATTAGCCTATAGGAATCTAGACGCACCCTAGCGACAGCAAATCTAATCTGCCGCGAGTGTCGTCTAGCAACTCTCAATAAACTTCTGAGCTGTAAAAACCAAACTCTGGTCAGGCCAATCACATTGTCTATAGAGTCGGTCTATATTTTACGAACCAAAATTACAGGTGTGAAACCTCCCTCGGACCACGGTCCGGATCAAACAGATGAAATTTTGTCCGACGAAAAGAGGTAGTCTCGGTCCGGACCAAACTGAACAAAGGTTCGGTTCGCTTTTTGTGTGAAAGCATTTTCTGTATAGTTCAGACTTTCAGACCATTTACAGGAAGTTCGGTGGTAGGATTAGTGAAAAAACAAAGGTTAAACTCACAGGACATGCAGTGATAGAGCGTGCAGCATTTTAAACAGAACCGCTCAGTCAGCTCGCGTGAACAGTGCTCTGCTTGACTATATATATATATATATATATATATATATATATATATATATATATATATATATATATATATCATGTCTGTGAGAAGTAGCCTGCATGCTGAGTTTTGGTTTATTTATGAGACCGCTCCAGTTCATGTGCAATGCAAATGATCGCTCCGTCACGGTTTGTCTGCTATATTATTTATTAAAGCGTATTTATTAAATTCAGGCAAATGATGAAACATTTATTAAAATTAAGATACAATTTATACAAAGCTTTCTACAACTTAATGAAGTGGTCAAAATTATTTCTGACCCAATGTCTTTGACATATATTGCACATCTGTGCACGTTTCATAATCAATATAGCCTAGATGAAATTTAAAAATAACATTATAATATTTAAACATAACTATAAAACAAAATACATTGTTTGGCTAAAAAGCCTATATCTTCTCCTCCTTTCCTGTCGGTGCGATAAAATGTTTGCACAACGAGAACGTTCATTTGGTGAATTTGCCTCGAGTATAGTTGGTGCTGCAGATGGTAATCCCATAATATGAACAGTAATGGCAACGATATGCATCTGTTCATTCATTCTTGTCAAAGTTAGCCGCTGAATTGACAACACACTGACGTTAGACGCACGTCCTCTAACAAACCAATCAATGTTAAGATGCAGCCCACATAGATGATGACGACAGGACGCCAGTGCGTCATGTAAAGTTCTTTAGTGCGCTGACATAACTGCACTGTGTGAAGCAAACCAAAACTAACCAAATTTATACAATGTATCAAAACACGAACTTTGGTTCGGACCTTGGTGCAGACTTTCAGGTGTGAAAACACCCTTAAAGTTCAGCTTTTCTCTGAGAAAACAACAAAGAATGGCACTGAAGTCATTCTTAAAAAGGGAAGAAGTGCTCTGAGTTTTGCCGACCGGATATGGCGAAAGTTTAATCTTCACATGTTTACTAGCTTCAACTGGCTCCGCTTCATTTTGCTCTGGTTGGTTTAAGCGCTATCCAATTGCGTGCAGAGGGAGTTTGAAAGACAGTCGTTTATCCCGCCTCTCGGATTGAGCCCTGTCAATGGTGAGTTTCCAGACCAAATATCTTGATGTGGGTCTGGCTTGTCAGGCTAGTGTATAATTTGAATGAGATATGAATGAGTGTCTTCAGGCACACAGAGCGGTGGATCATCATTTCAGTAATTAAAATATTAAGATTAACTATGTTCTTTACATGAAGAGATCCTGACTTCAGAAGACTTAGAATGCAAGTTAATACTTTTATTTTAATGCTGGAAGAGCCAATATGACGATCTAACATTATTGTATTTATTTATAGCATTCTAAAGCAATTTGTAAGGAACCCTAGAGTCCAAACTTTTGTTTAAACTGAAACTAAGTAAAAACTATTTTACTCGCGTTTCTCAGTTTCCCAATTAAATCCAGTCATGCAGCAGCTCTTCTGCCACTCACTCAAGCTGAGAGGGGTGTTTTCTGGCGGGAAAGTGACATCCATGCATATCCTGATGAATTCCTAATCAATTATTACAAAGCAACTTACAAAAGAAGAACAAATCATTTATTAAAAAGCCAGCAATCATTTTTGCCTATACATTGCCAGGTTTATTAGACAACCAGATTAGGAAACCAGCTAGAGAAAATAATAAATGCAGAGGAAAGTGTGTGTGTGTGTGTGTGTGTGTGTGCGTGTGTTTGTGTGTTTGTGTGTGTGTGTGTCTGTGTGTGTGTGTGTGTGAGTGTACTTATTTATATTATGTAACCTGAATAAGTATGTTACCTTTAATAGGGCAGGTGACGTGAAGACACCAGTGAGTAAATGTCTAATTTTAACTATAGGAGTTAAATCTAATAGGAGACACATTAGTATCTGAAGTGCCTTGAAACGCACCACATTATTCAATGTGTTGACGTAATTTCCCCTTAAAAGGCTTCAGCTGTTAGCAGCTCCTCCCCTTTTTTGAAACAGCCAATAGCGTTTTGTTAATATACAGTTTGACTAGAGCGCAAGAGCGGACCTTTCTCTGTTTGGTTAAGCCGTTTCCTCATGTTCATCATCATAATCTCCATATCGCTTTGAAATGCAGCATTCTGTGCAGAATTCAAATGGGTCAGTGCGTGAAACTAACGTGAAAACAGACTTCATTCACCTCAAATGAAAGCATATTTACACTGAATCGTTTCCTATCACATATATAGTGTGCTATGTGCCTTTCACCATGCAGAAATTAGTAAATGTGTGACCAACTTACCGATTTCAGCTGCAGCTTCAGCAGTGTAGGGGGCGGGCTTTAGATTCTAGAGAGTATTTTGATTGGACAGAAGATTTGACAAGAAAGTGAAGTCTGCGATGATGTCATCAAAATCTAAGATTTGTTTTAATGGAACTGAGAGACTGTTTTGATTGCTTATATCTCCTAAATGCAAATGTTGTCAAAGTTTTGGAACATACCAGCTTATTCATAACTTTAAGGCTAACACAGTCATACTAAAAGCTAAAAAAGTTTTAGGATTATTCCTGTGCTGATGACCTGTTGATCTAAAAGCTCTGAGTGCAACACTGCGTTGGCTTCAGCTACCAGATCGTGTGTGTATATTCTGATACTTTCAACAATTCAATGTGAGCAAATGTGTCTTTTATATCCATAGGAGTTTAATCTAATAGAAGACACGCTAGTATTAAATGCACACCAACGTGTTGTTTTAGGATTATTCCTGTGCTGATGACCTGTTGATCTGAACGTGCTGTGTGCGGGCAACAACACTGTGTTGGCTTCAGCTACTTAATGATCATTTAGGTGTATACTGAGTAACCGCGTGCACAGAGGTTTATAGAATGGACTGCATTACAACCCACTTCTGCCTTCTGTGAGACTGTTGTGTCTCAGTCAACAAAGTGAACCAAAGCGTGTTGTTGAGGAGGTATGTGGGTATTTTATAAGTTTATCAGTGTGCAATGTGTTTTTTTGAAAAATGTGAAATGGTTTTAATTACAGGTTTGTAATCCTCCCTGTTTATCTAGCAGCCACTGTTTTCATTTTCCACTAATATATTTGAGATTTATTTTGATCATGTTGCGTTATTTATTTTTATTGGGTATTTGTTATTTTTGTTTTTTATTTATTTATTTTTTTGTTAAAGGTAGGGCATGTAAGAATTGGTTAAAACATATTTTTATCCATATTTGGTTAAACTTTCTTTATATATACATCATTAAAAAAGTACTCTGAAAAAGAAAGTATAAAAATTGAGTGTCTGTAGACCTCTCACGACTGTTTTAAAGACAGCTCATTATTTCCATTCACTCCACCTGCTCCCTTCTGGGCTCTTTCCAAAGCCACGTCCCCAAAACACATGAATGCGCTACACCAACCACTCAGCTGGAAGACGAGCATTATTTACCTGAGACGAGCGGAGAAGAAGTAGCGGAGTGCATGTAGTGACATCATCATTCAAATGCCACACTGCACGCGCAAGCAGTCCGTTGACAGCATAGATACGTATACATATAGTTGACAGGGCAGAAGCACTGCATATGGAGAGCGAGAGCCGCGCGCCCGACGCCCGTCCGTTGTGCATTCTGGCAGCATTTGTCTCGCTGATCACTCGCAGCTGAACCGTGTATTGCAAATACAGACTATAAAATCGTCCATTCTGTCACATTTTCCGGTGTTCTCCTCCGAGATGTGCTTTGATTTATGACGGGCAGCATATATCTGCTCCAAATGCCCTATTCCCAAACACACATGGATATATAATGTGCTGAATACGTTGTTCACTTGATAAATGTAACATTAAAGTTAAGATATGCTTAGTTTAATCATTTAAACAAGCCTTGGAAGTTTGGACAAAATCTTCTGGCAGTGATGTATTTTATTATTTATTTCACAGCACTGGGTGTTATGTGGTGATTGGCAGCCATGGTAGCGAGAGCGAGTGACAGTCGCACAAGCCAAACTTTATTCGTCCTAGACGAAAATAATGAACAGAGTTTATTGCAGATTAAAAAGTCTAGAGTCACTCGATTTGTATACTCTCTTTTTCAGAGTACTTACATTTTAATTATGTATTGACATATAAAAAAAGTTTACACAAATTTGGACAAAAGTGTTATAGATCATTCTTACCTACCCTACCTTTAAGGTTTCTTGTTTCATTTACTGGTCTACAAATTTATGGGAGGTCTTATATTCTATGTTTGTTTTTGTTTTTTTCATGAAAGATTGTTGTTGTTGTTGTTTTTTTTGCTTGTTTTTTTAGATTGGTGTGTTTTCTCCCATGTGGTTTGTTGTCTATGATTACAGTTTGAGTTATTTTTGAGTGTTATAATCGTCATGGTTTCTTTTGTAATCTGAGCAACGTAACTTTTTTACTTTACTTGAACACTAAATTTATTATTGGTTTTGATATTTGTTTTGCTCAATCTTAATTTGTGGTGAGGAGCATTTTTTTTCTTTTTTTTTCTTTTCTTTTTTTTGTATGGTTTGCTGTGTTTTCTTTTTGTTGTGTTTTTTTTTTATTTTATTATTATTTGTTTGAGAAACGTACTGTGAACCCAGGTTATTTAAATAGCCTGAGTGTATGCGTGGGCGTGTGTGTGTGTTTGTCTTTTCAATCAGACAAAGTATTTAATGTGTGTGTTTGTGGTGTGTGTGGTTGAGTCTTTTGTCTGGGGTAGTTAAGAACTTGTGGAAGATTGTGTCTTTAGCTGCTTCTTAAAAGATTTGATGTACTTAGCAGTTCAGGTGGAGGTTGGCAGCTCATTCCACTATGGAGGAAAAAAGAGGGTGAAAAGTTTTGGAGAGTGACTGTGATAATGTTCGTTGTATGCTCAGGAAGGAAAAAGACAGGGGTCGGCTTTGGCTGGTCGGCTTTCTTTAGTCTTTCAATAATCAAACACAACAAATGCTCAGTGGCGTGACTCTCTTTCCTCGATGTGGATCGCTCCTTTTCAATGCTTCTCAGGTTCTCTCCAGTAGTCAGCCACGAAGTCCCAGTCCAACTCTCTCTCTCAACTTTCTCCCGGCCGTGGCTTAAATTAGGGGTGGGCGATATCTCGATATTTTAAATCAGAAACAGGTGTTCGTCATCTGTGCTTGACCTACTTACCTGCCGCTCCGCTCTGTGCTCTCTCTCCCGCTGCAGACCTCGCAGAACCACGCCCCCTCCACCACAGTGGCTTTTTGTCATGTTGTGAAGGAGCAACAAGCTGTTGTTTATTAGTGACCTGAGCTGGCGTGAGGGAGCATCCATGGTTTTACTTAATTTTGATGTAACGTTGCACCCATACATATCTACTAACTCTCATTAGAGTGTTAGATTAGTAGATTGGGTTAGAATAGGTTGACGTACTGTAGTTGCAAAGTTATTTGTAGTCAGTAGAATGTCTGTGTCTAGAATGTCTGGGGGACTCTTCATTCATAATATTACGCAGACAGTCTACTAATATTCTAATGAGAGTTAGTTGATATAGTTGCAAAGTTATTTATAGTCAACAGAATGTTCAAAAGAGACCATCAAAATACATTGTTACTACATACATTTGTTGTATATTGAGTTGAGGTAGAGAAGAGCTATTCCACCGCTAGTCCAAGCCAGAAGGAGTTAAAACTTTCAATTTAAAATCTGCGCATAACTGGAAGTGTAATCAGATAAAGACTGTCAAATCACACCCAGTCTTTGTCTTAGTGAAGTTTAGATGTGCTGACCCATTCTAGATCATCTGCAAAGGGCTTATTCATGCTGGTGGGAAGGCCTGCCTTTAGAGTGTTTTGCAGTAGTCTAGTCTTGAATTTAACTTGCTGCGTATTCTGACAGGAAGTATCTGAATTTTTATAATGTTGTAGAGTGCAAACCTGCACAACTGGGTGGTTTTTGAGAAATGCTCAGTTGGTCATCAAACACTAACCCCAGGTTCCTGTTATATTGTAAGCCCGACCAAATCGTCCTAGTGGAGGCTGGTGAAGGCAGGTGAAGGTCGCTGCACGTTCTATGTTTTCAGTTGGGCATAAAGGATTTTGTTCCAATTCTTCTTAATCTGACTCCATTTAATCATAATTTAGAATTTAGGTTAGAATGCACATTTAATGGTCCCCATTAGGTGGCCTTAAGTACTATGTACTTACATCAAAAAATAAATACAATGTACTTACTGTGTTCAAATTGTATTGCAAAAAAACTTTACTGATATTGAGGTGGGATACGGGTAGAGTTAGGGACAGGTGTGGTGGTGTGGGTCAGTTTAAGGGTAGGGTTAGGTGTAAGGTAAGAGCCAACTGTGTAATTTCAAATGTAATTACAGAAATTAATTACAGACGTAATTACATACAGATGTTTTTTTTAAATGTAAGTAAAATGTAAAAACATGTTTGTACACAATAAGTGCAATGTATCAAATGATTAATTACAATGTTAGTACATAGTAGTTAAGGCCACCTAATATAAAGTGGGTCCATTCCATTTAACCCTTTGTTGAAATTATGTCCGTTCGTAACCTAAATGATTCCAGACCAAGTCAGAATCAATCAAAGTGTAACAATTTATTAACAGTCAGGTAAATGTATAATGCCAATTACATAATCAATCCAAAGGTAATCCATCAAATACTTTGAAGTAAAGAATGAAATGGATACCTGACTTATTAAGATTAATGCTGCATGGGTTAAAACTTCCAACATTACGGGCTGACCTGAATACAGCATCGAGCCCTGAGCTCTTTGCAACATTTCCTTAATACCCAGAACCATTTGAAACTCGTTCAAATGTAAACAGGAGTTCACAATAGGAATTTGCATTAATCAAGTCCTATAGACTTGTATGAAAGAGAGGCCAAATGGCTGAAAGCCACACCCACCATACACCAAGGAAAGATATCTTTAAACTCTTAAAACATGTATGATGTTCTAGTTTACTTCTGTGGAGTTGAGATATTTGTACCAGTCGCACCAGTTGTACCGAGACATTTCAAATGATATCAAACACATATAATACTGTATTGTGAGGATTGACATTGTAGCGAAGAGATTTCTGGTGCATTTCAGGTAAAGTTTGGGGGAGCAGGAGTTTGGGGGAAGTTTCATGTGAAAGGAAACGCATGTTAATTAGAGTCATTTGTAGATGGTTCACTCAGTGTGATGTTGTCTCGGACAGAGACGCTAACTGTATGAATGAGTTCAGATGCTAATTTCCTTTGTTTTCTCAGAGCGATTCGACATTTCGGCATCTACTAGGTTTTTCCAGCCTTACAATATCCTGTTTGCTGCTATTGTTGTGGACTGCAGTTGCACAGTGATGTTGTGGTCAGCTGATGGGTTTGCAGGGATTACAAGGAGCTCTGTCTTTACAAGGTTAAGCTGCATATGACGCTTCTTCATCCAGGTTACATCCAGAGATATTTGAAAGGCAGGCAGCGATATGAGCTGAGACAGTGTGGTCATCAGGTTTAAATGAAAGCTGCATTTCATCTGTGTAGTAGTGATCGGATAAGCCATGTGCCTTTATGACCATCTCCAGTGAATTTGTGTAAATGGAGAAAAGAAGAGGAGCAAGCACAGAACCTTGAGGCAACCCAGTGGTTAGCTTACTTTGATTAGATTACTTTGTGGTTGCTCTTGCTAGCAGAAGAATTTCAGTAATGGACAGTGAGGAGTTCTCCATGGAATGTCCGCTTTTGAAGCCAGATTTTGGTTGCCGTCAAGTAGGATGTTCTGTGAAAGAAAAGCAGAGAGCTGATTGAACAGAGCTCTTTATAGCATTTTAGACAGAAAAGTCAGAAGAGAGACTGGTCTGTAATTTTCAATTGTTGTGGGGTTTCGTTTTTAATTTTTTAGAAGTGGAGTTACCTTCTTAAAAGCGGTTGGAAATTGTCCAGTAGTGAGAGATATGTTGATGATGTAAGTGAGAGCGGGTATCAGTGTTGGTGAGATTTCTTGTAGTAGGTGGAAGTGGACTGGGTCTAAGGGACAGGGTCTAAGGGCAGGGGCTAAGGCACAGGGTCTAAGGGACAGGTTGTTGGGCAGCTGGCACAGAGATTTTTGAATAACTCTTTCTCTGAAATGGGAAAGAAGGAAAATAATACTGGAATGTGTGTGAATGGAGTTGGGTGAGTGGTGTAGGGAAATCGTCTCAGGTTACGTATGTAACCCTAGTTCCCTGAGGGAACGAGACGCTGCGTCGAAACGCTGTGAGAACGCCTCTGCGTTAATGCGTCGTGAAGCGCCTGTAGAACCATTCCATCGGAAAAAAGATCGATCGTCGGCGTGATGACGTCATCGACCGGAAGCTATAAAGCGTCCGTGAAAACAAACAGGAACTAACTTCTGATAAAGCCTGAAGTAAGTGATCACGGACACGCCGGGAGTATGGCAAAGCGACGCAGCGTCTCGTTCCCTCAGGGAACTAGGGTTACATACGTAACCTGAGACGTTCCCTTTCGGGGAACTCGAGCTGCGTCGAAACGCTGTGAGAACGCTTATACCCACATCGCCATAGGACCAAGTGTCTCGTATGTGTGAAGCCGAAGCGCACACGTTTACGAGAGTACCTGTGCCCCAACAGTAGATGCCAGGTCTAGTTCGTAGAACCTGACGAAAGTTAATGGAGACGACCAACCGGCCGCGTTACAGATGTCATGGAGGGATGCCCCCGACAACAGTGCTTTAGAAGCAGCCATACCCCTGGTAGAATGCGCCCGGACAGCCAGTGGAGACGGCTGCCCGGCCGCCTCATAAGCAAGTGAGATGGCCTCGACCACCCACTTGCTCATTCTCTGCTTGGATACTGGGGCCCCTTTCTTAGGGGGCCCGAAACAGACAAACAGCTGATCAGTTTTCCTCCACAGGGCAGCTCTGTGGACATAAGTATCTAGTGCTCTCACAGGGCACAGCAGATTTAATCTTTCCTGGTCTGACGTCGTGAAAGGAGGAGGACAGAACGCCTGAAGAGTAATGGGGCCCCGTGGGCTCGTAGGAACCTTGGGGACATAACCCGGCCTGGGATGTAGAAAGGCTTTCACCATCCCCGGCGCAAACTCTAGACATGAGGGCCCTACAGACAGGGACTGAATATCTCCTATTCTTTTGAGAGATGAAATAGCCAAAAGGAATATAGTCTTGAGGGTGAGGAACTTATCCGAAACCTCCTCCAAGGGTTCAAATGGAGGCTCGGACAAGCCTCGCAAAACAATGGCTAAGTCCCATGCTGGGACCCTCGAGTGCATAACAGGCCTCAACCTTAAAGTGCCACGGAGGAAACGTGTAATCAGAGGGTGTCTTCCCAAAGACACTCCACCCAAAGGGACGTGGAAGGCACCCAAGGCCGCCACGTACACCTTTATTGTGGAGGGGGTCAACCCTGCCGAGAACCTTGCCTGCAGAAACTCCAGCACTGTACCAACCGGGCAGTTAACTGGGTCCCACTGGCGTTCTCTGCACCATGCTGAGAAAAGTTTCCATTTCAGAGCGTACAGTTTCCTCGTGGACGGAGCTCTGGAGTGAAGGATGGTCTCTATGACCTCGGCCGAGAGACCTTCCTCTATGAGCCTAGCCCCCTCAGAGGCCAGGCCCACAGTTTCCACATCTCCGGGCGTGGGTGCAGGAATCTCCCGCCCGCCTGAGAGAGTAGATCCCTCCTGGTCGGAATCTCCATCGGAGAGCCTTCCAGGAGAGATATCAGGTCCGAAAACCATACTCGGGTCAGCCAGTACGGAGCCACTAGAAGTACCTGGGCCCCGTCCCGGCGTACCCTCTCCAGAACTCCTGGAAGCAGGACAATCGGGGGGAAGGCGTACAGGGGTAGCCTCGGCCACTCCTGTACCATGGCATCCAACCCCAGCGGGGCTGGATGGGTCAGAGAAAACCACTGCGGGCAGTGGGAATTCTCCGCCGAAGCAAATAGGTCTATTTCCGCTTTCCCATAAACCTTCCACAGGAGCTCCACCACCTCTGGGTGGAGTCTCCATTCCCCGGGCCTCGGCCCCTGCCTCGACAGGCTGTCTGCTTCCTGATTCAGGACCCCGGGGATATATACTGCCCTGATTGACAGCAATTTCCCCTGGGCCCACAGGAGGATCCGATGTGCCAATTTGTCCAACGGACGGGACCTCAGACCCCCCTGGTGATTTATGTAGGCGACCACCGATGTGTTGTCTGACCTGACTAACACATGGTGGCCCCTGAGGTCGGGCAGGAACTGTTTCAGTGCAAGAAACACTGCGAGCATCTCTAGCCGATTTATGTGCAAGTGCCGCTGATGTTCCTGCCATAGACCCTGGGACGAGCGACCACTCATGGTCGCCCCCCAGCCCGTGAGAGATGCGTCTGTCGTTAGCGTTACGCGACGAACATGAGCCCCCAACACGGGACCCTGAGATAAAAACCCCGGGTTTTTCCACATGACCAGAGCACGTAGGCATCGCTGCGTGACTTTGATCGTGCGGAGCGGATTTCCCCTCGGGGAGAATCCTTTTGTTTTGAGCCACCACTGCAGTGGCCTCATGTACAGTAGGCCAAAAGGTATCACGTTGGACGCTGCTGCCATGAGACCTAACAGTTTCTGGAACTGTTTCACAGTGACGGCCCGGCCTAGCTTCTGTTCTTTGACTGCTGCCAGGATCGATGTTATGCGTGTTGGCGATAATTGCGCCCGCATAATTACCGAATCCCAGTTCACACCTAGAAAAGTGGTTCTCTGAGCCGGAGAAAGCACACTCTTCTTGGGGTTCAGCCTCAACCCCAGCTTCGACATATGGGCGAGAACAGCATCTCGATGCTGAACCGCCATCTGCTCTGTATTCGCTAGAATCAGCCAGTCGTCGATATAGTTCAGTATGCGGATGCCCTGCAGACGCAACAGCGCCAGAGCTGCATCCACACACTTGGTGAACGTGCGGGGTGACAGTGCTAGACCGAAGGGAAGTACCCGATATTGGTATGCCTCTCCCCCAAAGGCAAACCTCAGGAACTTCCTGTGATGTGGAAGGATGGAGACATGAAAATACGCATCTTTGAGGTCTATGGTGACAAACCAATCCTCCGACTTGATCTGCGATACAATCTGTCTGAGTGTAAGCATCTTGAATTTGAGCTTGGCCACCGAGCGATTTAATAGTCGCAGATCTAATATCGGGCGTAAGCCCCCATCCTTCTTCGGCACGATGAAGTAACGGCTGTAAAAGCCAGACTCCCTGCTGGGAGGGGGAACCCTTTCTATAGCCCCTTTTTGCAGGAGTGTCTCTAC
This sequence comes from Pseudorasbora parva, assembly GCF_024679245.1. Lineage (NCBI taxonomy): Eukaryota > Metazoa > Chordata > Actinopteri > Cypriniformes > Gobionidae > Pseudorasbora > Pseudorasbora parva. The sequence goes on from NC_090175.1 coordinate 27,629,261, forward strand.
TTCCTGTGCCATTACCAGAGCCTGCTCTGGGCCCACCTCTGTAGGTAGGACACCGCTGAAAGGAGGTGGCCGACTTTTGAATTGAATGGCGTACCCCTTTTCTATTATCTGCAGGACCCAATGAGATATATTTGATAGACGTTTCCACTCATCTAGAAAATCTACTAAGGGAACCAGCCTCTCGAGGCTGGCCTCTGGTGTACTTTGAGCAACAAGCACAGTGCCCTGAAGCGGCGGACCGGCAGGGAACGACTGACTTGACTGCTCGGGGGCCCCCCGAAGGGGGCGCGGACCACCCTCGGGTGGCCCGCGGAGACCGACTGCGCCCCGGCATTGCGGCGGGGTTGGCAGCGTGGCCCCCAGAGGGTGCCGCAGGGAAACGGGTACCGTTGGCAGGGGTAAACACCGTTTCCCTACGGGGGGAACCACCCTCAGCGTCCTGACGCTTCTGGCGTCAGGAACGCTTCGACGAGGCCTTCTTGGCGATCAGGACTGTCCTCAGATCAGTCCTGCCCCTCGAAGGCCTCGCCTGAGAGCGCCGCCCCTCGTCCCCACGCTGAGGGGGAGTTCGGGTGGCGACGCTCTGCTTCTGCTGCGCCCTGTGAGCGGAGCTTGTACTCGGCTTGGGCTACCTGGTGTCAGCGGCAACCCCAGGGACCTGGACCCGGAGAGGGAGAAACTGCTTTAGCGCCGCAGCTTGTTTCTTTGACTCCTGGAACCTCTCGTTGACAGTGTGTACTGCGTCACCGAAGAGGCCGCCAGGAGACAGCGGCGCATCAAGCAGGAAGCTTTTCTCCCTCTCCTTGATTTCAGTGGGGTTGAGCCACAGATGCCTCTCCGTAGCCACCAAGGCTGCCATAGAGCGGCCCACACATCTGGCCGTCTCCTTGGTGGCCCGGAGAGCAAGATCAGCTGATGTTCTTAGCTCATTGATGACATCACCCCCCACTTCATCACGTCCATCTAGGTCCCTAAGCAGGTCAGCCTGATAAGCCTGCATTATTGCCATTGTATGCAGGCATGCAGCAGCCTGACCTGCCGCCGAGTACGCTTTGCCCACCAGTGCCGACGTTGTTTTTAATGGTCTGGTGGGCAAAGTCGGGGCCTTCAGGGACGATGCCGAGGAAGGCGAGAGATGGCTCGCAAGCGTCTCTTCTACCTTTGGCATCGCCCCATAACCGTAGTGCTTCAGCCCCATGATGTTACTATAGACCGAAGTCTGAGGGCTGAACACACGGTATGACGCCGGTCTCCTCCATGATTTTGCCACCTCGGTGTGCAAATCATGGAAGAATGGCAGGCCCCGTCGCTGAGGTTCTGAAGCGCAAGCGGGCAGGAATCTTTCATCTAATTTACTAGATCTTTTTCTTCCTGCCTCTGATCTCTCAATGGGCCAGTCGATATTTAATCTGGCCACAGCTCGCGTCAAAACCTCAACGAGCTCCTCACTCGCAGGGAACTGAAGTGGCGAATCTTCAGTCACGATGCTCTCAACGTCCACATCCTCGGAGCTGGATAGTTGGAGCACCGGCGACTCTCTCGGGGGGGAAGAAACCGCAATGCGTGCTTCCAAGCCCCGAGAAGAGCCGCTGGATGGAGCAGGTGAGGGCAGAGATAAGGCAGCGCCCGTCTCAAACCCCTCTGCAACATCCAATTGTGAACCCCACGACTGCAGCCTCCGCTCTGCCTGGGCAGCAGCGGGACCAGAGCCGCGGGGAACACGAGCCGAGGCACCCTCCTCGAAGAGTGCCCGGCGGGAGCGCAGCGTTCTCAGCGGTAGTCTCTCACAGTGCTCGCAAGCAGCCCCCTCGAGGGCTGCCTGGGCATGCTGCGCTCCCAAGCAGGCAACACACAGAGAGTGTGTATCCCCACCCGTGATGTAGCGAGGGCAGGGATGAACACACCTCTTCAACTGACTGCTTTCACTCGCCATATTTCTATCTATTTTATTTTCTCTTTTTTTGTAAATAGGAATATTTAACAAAAGGGTGGAAAATCTCTTTCAATAGACAGACAAAAACACCAAATAGACAGACAGGTTCACACAGATCGCTTGCTGAAGGCTCAGAAGCTAGTTCCTGTTTGTTTTCACGGACGCTTTATAGCTTCCGGTCGATGACGTCATCACGCCGACGATCGATCTTTTTTCCGATGGAATGGTTCTACAGGCGCTTCACGACGCATTAACGCAGAGGCGTTCTCACAGCGTTTCGACGCAGCTCGAGTTCCCCGAAAGGGAATTATGTTTAATTAACAAAGTTTGGGAGGAGCATGTTCAAATGATTTATCCAATCATGATGTCATTTTAACCAGCTGTCAGAAATCAGTAATCAAACATGTCTACCAAACAGCTCAAGTGGAAGATCACATAAATACCCAGTCAACTCAACAATTTTCACTAGCAGTTCACCCTGTCTACTCACGCTGTCAACATGGCTCCACATGTTGCTCAGAGCAATTCTACAATGCTAAAACATCTTTCCTTACAAATTCCTAAGCTACCTAAAATCACCTTTTTTTAGCCACTTCCATCTGCATTATTTTAAACCAATGGCTCCTCAACATAATGATGATGATTTCCTCATTGCCCAGGATTCTCTATAGCATCCCACCAATGCAAGGAGCACCCAGACTCAACAAGACACCGCAATCGAACCTACAGCAACACAGAGCAGCAGTCTGCCCCGCCATGCCACCTCCCATACACCGAAACGCTTAGGCTTGCCCTCGCCTACACTATCAAGACATCCACCACCATATCCAGCATTCTCCTACACCTCAGCACAACCCACAATTCCTGCAATAGAAAAATAAGAAAAGCACTAATCAGTGCTGACGTAATTTTTTTAGGAGGTTGAATAAAGAAGAATAAAACTGTACAACCTGTACGTGTCATACGTGTCAGCTTTTCCATCTCAAAAATTCACTCCACCTTCCAAAGCCGCAAACAGGGCAGGTAATCACAAGGACCCGAACTCACGTTCCCATAAAACACCCTCTACCTCCCTCACAGGAATGATTCTTCCACAAGTGTCAGGCCACAGTAGCAGGCCTTGGGCTGCACCCCAGATTCCGCTGCTGCTCCCAATTCTTCTCTCTACTCCGCTAAGCTACAGACCGCAGCTTTCTACAGTGCTGCACCCCACGTTACAATGCCAGCTTCTATTTACACAGACCACTTAGTGTGAGTATGCCTGTGCCAGCAGTGCAGGCTCCAAAAGCGGCCACTTGACTGAGACTGACCTGCTCTTGGTTACTGAAGCACTGAGAAAACTGGCAAAAATCTGATAAACTTCCAAATCCTCAGTACTCTTGCTGGATCTGTCTGCTGCTTTTGACACAGTTAATGACCAGATCCCCCTGTCAACTCTTAAGAAGATGGGCATCTCAGAAACTGCTGTCCAGTGGTTCAAGTCAGGTAGGTCCTACAGGGTGTCAAGGAGGTGAAGTGACTAAGTCACATCATCTAGCTACTGGAGTTCCCCAGGGCTCAGTGCTTGGACCACTTCTCTTCTCAATCTACATGTCATCATTACGTTCTGTCATTCAGAAACATGGCTTCTCCTAAATACTGTTAATACACCTAATACACTAAACTAGTGATCGACCGATATTGATTTTTTTTTTTTGTAAACCGATAGCGATTATTTGCTTGTTTATGTGCTGATAACCGATATATAGAACCAATATTTATTTATTTATTTATTTATTTATTTATTTATTTATTTATTTATTTATTTATTTATTTATTTATTTATTTATTGTGTTATTGTGTTATTTATTGTTATTTATTGTGTTATTTATGTTGTTTTTTTTTACAATTACAGCAACAGCACTAAACTTAGCTTTTTAAACACTGTAAGTTTTGCACTTTCACTCCCTTACATACAAAACAAAAGACACTTACATCAATAAATTGTCTGAAAAATGTGAATAAAAAAAAATAAAATACAGTGCAAAGTCCTTTCAACAATAATGCTGTTTCACCTATTTATTTATAAATACAGCCATATTAACAACAGGCAAAATACATTTATACAGGTCCTTATAGCATATGTGATAAAAGTTCATTATTTTCCATAGTGTAATGATACAAATTTTACTTTCATATATTTTAGATTCATTGCACACCAACTGCAATATTTCAGGTCTTTTATTGTTTTAAAACTGATGATTTTGGTATATAGCTCATGGAAACCCAAAATCTCAGAAAATTAGCATATCATGAAAAGATTCTCTAAACGAGCTATTAACCTAATCATCTGAATCATCTAATTAACTCTAAACACCTGCAAAAGATTCCTGAGGCTTTTAAAAACTCCCAGCCTGGTTCATTTCTCAAAACCGCAATCATGGGTAAGACTGCCGACCTGACTGCTGCCCAGAAGGCCATCATTGACACCCTCAAGCGAGAAGGTAAGACACAGAAAGAAATTTCTGAGCGAATAGGCTGTTCCCAGAGTGCTGTATCAAGGCACCTCAGTGGGAAGTCTGTGGGAAGGAAAAAGTCTGGCAAAAAACGCTGCACAACGAGAAGAGGTGACAGGACCCTAAAGAAGATTGTGGAGAAGGACTGATTTCAGACCTTGGGGGACCTGCGGAAGCAGTGGACTGAGTCTGGAGTAGAAACATCCAGAGCCACCGTGCACAGGCGTGTGCAGGAAATGGGCTACAGGTGCCGCATTCCCCAGGTCAAGCCACTTTGGGCTACAGAGAAGCAGCACTGGACTGTTGCTCAGTGGTCCAAAGTACTTTTTTCGGATGGAAGCAAATTTTGCATGTCATTCGGAAATCAAGGTGCCAGAGTCTGGAGGAAGACTGGAGAAGGAAATGCCAAAATGCCTGAAGTCCAGTGTCAAGTACCTACAGTCAGTGATGGTCTGGGGTGTCATGTCAGCTGCTGGTGTTGGTCCACTGTGTTTTATCAAGGGCAGGGTCAATGCAGCAAGCTATCAGTAGATTTTGGAGCACTCCATGCTTCCATCTGCTGAAAAGCTTTATGGAGATGAAGATTTCGTTTTTCAGCATGACCTGGCACCTGCTCACAGTGCCAAAACCACTGGTAAATGGTTTACTGGCCATGGTATTACTATGCTCAATTGGTCTGCCAACTCTCCTGACCTGAACCCCATAGAGAATCTGTGGGATATTGTGAAGAGAAAGTTGAGAGACGCAAGACCCAACACTCTGGATGAGTTTAAGGCCGCTATCGAAGCATCCTGGGCCTCCATTACACCTCATCACATTATGGAAAATAATGAACTTTATCACAATATGATAATTTTTTGAGAAGGACCTGTAAAGTCTAATGTTTTCAAATTGAGAACATAAATAAATGAGAGTTGAGTCTATCAACTCCCCAAAATGGGCATAAATATAAGCATTCATTTTAAACTGCAGTTTTAAAAGGTTTATGTGTTTAATAGACTAAAGTGTGAATATTCTCTGGAATATGCAAACATTGTAATAGCTATGATGTATTCGCGGGTTTGTTTATTTTTCTTACAGAGTCAATCTCATCTAGTACGGTATCAAAATTAATGTTTGTGTCAGTCAATGAAATGCTGATGACAGAGCGCTGTTTTCATCTCTGCGTTTAACTTGCATGTCTCGCGGAGAGAGGCCAAATAATTCATTTTCACAGAGCTGTAATTAATTAGATGTTTATTATATAAATGTTATATAGCAGACGTTAATATAATTTAAGGAGTTTTAAACGAGTCGGTCTTGTTTACATACGCTGGAGCAACAACCCGGTGAGTGAACGGCTGAACGTGACTGAGCATAAACAGAGAGAGAAATAAATTTGGCGCTTTTAGGTTCAACATGCTCTCATTCATTGCCTAATAATTAATTTTCACGGAGATGTAATTAATAAGATGTTTATTATATAAATGTTAGATAGCAGATGTTAATATAATTTAAGGAGTTAACAAGTCAGTCTTGTTTACATACGGTAGCCTACACTGAAAAAAATGATTCATTGGACCAACCTAAAAAAATTACTGTAATTTGTTACAGCTAAATTTATTAGTTTTTCCTCAAGCTATATTTTTAATTTGGTTGAAACTTAACAATTTAATTTAATATTAATCAAAATAGTTCTTCTGCCCAAGATAAAATAATTACATTCACACAAAGTCAAAATATTGTTTATTATAGAGGCCATGAATCATTTTTCTTACTTTGGTACAACTTAAATTTGTATTTTGGAAAAACTTGCTTTTTATTATAATAACAAAGTATAATTTTTAGTTTGGTCTAAACTAAATAAAATGCTGTAATTTTGTTACAAGCATTTTTTTTTTAATTAGCTCAAATTAAATTTCTGATTCTGTACAAACTATATTTTTGAATAATACCTTAATCATATTTTCTTTAGCCACAAGAAAACATTTTACTATAATATTTTTGCTTTGTTACAACTTAACTTTTACCATGAAAAAAGCTAAACTTGCTTAAATATAAAAGAAACATTTACATTTAAAATAAAACAAAAACATTGTCAGAAAATAGTTGACTTACTGTAAATGAAGACAGGAATATTCTCTCAAAAGACCCAAATGTTTATTGTGATAGTTTTTTTATAAGATACATCACTGTTGTCAAATTGTGCTGCCAGTAAGGCAAGCTGGTATGCATTTTACACATCGACACTTGGGGAATAAAGTAAATGGTCTTTTCCAGACCTTTTTTTAAACCTTATGTAAACTTCCACTAAATGCAACCACGTTAATGCAAAACTGTTTCGTACACCTCTCCTTTAAAACTCTCCGTTAGTTATGTCAATAACTCCTCACCCTAATGTTGCTCCACACCCGTAAGAACTCTGTTCATCTTCACACAGTTTAAGATATTTTATATTTAGTCAGAGAGCTTTCTGTCTCTTCATTGAAAACGTATGCACAGTATACTGTCCCTTTCCAGAAGGACCAGAAAGATAATAAAAACATCATCTAAGTAGTTAGTAAGAATCTCTTGAAGCATCAAAAATACATTTTGGTCCCAAAATACTACGATTTTATTCAGCATTATCAATGGCGTCTAGACATTGCTGAATAAAGTCATAGTTTTTGTTATTTTGGGACCAAAATGCACTTTCAATGCTTCAAGAGATTCTAACTAACCCACAGATTTCACATATGGACTACTTTGATTATGTTGTTATTACCTTTCTGGTCCTTCTGGAAAGGGACAGTATACCGCATATACATGTTCAATGGAGGAACAGAAAGTTCTTGGACTAAATATAAAATATCAAACTTTTTCTGAAGATAAACAGAGGTCTTATGGGTGTGGAACGACATTAGACAGAGTCATTAATGACATCATTTTCATTTTTGGGTGAACTAACCCTTTAAGACTTGGTGCACGTGTTATGAGCTCCTACAACTTTTGACCTCCTAACTGAACTCCTTTCCACAAATTGTCATAGTGTCAATCATAGTGCAAACTATAAGTACAACCGTAATCAAAGTACTCAATATGCAAAGTGCAAATAGAGATAAAAATTTTCTTCAAGCATGATACAGAGCTAAGAGATGCATCTTAACTACATCTGATTGAGCAGACAATAGGCGTTTCTCAATGTCAAGGAAGGATCCTCGGAAGCCAGAATTCTAAGGATGCTACGTCATCGACATCCGACGAAGGACTGTTCCAATGTCGAGGATCCTCGGAATTCAACCAAGGACTGAGTCCTTCGTTCGAAAAAAATGTCATATACAGGAAAGGATGCATATGAGTAGCCTTTGCGCACTTCGCGTTCTCAAATCACCCACAATCCTATGCGCGCAGCTTTGCTATCAGACGTTCCCGGAGTCGGACTCGGAGCGTGAACGGGGCAAATATGCTTGTATCGGGGTTTGTAGATGGGAACGAAGGCGGCGGGAACCGGCAAACGTTCAACAACTTTATAATAGACCCCTCACGGGCGACTGCCCGCACACACATAATAAAACATAAACAAACCATAACAAAGTCCAGGCCTAGTCCTTCCACGCTCCTCCAATTATACTCCCGTCACTGCCGTGAGCCGAGACCGGTGTGGCGGCGATCAGCTGCCGCTCATTATCACTCCACCGGCCCTCTCTCACGGACCCTCACCTCGCTGCTTGCCACAATGCTTTTATTTACGTTACCAAACATTTGTTATAACTGTAGTAAATATAAGTAAAGTTTAACGTTTAAATACTGGTACAAAATACTACTGTATTGATATTTAAAAAATACAAATAACGTTATTGATGGCCAACGGACCTTTTCACTGACGTAATGACGTGCACTTGCTAGCCTGTTCCATTTACGTGTTCTCCGAATGCTAAAGAGGAGCCTCGCCTAGCCTCTGAAGGAAGTGACTTAGAAGGATCCGTCCTTCCAAGGAAGCATCCTTGACATTGAGAAACGCCTACTATATCATCACAGACAGTGAGTGATTACTTGGCTACAATCATGAGTTATTGGGATGACCTTGATAGTTGCCAAATCCTCAAGTTCCACAGTAGATGTCAAGTTCACTAGCGCATCTCCAAAGTCTCTGTCTTGGTATTGCAGTCCTAAATTGCCATTCAACCCTCACACTTTCCGGACTTCATCCATAGGATACTCCATTGACTCTGGAATGCCATGAGGGAGAATTAGCTTCCTGGTGTCATCGGGATTCAGAATAACCCGCGACTTGGCTGGCCTTTTGACTGCCAGGTCTGCCCATCCAAAAGGATCTTGTTGAAACAAGAAAAGAAACAATAGTATTAACTGTAGTACAAAATTGGGCATAACAACTTACATTAAATTCATATTCAAAAATTAATTAATTAACAATATATTTTGACAATTCTGGCAAAAAAGAAGAAATTTCAGTCAATATCATTTAGAAAATTTTGAATTCCCCAAAAATGAGTGTGATGTTTATCTGCTGACTGCCAGGGTGTCCGAGATGTAGGTGTGTAGAACACAAATTAAGATTTTTAACACATTGCTCGTATAATGCATGTCAACGGGGTGTATTTCTATGAGAGTAAAAAACACATAGACATAGGGATCCATATTAAACCCTGTGGCTCGTGGAGACACATTGATGTCTTAAGACACGAAACGATCAGTTTATGCGAGAAACACAACAGTATTTATATAAAAAAAATTTAATGCGCCATCACTGCCTGCAAGTGAGATCAAATTACACGATATCTCATTGGGATACAAGCGCTCAAGTGATTTCTTGCGAGTATCTCTACACCATATTTTAGGACATTTGAAGCTTCATGAAATAACTTTGCGTTTTTTTTATTTATTTATACTGCCTGGTAAAAGAAACCACATTAAATTGGGTAACTTCTAGATTAGTTTTGATTTGGGGTTATTTTCTCAAAAAATGTAATAAATATATCAAATAAATTAAATACTGACATGAAGTGAACCTTCCATTGTATTTTTATACTATTATGTAGTGTATAATATTAGCAAGGATACCTCTGTGGTAATTTCAAAGCTATTCTCTAGTGTAAGTCATTCCTATTTAAAAATACATGAAAATAATGTTCACAGTTGTATTCTTTGGGACTCACCAAATTCAGCAAGAAGGCCAAAATTGCAAGATTTCCAGGAAACAAAATCAACCTGTAAAACAAAAGAAAAGTTGAAATGTCACAATTTAGTTTGTTGTTGTTGGGGCAGTTAAAGCACTATCCAAAATAATCACTAGACTGTCATTATTAATTAGACCTTAGACATACTGGTGATATTGTACTATACTGCATTATGCTGACAGGTGAAACAATGGAATATGAATTCTTAAATCAGAACACATTTTCTATTCCAGTGCATTTCATTAATGCAAAACGCAGCACGAGTCAGTTCATTCATCACAAGAGCAAAGAGCTATTCATCATAAGTGCCCGTCATTCACACAGAACATGCAGGAGTACTATTTTAATAGTATTTTGCAGCTTAATATTCACATACACAGTAACGATAGGAAGTGACTGAACGCAGCGGGTAACTTTGCCGGATATACTCGAATCGGTACCACAGAAATGCTGGTATCGTAACATTTTTTACATTTCAGTACCAAATTGGGACTAAAGTACCGGTACGTGTGACATCCCTGTGCTTAACTTTCATAGGAATGAATTTGAAAAGTTGAAACACTCACGAGTCACTTTGCTCCGTCCGCACCACTCCGTTATGAATACCCGAGCCGAGTGCTCTGTGAATGCGATCGATCCCATCCCCCATGCACGGAGATATCAAAACGGAGTGCCGTGGGGGCAGGGCGCAAATCTAAAGTTCATTTAAATGTAGAATACCTAATAGAATAATTATTTTCCGGAGTTATTACACGGGGGCTCAATCGAACATTAGCTAATTCGGACATTGGCCTTTTCATATATTGTTCCTGCAGGCTGCAAGGTGCTTAAATTAACTTAACGTTAGTTGACGGTTGCAGTGCATGTGAGAAAAGAGGTATAACTTAACTTAACGTTAATTTATCCAAGCACTTTGACTAACTTTGTTAGAGACAAACAAGCCTCATCACAATACACCATCATTAAATTTACATTACATCACAGTGAAATAATAAAAAGTTAACTGAATTTGTCAAACAGAGGCTTGGCTGCACAAAACCTGCACAAACACAGTTGTATGTAAAGTAATAGCCCAGTCGCCATCCTGCCACTAACCATAAATATGAATGAAAAACACTTATTCACGTAAAAAAAATAATACAATATCGAATGCTTACCGAGTCTAGGAGATTTCCTGGGCCACAGACCGGAGTCTTGATGTCTTCGAAGCAAAGCGAGCAATGGCGGATTGAAAAACTCTCTAGCTGGCCGAGCAAGGAGTTCGTTGATGTGACGTCATGGGGTCACGTGACATTAAAAACTCAGGTTTGAGTTAAAAATGCTATTTAACTCAAACTGTTGCTTTTAATTTTGTCTAGGGTGTTCGTTATTTGCTTTAAGGAAACCTGAACAAAACAGGTTTAAACCAGAAATCATGATTTTCACTTAGTCCAATGTAAAAATGTACTTTAAATAAATGACACAGTAGTTTCACTTTTTTCAGTGTATATGCTGGAGCAACAACTCGATGAGAGAACGGCTAAATGCGACTGAGCATAAACACACAGAGAGAAATAAATTTGGCGCTTTTATGTTCAACATGCTCTCATTCAAGGCTGTTTTATTTCATTCATGTGAAGTTACAACTGTATTGTGACATTACAGGTTAAGTTACCTGACTGACTCTGTGAGTTTGTCTCTACTTAGCGCCAAGTTTAAACTACATAACTACATAATATTATCTCATAACATCTTATTTGTGCATATATCAATCGGGCATTAATGTTAAACAAAGTTTATTAACCAAGCGATGCAAGTTATTTTACCTTTGAACACCATTGTTGACTCATCTCCCCTCAGACACAGTCCTTTAATGGCGTGCTTGTATGCAATTCTCAAAATGTCCACAAGATGGCGCCATTCATCGTGAAATCTGATATTACAAAACCGATAACCGATTATGGGAAAATATGTAAATATCGGGAAAATATCGGGAATCCAATATATCGGTTGATCACTACACTCAAAGTCTTATTCTCATATCAACGAGATGATCCTAAAGTTGGTGTTTGTATCGCTGTCTGCCTGACAGACATTTCTGGCTGTATGAAAGAGCATCACCTTCAACTCAATCTTGCAAAGACAGATCTACTTGTTGGTCTCAACCAAATTTGTCATTCATCAAAATTTCTCCATTCAGCTTGGTTCATCAACCATAACTCCTTTCAGGACAGCCAGGAACCTTGGAGTTGTGATTGATGACCAGTTAAACTTCACACAAGTCCTGGTCCAAGCTCTTGTTATCTCTAGACTGGACTATTGTAATGCTCTTCTAGCTGGCCCTCCAGCATGCACTATCAAACCCTTGCAGCTGATCCAGAATGCAGCAGCGAGAGTGGTCTTTAACGAGCCGAAGAGAGCGCATGTAACGCCTTTCTTCATCAGTTTGCACTTGCTGCCAATGGCCGCTCGCATCCAATTCGAGGCACTGGTGCTCGCCTACAAAACAACCACCGGCTCTGCACCAATATACCTAAACTCGCTTGTTCAGACTTACACACCCTCCCTAAGCTTCTGCAAGTGAACAACGCCCCACGGTGCCATCCCAAAGAGGCATGAAATCACTCCTAAATACCTTTTCCTGGACCTTTCTCAATTCGAGCAGCCAAATCTGTAGCCATTTTCAAAAAACATCTTACGACACATCTTTTTCAGCTGCACCTGGCTAATAAAGACTAACACTTAACTATCCAATTAAATTTTCTCTTTGTTTGTTTAAACTTCTTCCAGCATGCTGTTGCCCATGTTTGTTTAGTTGTTTCAATCGCACTCCTCTTTTGGAAGTCGCTTTGGATAAAAGCGTCTGCCAAATGATTAAATGTAAATGTAAAGCAAGACAGATCAGATGAAAAAAGCCCATTTCATTTACATTTTTAACCTCCCATCACCAATTCAGCTGTACCAATTCCTTTTAGCCTACCTAGATTTCAGAAGCTTGCAGACTAAATCCCAATTGGACCCACTCTTTGACAAACAATACCAAATGCCCCATCACACGTTTCTGGTTACAGAAACAGCTCAAGTCATATTAACTTGATTCTGGCTTCCCAGCAGATAACCTTTCAAGCCATTCTTTCTGCATATTTGCAGCAAAAAGGCCTTTTCCAGCATCAGATTCAAGCATATGGTCATCAGAGGCATTCAAGAGCTACATTTGTTCCAATCGCTTCCACATCAAAGAAGCGCAACAAACCATAATAAGCTAATTTTGTTTCCATACACCCAAACATACAGACTGCATCTGCTTCAATTCAACATCATCAGTCAACTAAGGGAAATAATCCTACATTCACTGCTGGAGCAGCATCTCCCTAGTCACTCCCGCAAGAGCCCACCTCTTTCTTTCACTGCTGCAGCAGTGTTATCTCCTTCACTCAAACAGAAGTCCAGTTTCTCCATCCAACTGGCTTTTACTGCCAAAGCAGTGTTATCTCCTTCGCTCCAACAGAAGTCCAGCTTCTCCGCCTCCACTACAGCAGCGGTAATATCACCTCAGCTCCAGTGTCATCTTTTCCGCTCCCGCAGGACCCCGATTGTCCATTAAACTGGCTCATTGGATAGTTGGAAACAAGTTGAAAACATTTAATCTCCACTGCTGCATCAGTATCATCATCTCCGCTCCCGCAGCAGCTTTGTTACTCCATCCAAACTTGCTCTACTGCCACAGAAGTGTCATCCCTTTTGCTCCAGCAAGAGCCTAATTCTCCATACAACCAGTTCATTAGACAGTTCGAAAGCAAGTTTGAAACACAAGTTTTTTTCCACTGCCGCAGCAGTGATATCTCCCCTCGCAACATGCAACCATCCCTAGCTGACAACTAATGAGGCTCACCCTTCTGATGCCACAACCTTAAAAACCTCAGACAACGACAAACAAGACCTCCTGATGCAGACCCTCTCCCTTCGACTGGCAAACCATCAGCGTCATGCTTTTCAACTTTTGTGGGGCATCAACATTATTTTCTTGCTGATGTCCCACATAGTTTGCAACTTTTGGGGCAGTACTTTGGGTTTGGGCCAAATACAGAGCTTGGAGCCCTATACTCGGACAACACGGCAAATATGCATACTTTTTATTCTTTCAGATGTATTTGTTAGTGAGGACTTGTGAAATTATATTTTATTAACTTTGTGTGGGAGGAGATCTATCCAATCATGATGTCATTCCAACCAGCTGTCAGCAATCAGTATTTAACATGTCTACCAGTCAGCTCAAGTGGAGGATCACATAAATACCCAGTCAACTTATCAATGTTACTTGAAAGGTTTTCAGCATACCTCCACCACCAGAGTCTTCCACACACTCACCTGGTTACTTTCCTAAACAGAGGTAAAGGGAGGAGAACTCTGGGTTCAGGCCAAATACCAAGCTCAGAAACCCTGTCCTCGGACAGCACACTAAATATGCATTCTATTTATTTTATCAGACTTATTTGTAAATTTGAACTGCCACGTTATCAGTGAAGTATCTGGCAAAGTCATCAGATATCAGAAAAGAAGCTGGAGGAGAGAAATAGAGGAGAATGTTCAGAATTGTCTCCAGGTGTCTGAGGTGTTTCTGATTTTGCTTTGGTTGTAGGATATCTTGGCAGTGGAAACAGTAGAGGAGAAAGAGGACAGGAGATAATGTTACTTGCTTAGGTCAGCTGGGTGGTTAGTCTTGCTCCATTTCCTCTCAGCAGCTCCGAGATTGGTTCGATGGTCACGGAGAAGAACATCTGTGTACCAGGTGCTGAAGGGGGTTGCACGTGCTGGCCTGGAGGTGAGAGGACAGATATTATCAAACAAAGTGTTTTTGTGCGCTGACGTGCTTGCACTTCCATCTGAATTAGACAACAGATTAACTGGTGGTACATGGTGAAAGTAATACAGGGTAAAAGGAAAAGTGGTTCTACTCACTCTGACAGAAAAAAAATGTTTCTTCAAATGCCTTGACCAACATGTAACCATGTAAATGTACAAAATGTATCACAGCTTCCACAAATATATTAAGTCACACAAATATATATTTTTTAATATTAATAATAGATATGTTACTTGACCAAATCAGCATATTATAATGATTTGTAAAGAAACATTTAACACTGAAGAATACAATGGTAAATTCTCAAGGTCTGTCAGAATCTGTGTAAAGATGTGTAAAGGCCAAATCAAAATATATAGTTTCTGGCCAATCTCCCCCCTTACCATGTGTGTTTACTGGCACAGAAGAAACATGCTAAATCCATTCAAAATGCTAGCGGTCTGCCTCTTATCGGGCAATGTCTGTAAAATGTACAGTAAGTTTGCTTTCAGAATATGGTCAGTTATATATGCAAACTATTTACAATACCCAAGTATAAATACTTGTCAAATATTAACTTTTGTTAATCTAACCACACTCTAGTCACAAGGAAAAGAGCCCAAATGGCATTTAAATTCTAATATAAATGTAGTATCATGGAAACAAAGCGTTCACCTTAACTTTTTTCCTCTCAAAAATGATAATTGTTAGTAAATACTATGTGTATCCTTAAATTATTTTTACAACACTGGCAAGATTCAGTCTCAGACTCAGACTCATCTTCTTCGTCTACTTCTTCCAGTGTGCATGCATTTGAGTTCTGTTTACAACAATGCATTAGTGATATCTCAATCATGAACGATTTATTCTTTTTGAACTAATCCTAAATATGACTCGAGAACAGAGTTGTCTCAGAGAGTGATTTGTTCATTTTGTGTTAACTGTACATGCGCTACAGGCCATCAGTTCTGTACAGAATCTTCTGCATTCAGCCTATGGGGCTGTGAGTTGGTGAACGAAAGACTCAAACCCGAAGACTCGAGAGGTGAACTAATTAATTCTGTTTTCGGGACTGCATGCATTGCAAATGGGGCTATAATGGCCCAGATCAGACACTGATGACAGAACTAATGACTTTAACCCGAAGACAGGAGAGGTGTAATGTTAAAAATTTAAAGACACGTGATTAAATGTAAAGTGACAAAGGAAAGAACGACTCAGATTCAGAGGTGAGCTTAACTAACAGACTACATAGCCTGAAGACCAGCTATGCAATTAATGAATAATTTCTTAAAGTTTGGCCTTGGCTCCATTAGCTTATAATTATTTTTTTATTCCAAATGTGATCAGTGTTTGCATATAAGTACTAGATATGTTGGGGAATTTAACATGTGACATTGTAATTATATTCTGCTGAAATTAATTAAATGACTTGAAAAAGATTTGTTTGTTTTGCTGAACGAGATTCAAAGATCTGAATCCATTAAATTATCCGAACTTTCTACTATAAACGTTGCCCAACATATGTCAGTTACTCCATTGCTCTGATCCAATTGATTATATAGGCATTTTCTTTATGGGATTGGTTGAAATACGCCCCAGTGATCACAGCCCAAAGGAGTAGTATGAGGGTGTACTTACTCTAGGCACAGTTGCTTTGCGCGATTTGCTAAGTTTCAAATAATTATAAAACAGCAAGCAGAAACTATGCAAAAGTGGCAGCCCTTCCAGCGCACTCAATATCTGAATTCACTCACTTGTTTTTATTCATTCCGCTAGGGAATTATATTAGTGAAGTAACGTAGGAAATAGTGGATGAGGGTATAGGGGGTGATTTTAAACACAGCATTAGACTTTTCTCTATTTCTGAGAAGTACATGAGAGATAGTATTTTTTTTGTATGAAAGAAGTACAAACCTGATTCCAAAAAAGTTGGGATACTGAACAAATTGTGAATTAAAAAGGAACACAATCATTTAAAAATCTCATAAATATATAAATATATATATATATATATATATATATATATATATATATATATATATATATATATATATATATATATATATATATATATATATATATATTATTGTATTACCAATAGAATATAAATAATATAATGTTGAAAGTGAGACATTTTTAAATATTGGCTCATTTTGGATTTCATGAGAGCTACACATTCCTAAAAAAATGGAACAGGTAGAAAAAAGAGGCAGGAAAAGCTAAATGTATATATAAGGAACAGCTGGAGATTCAATTTGCTTGATTGGGTATAAAAAGAAAAAAAGAGCCTCTCAGAGTGGCAATGTCTCTCAGAATTCAAGATGGGCAGAGGATCACCAATTCCCCCAATGCTGCGGCGAAAAATAGTGGAGCAACATCAGAAAGGAGTTTCTCAGAGAAAAATTGCAAAGACTTTGACGTTATCAGCATCCACAGTGCATCATATCATCCAAAGATTCAGAGAATCTGGAACAATCTCTGTGCGAAGGGTCAAGGCTGGAAAACAATACTGGATACCTTTGATCTTTGTGTCAGCGGCGTGAAGAGAGGGCACAAACGCAGAGGATGTGTATTACAGTTTATTAGAGAAAGAACAGAAAGTCAACAACACATCGGACGTGTGTCAGGGTTCATACGTAACACAAAGAAAACTGTAGGGCAATATCCAGAGCCGTCCGTACAGCGAACTGCGGACACAGGCTGCGGGAAGCACCCCCCGGTGTCAGCCCGAACGAGATGCGGAAAGAGACAGAGGAAGGCGGGCACACAGCCAGCCGAAAACCTCCTCGTCTAGGCGTCCTGAGCACAACAGCGGGAAAACAGGTAAGACACGAAACACAGACACCACCGTACAGGACAACAACACAAATTAACTGACAACCAGGGGATGACACAGCTGGGAATATAAGGGAGGAAGGAAATAAGCGACTGGTGAGGGAATTCAGCTCGTGATCAGAACACACCTGCACTGAATCTCAGCGCTGATTGCCCTGGCCACGAGCTGCTGAAAATGACAGGAAAAAACACAGACAACAGGAGGGCCGACGACACACCCTGAACCCATGACACTTTGGGCCCTTAGACGGCACTGCATCACATACAGGAATGATACTGTAATGTAAATTGATCAGGAATACTTCCAGAAAACATTTTCTGTGAACACAATCCACCATGCCATTCGCCATTACTGGCTAAATCTCTATACCTCGGTGTGCAGATCCGGGAAAAACGGTAAGCCCCGGCGCAGTGTTTGGACCCGGTGCGAAAGAAACCGGTCATCCAGCCTGCTGGGTGGCTGGACTTCCTGTGTCTCTTGTGGCCAATCGATCTTTAATTTGGTCACCGCCCGAGTCAACACCTTGACCAGCTCCTCATGGGCGGGTGGATGAAGCGTTATATTCCCCGCTTCATCTCCCGCCTCGAGATGAACCGGAGAGAATGAGCATCGGACCCTCCAACCCAGGGGAAGATGCCACCAAGCGGGCTTCCACACGGGGAGGAAGATCCTCGGAACTGTCAGAGGAGGATTGGGAAAGACCCGCAGCAGTCCCAAAACCTCTGACAAGTCCCGCTGTGAACCCCATGATCTGCGACGCCACGACGCCGCGCCGCCTCAGCTACCGCGGGTCCCGAACCATGGGGCTCACAAGGCTGGCCGGCCTCATCGAACACGGCCAGCCAAGAGCTGAGCAGTCTGAGTGTCAGCCGCTCACAATGCTCTTAGGCGGCTCCCTCGAGAGCCACCCAGGCATGCTGAACACCCAGACACTGCACAGCAGCAGGTGTGTATCCGAGCCCGAAATGTAGCGGGGACATGGATGCACACACTGCCTAAACTCTCTCTCCATATTTAATCAAACTCACACAGACTTTTCAATCACAACTGGACAGACAACAGTAAATAGACAGACACAGAGAGCGATATGCTGAAGAGCAATAACTGCCGCCATTATGCGCCGGCGCCCCTTTTATACTTCCGGGTGTGCCGTCAAATCCAAGCAGAAATGGCACCAGAGTAATTTAGTGTAAATACATTACTTTGTGTAAAACAAATGCCAAAGTGATACATATCTCCAGAAAGTAGAGACTCTAAGCTTTCAAAGCTTTTTGGTACCACATATGACATCATAGCTCCTCCACAGACATTTAAAATGGAACATGACGATTTCATTCCCGTCCCTGTACAGGGTCCTTGAAGTTTAAGTGGTTATGCAATGCACTGCTTTTAAAAATGTTTTCCAGCACTGTCCCGGGGGACATGCATTTTCAAACTTAATTTTACTTTATGGGAGATAATTATTATTATTATTATTTGAATACCATGCCTTCCAATTGTTCCTATGTCTCTTGAGATACACTGAATTAAATCCTCCTTCTCCACTGCAGTGAAAAGAAAAGGATCAATACATAACAATGTAGCATAACATAACATAACAAAGGTAACAATACATGCTGCCATTATGGGCTTTTTTCCCCCTTCTTTTCATATGTGATAAATTACCTTCAACTCTTCTCTACTCCTCCCTGGTCAGTTGTCTAGTAACATAGGTAGTGATTAAAATGTACCAATGCTTTTTTCTTTTTTTATAGACCAGTGCTGTAAAACACTTTTTCCTCACATTTATCAGGTAGCTCACTCCAAAGGTCAGTCTAATTAACTTGTGGCTCTAGTTCAAAAGAGCAGTTCAATTGCTCAATTAAGCTTGAATGCAATGTGAAGAAAGGAGCTTTAGCATTCCTACTGGTCATATACAATTGGGATTCAGGATATAGTTTAAAGAACTTCCTACAGTCTTCAAAATTATGATCAGGGTTGGATATGCTAGTGCATGGTCTGCCTGATCAGCATAAAAAGGGTACTTAAGGGAATTTCTCATTCACAGTAAAATTCAGTAAAAATAGATCACAGGCTAGAGGTAATGGGAGACTTATGTAACATAGTTTTTGGCACACGTATGTCAGTCACACTTATTTATGAAGCACAATTTCTTTAAAAAAAAAGAAAAAAAAAAGTGGTGTACAACAAACATTAAGCGTAAAACACAAAATAAAATACCACCACACCTGCTTATGACTATGCACTAAGACAATTTTTGATTATTCAGCAGACATTTATGCTAATATATGGGCTACATTGTTGAGAGTTGCCGTGTGCAGGCTAAAAACGGAGACGTGAAAGTCAGACACTTTCTGCTTCCAGTGTTCGCATACTTTATCAAAGCTGAAGTGAAATAAATGCAATATTTTTCAAATACACAGATGTTGCAGAGACCTTTTCATTCAATGCGTTATGTAGACCAGTACAGTGTATATTTGTACAAGAATAAAGTTCAGAATAAGCCTACAGTGTCAATGAAATACATTTTTTATCAGTTTTATTTTGACAAACATGACACATAACATTGTGACTACATGAAAAGAGGTTTTACTGTGATGGTGATAACAAAAAACAAACAAAAAACAGATTCAGTAGCATTAGTGGAACAGAATGTCTCATAGCATAAACAGTGAACAGTGAATCTGGCCAATCGTGAAACAGCTGTGTCATCATCAGAGCTTGTGCAGTCGATCTTGAGAAGCTGCGCAGAATGAACTAGCCATGCTCTCAAATCGTTTACGCAGTACTTTGATGGCATATATCCCAGTCACATGGCATCGGCCCTGTCTCAACTCTGACAACATTTCTAACTAGCATGCACTCCTTCAAGTCAGAAGGTTGCTTTTCTGATCCTAGCAGTCGCCACCACCAGTGTGTCCTTGAGCAAGGCACTTTACACCATTTTGCTCCCGGGGGATTGTCCCTGTAATAGGTACACTGGCTTTGGATAATAGCATCTGCTAAATGCATAAATGTAGATATTACCTACCTGCGTTTTTTCTAACCCGATCACACACAAATGCGTATAAATAGTACGAGTGTGCAATGTCGTGGAATGTATACGCCAAAACTCATTTTGGCGTGCATATGATACGCTGTTTTTCGCATGCATATGATACGCACTTTATGGCGTATATATGACACGCTCTTGGGTAGGTTTAGGGTGGTGGGGCGTATATATATTGAATACATAAGGAATTGCTGCTTTTCATACCTAGAAAAATATGTGACAATATTATAATGTATGTCATTTAATATTCAGTAATACACTCATATATAGATGTATATGTGATCAGATATGGTACTGCATGTGTATAATATATTGCAATTATATTTACTCATGGATTATAAACACACACTGTATACAGACAAATATAATATATTTATTATATGTACTTACGTTATAAATGTTTCATATTCTCAAGCTAGATAACAATAGCACAATCACACCTGCATGTACAAAAGTATTTAGTAAAGAGACTATCACTGCGCTGAAAAGATCATAGCAGTTACTTTTTAATACAATAAGATAGTCTTAATGGTGTCCTGTAAAAAAAACTCACACATACCAGAAACCCTTTTAAATTACAAAATAATACAAGATTAAACACAAACAGATCTCCACCTGTGTTAATATTGAACAAATGATGTGAAATAACACTTAATTTCAACGTTTACTCTCCTTTAACAGACAGAAACTAAGCCTGCTGTGAACAAGTCTTCTGTCCACATTTATATGAGAACATGTTTGTGCAATAAATGTACACAACTTTAACAACTTTAAGTTGGTTTGTAAAGTGGATAAAAACTTTATGAATATTACATGTAACACTATTTCTGTCTTCATTTCTAAATATTTGATATGTAGACTAACAATATATAGCCATACATGGTCAATGCATATTGCAGTATATTGAAAAATATAAGCACTAGTTTCCCATATATGGAAATGTATTGTGTAATATATCGCATTATATTTTGCAGTATATTTCTATATATTTTTGTTCCGTAAGTGTACTTATTCCGCTTCAACTGTGTATTCAATCTGTTCACTAAATACCTGTTTGTGTTTGATGATAATCCTGACTCTGAGTCTTGTATTCTGGTAGAGAAGTATGCCAGACACCTCTCTGTCATGGATTGCCTTGTTTAGTTTTTTTTTGTTGTTGGTTGTGGTTATATGTGCATACTGCTGTTATTCCTGTTTTCCTTTTTTCCCTCAGTCACTTATATCCCATTCAGTTCATCTGTATCTGGTTATTTAGCTCATTTGTCCCTGTGTATTTATAGCCCTATATTTCCTTTCAGTTTTGCCAAGTGCTTTGATCATGTCAAATCTGTAATGTTAGACTACTCCTGTCATGTGGATTATTATATATATATATATATATATATATATATATATATATATATATATATATATATATATATATATATATATATATATATATATATATATATAAAGTTCTATGTCTGCTTGCGCTACTTCTCCTCTTTCTTTGCCTGGTCTGATGTAACACTCCAAGAACAGCAGAGATTCACGGCATACAAACATTTTGATTCAAAATAAAATCACAACAAGTGAATATTTTGGGGATAAGATGGCCAAGTAAACTCCAGAGAAAAACTTCTCCAGACCAAAATAAATTCTTTTTTTTTTTAGTTCATACTACAAAACCATTAACATGTTTACTGACATAGCGCTTGAGACTTACTAATGTAAGTAGTATAATTAAACTTTTCTTGGAATATACTTCTATACTGCAAAATGCACATTTCTTAATATAAAGCCAAAGTCAAAGAACAGGCTAAACATTTAAATTATTTTATATATTATTTAGACCGTTTTTTAAATAAAGGGGTGTCATGAATTGAGATTTAACAATCTAAATATTATAATATAATGAACAATTATGACTTTTGAGTATATTTTATAATTAACATAAAATAATTAGCTATGAAATAATAAAAGTGAGATCCATTCAAATGGAATGCAAATCCAAATAAATGAGTTGTATTAACAGTTTCTGTGATTTAAGAGTTTATTGATGTGTATCATGTGATACTTTTTTTTAAAATCTTATTTATTTTAGTCTAATATGTAGCAAGACATGCTAATCTGGACACAACTTCCAGTCATTTGCAGTATCTTAGCTTTGTAGTAATACATGATCCTACATTCAGTTTTAGGAATTCTCTAATGTTGTTTATTCTTATGGGTTTATAAATATAGCCAAATTTGGAGACCCCAAGTGACACATTAGTCACTGTATTAATGCAGTTGCAGGCTTTTGTTGGAAAACTGAATGCATTTGCACATCAACACAATGTTTTAACAGTGGAATTAATAATAATGTGCAGTAGAAATACCTCATCATCAGTTTAACCTTTGCAGAGAGGACAGCATCATTTGGAAACCACTTTCTCCTTCATTAGAGTAATTTCGAACTGATAATAAGCACTCTTGCTGTTTGGCTTCTTTCATAACAGCCCTGATATGCATGACTCTCCTTGGCCTCGGTGGTAAAGAAGGGTGTTTCTTGCCCCAGTGTGTGTGTGTGTCCATAACTTAGGGAAGGAAACAAAATGAATATACACATAAAAGTCCTTGAGTGTGTCCCCATACCTTTAGTCCCATAAGAGAGAGAGAGAGAGAGAGAGAGAGAGAGAGAGAGAGAGAGAGAGAGAGAGAGAGAGAGAGAGAGAGAGAGAGAGAGAGAGAGTGTGTGTGTGGGGGGGGGGTTATATATATAACATGGATTGTAATTAATTATGAATATATAGGATAGATCAGTTCAGAATAACATTTAAAGAATTAATTTCAAATCGACTGATCCGTTCGTCTGGGAAACCAACAGTACAGTCTTCTTATCAGTTCAGTTTATTATTTCTATCAGAAAGATTATTCTTCTGGCTGCGAAGAATAACTTCCTCTGTTAGAGTATTAAATAAAGTACTCAACGATACTATATAAAAGCTTGTAGCAAAATCTGAACAATAAAGTGACTAAGGTTTGTGAGCAGCAACAAGGACAATCAAATGTGGAGTTAATGGTTTAAAATTAAACTATGAACACATATGACTAAACAAGGAAAGGAAAGGAAAAGAAAGGGAAAGAAAGAAAGAAAGAAAGAAAGAAAGAAAGAAAGAAAGAAAGAAAGAAAGAAAGAAAGAAAGAAAGAAAGAAAGAAAGAAAGAAAGAAAGAAAGAAAGAAAGAAAGAAAAGGAATCAAATTCAATGAATGGCAAATTCACAAACAGTAAACCTTGAGAGCCAGCAATGAATATAAATCACCTTAAACAGAGGCACATATTTTAAAGGCGTCTACAGACTGATAATGTTTATACTTGCATTGGTTTGGTGTTTGGTTGTTTGGTGGTTTTCGAGTTTCTTAGAGCTTTAGTGAGCTGAAGCTTTCTCTTGGTTCTTCCAGAAGTTGTGTTGTCGATCTGTGTGAAGTTTGAAGGTGGTTAGCTTAAAAGCGAAGTTTTGCTGGAAAATGAGGAAAGGAAGTTTATCTCGTCAGAAGTTAGGTATTGACTGAGCAATGAGATGAAGTACGCTACCTGGCCAACTCTGGGAGAGACGTGTGCTTTGTCTTTTTTAAAACTTGCTTGACCACTTGACCAATCCAGAATGTGCATCTTGAGTGGGCGAAAGTTCTCTTTGTCTATGCATCCTTTACTGCATGTTTTATGATGGTGTCAGAATTGGACAGTTTTACTCCAAAGGGTGGTAAACATAATATTATGCATCTCATAATCACATACTGTGCACCAATGATTAAGAAAAAAGAGTGGAACATTAAGATATCAAACAAGGTAGATGTTTGGAGGACTGGAAGATATAAAACAGCTATATTCTTACACATAGAAAAGCATTTCAATTACCTTAACGTTGTACACATAATGACTAGTATAGTAGACACAGGGATATATCATATACATTCTGAAATAGTTTAATTATGAGATAAATGAAGAGATTGTTTGTGTCTGTGTATTGGAATAGCTTTTCCTCCATATTCCTCCATGATGGGGACATTACTTCAATCCATATAGAAGTGTTTTCACAATACAAAAATTATGACTTCAATACGATATCAGATTAAAATCCCTTGATACCGATACTGAATCGATATCATAGCAAAACACTTAGAGTAATAAAATAATCTGACAGAACTTTTTTTATAAACATTTATTTTTCACACCGTAAAAACCCACTTAGCCAGCATGTTCATGCCCTGCTTTTTGGCTATTCCCTCATCTTTAAAAAAATAATAATAATTCATGCCAGTGCAAACATCCTTACAGAGATGTTTGGAGCAGTCCCATTATTACCAGTCATGTTAACACTAACCTTTCACTATTCTAAACAGGATGGGATGTTTTGGTTGGGATGACCAAAATCTCATTTCAGGATACTAATAATTAAATATTTTTAAATGTAATTTTATAATTACAATATAGATTTTTATTAAATTGTATCTTTGTTTTGTTTTTTAAATAAGCAAAAATGTAAAATTCCAACAATATGATTTTTAGTAGGTTTATTTAACAGAAGAAAGAAAGAAAGAAAGAAAGAAAGAAAGAAAGAAAGAAAGAAAGAAAGAAAGAAAGAAAGAAAGAAAGAAAGAAAGAAAGAAAGAAAGAAATTAAATTAAATAATCAAATGTATAAATAAAAACCACATAGTCTTCACACTATAAATGAACTGTACTCTAATTTTCAAGTTATTCAGGCAAGCATGGGGAGAATATCTATTTTCTTTTGTTGTTTGATTAACATTAAATCACATAGAATATTAGGTCCTGCCCTTTAAGAGCTGCATAGACCCAATACACTGTAACATGTCTGATTTCTCACTCAACTCTGATACATTCAATAAAGACATATCCGACTGTAATTACCTGAATACTTGTCAGGAAGTGCATTTTTACATATTTTTTGCCATTTATACCCAATAATCCACGAAACTGGCCATTCACCATAGACTTCTTGGCGCCAGGATCGAAATTTATATGCAAATGTCAACAGGTTAAAAGCTTTCTGAAGCTAGAGCCGAATTGACTCATTGTGATTCAGTCCTGACGTTACATCAACATTAAACAGAATATAAAACTGCCTAATGTTACTGAATGAAATGTCGACCCAGGACGAGCTATAGGACTGTGCAAGCATTAGGGGTGTTGATGGACTCAATTTATTCCATCTGTGTTTTGATCATCGTTGTGAATACGATCTTGATGTAGTCTTTAACAAAGACGTGATTTTCTAGGCTTTGATAAAACAAAAAGACTGCATTGAAAGTTTTTTTGTTTTTGTTTGTTTTTTAAGCAGAGGGTGTGTTCTTTCTTGTGATATATTGCATGTTCAGATATTCATGCAAAAAAAAAAAAAAAAAACATTCTGGCAGCCATGATATTTTTGTGAAAATGGTCAGAAACGCTGGCTCTCCTCAGCTGACATCTGTCATGAGCTCAAACGTGCATCCCTGACACATTAAGTTCATTCTTGCACATCAAGCAGACACATTTGTGCTTCAGCAAGTACTGGTGTATACTGAATCTGTTCATTATATAAAGATATTGTCTTTTTAGAAGACTTAGGTTTGGATATTTGATTAATGTTTGTTTTTGTTTTGTTTTTTGAAGCTTTCTATACTGTCTTTAATTTTGTCCCGAACATGAAATAAACACTTATGAGTTTCTAAGAGTCATTTAGATTCTGTAAATGATGAGGTTTCAGTTTTGGGTGAACTATCCCTTCAATATAGTGCCTCCAGTCAAAGAGGTTAACATCCCACTGAATGATAATGTTATCTGGGGCTTAAATTATGGTCCATTTGTTATTTTATAAGTGAAATATTCATTAAACTTGCCCATGATAACAAATGAATGTTGAATCATTCACCTCAACCCACGGAAAAATGAGAAACGATGTGAAAACAATCCTCAAGAATGAGATTGTACACGAAACAGCCCATTCTATTAAATATTTAAAGTATAACATCTCTAATTTGAAATATTTGCATATGTAACAACACAAGGCCTCGTTTTTTCATTATAGGTCTTTCAAATTAAATTGATTTCTTGATGGAGTCGCACTGGTGGATTACATCACTTAGATCCGGGCTCATGCATTCTCTGTCATCAAATATCTAAGCAGTGTTTTATTAACTATGCATGAGAGGAAATTTAAATTACTCTGAAATATGATTTTCTGCTTCACTTACTGCTGGCCAGCCAAGACTTTGGCCACATGACGATTCGCCAGCAAGATTTCACAAAAGCTGTCATGCTGATGGTAATTTTTCCATCAAGGTAGGAGGCAGGGTTGATGGATGAATGGACGGATGGATAAACCAGCGAGAGAGAACAAGAATGAATTAGTCAGAGTGAAAGCTGTTCTTCGTGTTCTATGTAACTGAACCTAACAATCATTAATATGAGGACAATGTGCGTCAGGAAGGTGAATTATGAATGAAGTAATTTATGTAAATGCGTTTATTGGTCTAAGCACCGGTGGAGCTACGATTTATGTAATGTCTGCTGTGACTTTATAACATGTTGACAGAAGTAGAGCATGTCAACACTTGGGGAGTTAATCCTGAATTTTTCAGCTTTATATCTCTCTGAGAATGCTAATGATTTGTGTTGCTTTTCCTTAACTAGTCCCCTGAGGCTTCTTATACAGATAAATGAACACACGCCCGCAAACACACATAAACACACACACTATTTGAGACTTCAGTCTACACTCTACTACATAAGCTCATATTGACAGCTAAAGATGTGTGTGTTGTGGCAGACATCAAACATTAGCTGGTAGCTGTCTGCTAAGTAAATATACACTTTTCAGTGTGCCCCATCAATCATGTCTTAAGGTGTTGTTTGCGTTGTGTTACAGTTTTATGTGTGTGTTCTGAAGCATCACAAATAACAGCTTGGACTGTGCCGATGACTTGTTCCACAAGCCAACTCTCAGTAGGCATTCTGAGCTTAACACCAACTCAACCATCATAACCTCATTTGCTCAATGACTACTTGTGATTACTTTATGTATGCATTTACATCTGATTTGGTTTGTTTCTCATGAGAATTCTTTTGTATTACCTGCAGGCTGCAAGTGGATCTAAATACATCAGAATCACTGTGCTGAGTGTGCTCTACTTAGAACCCAATGAAGACAGAAAAGGCTTGTGTGGCTTGTGATAGCTTTGAGGCTGTGTATATGCTAGTTTGCTCCTAAACATTCACAAAATTAACTTTTAGCAAATATACATATTTAAAATGGCTTTTTTTCTGGAAAGACTTGGGGGAAATTATATTAATTCACAGCACAATACTGTATGATAATGTCCCTCTTACTAATATGCACTAGAAAAATAGCAAGTCACGGCTATTTATGATTAAAAGAAAGGCCAAAAGGTCCTTTGATGTGCCTTTTCTTGTTTTTAATATAACAAAAATGTCAACACATTAAAGCAAATTAGACACATTAAGCACTTTCATGGGTTCTTTAATAATTTAGTTTATCTAAAAATGAAAATTGTGTCACAAATGTCTCACCCTCATGTAGTTTCAAAACCATTAGACATCTTTAAAACACAAATTAACATATTTTAATGAAACTTTAGAGATTTCTGTACCTCCATTGAAACCCTATTCCTGCAAAACTTTCAAAAAGTTCATAAAATCACCATTAAGTAATTTACATGAATGTAATCCAAGTCTTTAATCACATCATAATGAACAGATTTAATTTCGGCTTTTTACCATCAGATATGCTGGAAGCTCATACTTGCGCGACACCGGAGAACAAATTAGGTTTGTTCTTGTGTGTTACGTGAGTACGGTTGAGCGTTCATTTTCCATATTTGATGTGCTCTATGTTTGTGTGTTGATGGATCTTTATATGTGAATAAATACAAATTAAATTGTTCATTATATAAAACAATTTGGTCTCTTCAGAAATCTCGGATTGAAACGTTCAACATGGATGGATTTTTACAATCTCTTCAAAGCATCAAAGTGTTGGTTACTTGATCTTTCAAAGGAGGAACAGAAGTCTCTCAGGTTTCATTAAAAAACATCTTCATTTGAACACAAATGAAAGGCTTACTGGTTTGAAAAGGGGTGAGTGATTTATGAAAGAGTTTTAATTTTTAAGTTAAAGGTTTTGAGTGAATTATTCTACTGCCTGTGAGGACAACATCCTATACATTTATACACAATATTTGTCAATTTATAAAAAGAAATGATTTATGCATTCAACAAATATACAAAAAAAAAGTATAAAAAAGTATGTCTAACAGTCAGAGCTCTAAACTGCACTAACACTCACTGGTGCATCCAAATAATAGTAATCGGACTGATAGCTCAATTGGATTGAAATGCCGTTAATGTAAACACATTAATCGATCCGATTGAGCTTGATTCGAATTAAATTTTGATCCAGTTGGAAGGGGTGGTTCGATGTCCCTTCCATAGGACATGTAAACAGAAACTGGAAAGTACTGCGCACATGCAATGAAGTAGAAAATGATGAATGATGCATAGAACAGGCTGTTGTAGTTGTTGAATGAAGTGTCATGAATGACTGTCATGTCATTCTTAAATTCTCCTACAACTCATCATCTGTTCAGTGGAGCAGGACATCGTCCTACCAGTTCTTCTTTCACACTCTCATCCAGTTAGCTTTTTTGTGCGCAGGTTTTTACAGCTAGTTAAACATAAGCAGCGTGGCACAATGGATCATATGCTCACTGTCTCCTAATTAGGACCCGTAATAGATAAATATTAGGTAAGATGTTTAAAACAAAGAGAAGATATGTAGGAGAATAGAAACCCTGTATATCCGTGCAGTGTGAGCATGTCAAAAACTCAATTCTGATTGTGACATTAACAAACCTGATTACTTTATTTACAGTTTATGTAAACACTACATTAGGATTTATCAATTGGAATGAATTCATTTGAATTAAATAAAATAAGTTGTGTTTGTAAACAGCCACCGGCAACAGGTTGTAGAAGCACATTAGTTAAGCATGAGGGCTGCTTAAAGCTGGGGTAAGTGCTATCTGGTAACCGTTGTTGGTATTTCAAATCACCAAAACAAACACGCCCCTACCCCCAAAAGGGTCTCGCCCCTATTTTGATAGCGACGCCCCACACATACGTAACCCAGAGGCATCAACGGCTATGTCAGAATCTCTGTGTATCTAATCCAGGTTGAATATTCAATGAAAAAGTCATCCCTTCTATCACAAAAACACAAACCGTTCTCATGAACAACTCGACAGTACACAAGCACACAGTCCAGCTCACGGCATAATTATTACAATTATGACAAGATTACAATCATAGCGATCACAAAATCACAAACTGTTCTCATGAACAACTCTATAGCACGAGCTGACAGTCCAACTAACGACATATTGCAATTATGACAAGATTAGAGATAGCGATCAAACTGTTCTCATGAACGACTCTATAGAACACAAGCACGACAGTCCAGCTAACGACATATTACAATTATAACTGGATAAGGGTTATATAGATCATGAAAAGAGTAAGCAAACATATATTAGGAGTATAGTATCTTACTTGTCGGAGACATTGTGTGAGCTGATGCTTGAAGCACACGGTGAGGAGATTTAGATGCTCCATACGGTGTGGAAATGAACGGGTCTTTATCATCGCTATAGTGAGACACAATACGATCGCAAATGGACAAACAAGTGAACATGACACACGAGCATAGTCAAGCACCATATATTAGGCTAGTTCTCGGCTAATGTCCATCATGTGTGACTCGTGTGTTTTGAATAATAACGTACACAGAGCGAGAGCGAGCGCTCTTCTCACCATCAATAGTAGACACGCCCCTTACCTGCTGATTGGCTACAAGTTTGTTATTCCACTCGGCCCGTGTCCTTTTTCTAAAACGGTTTTGAAATTAGACTTACCCCACCTTTAAGGATCCTTTTGTTTTCCACAGGCAAACCAATAAGAAGTGGGCAGGCTAATTGTTAAAAGTTTCTTGAGATCTAAGAATCTCAATAATCAAGAAAGACCAAAACAGGAGACATACTGTAGAGATAGACAGCAGATATACACTGAAGCACTAAGGTCAGGCATCATTTACATAAGCTGTGTCTCATTTCAGAGGGCTGCATCCTCCGGCGGTCACATTCAAAGGCTGCATACGTCATAAGGCCGTCTCATTTCAAAAAAGTGAGAAGGACACTCCAAACGTGACCTTCAAGTGCATCCTTCTTTCACAGGAATTCGGAATGTGCATGAGGTGTAGACTTCACGGCTGAAGATAACCCACAATTCTTTGCGTCGCCGTTAACATACGGCAATTATTTTTTTAATATTACATGAAAAAAAACGGCACAAGCGTAGGTGTGGTGTTTAAATGAAGTAGTTCAAGCTTGTTTTTGCTTTTTTTTTTGCTCTATTATCTCCAACAGATAGTTGTGGTAAACAGGATTATAACTGTTTCGTGCTTTTTAAACATTTAGAACAGTACATTGCTGACAAGACAAGAAACAATTCATAGTGATTTTCAAGTTATAAATAATTTTCATTCATATAAATGAAGTTAAGCGCAAGTTCTGCCGGGAAGACTCAATCGTTACGTCACTAATTACCTTCTCATCTATCCAATCACATCCTTTACCGGAGCATATAAAGGTTGTACTTACTCATGTTTGAGTTCGCAGATACTACTGCTTCAGCATGGTGCGCATATGTTGACGCCGACAGTTAGTTGACGGTCTCGTCTTATCATGGGTGATCAATGGGTCTTATACAAAGTAACAACTCGCAAGCAATCAATTCCTTGGGCTGTCGCGGCAATAGACGCTCGTTCCTTCTAAGGAGAGCAACTTGCGTTCTGATTCAGACAATCACATTCACGGAAGTCTATCTGTGCATGTTATCTAAATATACGTCTGCGCTCTTCATCACCATTCTGGCGTCCTACATCAGCATTCATCGCTGGGATATGGTTATGTATTTTCAAAGACGATCTGGTGTAGTATCGCTCTCTTTCTCATTGTTGCAAGCATGCATTTCAGACGCACACGCATAGGACGCAGCACCTGCTCGCCCAACGCGATCAGTCCTGTTGTGGCTTGTTGTGTGTAAACTGACCATTTAATGCCTCGAAAACACTACGCACAGTCTATCATTAATAATCGTTTAGCTGAACAGAACAGATGGCACTGTATAATATCCCCTATCAGTCTCCCCACGAATGCGTGGTAATCTCGCGGGGTTTAAAGTAACATGCACCTATTTATCCGGGCTTCAGGACGAACTGAAGCAAGCCGAATCACGGATCGGCTCCGCATTACGAGATTGCTGAGGTAAATTAACACATTAATGTGCTCTGAGTAGTTCTTAAAAGTACAGCACCGACATCACTACATGGCTATTCCATCTAACGTTACTTCGGTTCTTGCAAGCAGTAAGTGGCATACAACACACAATTTAAACTGATAAAATACTGTCAGGTAATTCGGGCTGTCATCCTGTAGTTCATGCAGACATGTTTCGCTCAAATTTTCAAGGGTGTTGAAAAAACGTCTTGCTTCATTTACACTGCTTTCTTCTTATGAGGAAGAAACATAGCGAATGTGCTCCTCGAAGATGCTCTTTATTGCTTTATAAACATACGCATCCAATAACCTCTTATGGTCCGCCAGGATGTGGTTGTGCTGAAGCTCTCTTTGCTTGTGTTAGCTCAAAATTACTATCAGATGTAAGTAATTACCTTGACAAACCATACATCACTACAAAGATCTAAGAATAAAGTTTATTTTAATTTCATCTCGGTTTTATTCTCAACTTATAGTGAACATGTGCTAGGAGTTATGACTGCGACGATCGGCGTCTTGTGACTTATGCGCGTCATGGTCGTCATGAGGATCCCGACTAGTAGTACTTTATTGTTCAGCTAAGCTGAAAATTGATCTTTGGTCTCGCCACACAAACACAGAACAATTTACAGTACACAACATCCAATAAATACATCTAACAATACAATACATCCACAATGACAAAATTAAAATATTCACATTTCTTACCTCTTATTCAAAAGACTTATAGCATTGGTACAAAAACATCCCTCAGGGCTTCTAGTTCAAATGCGTGCAGTTGGAGAAATATCACTAGATTCTCTTATGTCTGAGTCAATTTTTACAGAGGAGTTATATTTATTCTGAAGGGGGGAGTGGGCCGACACCCTTGCCTCTTCATCATATGCATCTTCATCATATGCATCTTATCCTTTTGAATGATTTTTAATAACCTCATGAATTAAATAATCAGTTATCATCCTTTCAAAATAATGAATTAATTTGACAATCAATTTTATTTGATCATTAATACAGTTAACTATTATTTAATATGATTCTGACTCTATGTCTGCTGTATGGTGTCTAATTTGCTTTCCAGAGACGGTCTGACAAAGACAGTCTGACCCCTATCTATGTGCCCTGACATAGATAGCCTGACCTCTATCTCTGGGTCCTGACCAACAGGGCCTTGGAGAGAAAGTTAGAACTTCCAAGAGGTGAATCCTGCCTGTTGTTAGTAACCCCAGGACAGAAAGGGGTGGGAGGATTTGAGTCTCCCAATTTTGATTTCTTCCCATTTATATAATGTGATTTTTCCCATTGATAGAAGTACATTTTTGTCTTTATATTTCTTTATATTTCTTTATAGAATGAGTAGATGACATTAGCTATACTTTTCTTTCTGGAGATGTGTTTGTCATGTGGTGTTGATATCTTGTTCTGTTGATAAGCTCACTGCTGCGCTAACCTTGGAGGAGAGATGTGCCCTAGAGTCTTGTGTGTGTGTGTGTTACATGTTCTGTGCAGGTCTATGGAATGGATTGGACCGCTTTTCTCACACCCTAGACCTCTTGGCGTCTTTCTAGGACTCCCCTGAAGTCAACACTACCCCAATCTTGGGATTGTCTGATGTATACATCCTGATTAACAACAACAACATCTCCTATCTATTCTCGCGTGACACATTGTTTAGACTTTATGCCAATCAGTAATATTCCACGTGTTTGTAATGATGTAAATCATGCCCTTGAAATTGGTATAACTGGTGTGGTAATTTTGTGTAGAGTAGAGTCTGGCCTGACACCGCCCTGAGAGACTCTGAAGCTGACTCTACTGATGAAACTGCAAACTATTCTTCAGTAAAATTCTCTCCGATGATTGAACATCCTGACTCCTGGTCTTCATTTCGCATATCTGGTCTATGGGTCAAAACTGTAACCCCTAACAGTTTTTGGTGGAGGATGCGGGCAATAATTCCTTGGTGACACCCCTGGCAAAACAACAAATAAGGTAGTATTTATTTATTTTATTGTTTGGATAAGGTTATCTGAATGGAAGATTGGTAAAGGGGAACGAGAGAGCTTCACTTCGATAGGAGTGAGGAGTTAATTATACTTGTGTGATAGTATAAAGCAAAGTCGCTGATGGCATCGTTACGGTTAACGGTAGAAGGCAGTGCATTGAAGCGTACTTAAGAAAGGGGTCCCCGGTGGGCATTGAGTGCAGTCACTACCCCTACAGGAGTACGTCCCTGGAACGGTGTGTGAGTCCAGTAGGCATCGCAAACCTGCGCCAGTCTCTTCCATTCAGATAAAGGGATCCCCTTGTTTAAACAAGTAAAATAGATTCAGGAGTTGTTTGCCAGGGATGCATCTGGAACGATACCAAGTAGAATAAAATAAGACCCAAATTGGTAAGGACCAGTATATGTGACCAGGAGTAAAAAGATACTTTGTGGTTTCATGAGTAGAACTCACTTCTATTCTATTAAAAAATAATTTGAGGATAAAAATAAGATTCATTGCCTTACGTTGCTAAAAAACCTTTTTTGTGATCAAGAAAAGATTGTTTAGAAACAAAATAGGCGTCAGATAAACCCAAATTTATAGCCGTTTGTGCTCGCTGTAAAATGGGAGGCGTACCAATGAAATCAATCCCTAATGGGGCTAATGAATGGTACGACCTGGATGCACGTGACAGAATAGCAAAATTAAAGGAAGTGCAGGTGGCCCCTACTCAGGGATCCGCCCCACTTCCTGATAATAGAGAGGAGGGACCGCATGAAAAGGCACGCCCAATATTGAATGCACAGGTTGAAATCCCTCCCCCGTACAACCCAGAGGTTCTTTCCGCACAAGTAAAAAGTAAATTAACCACAGAGATCAATAATATCAGATTGTCCTCTGTTGAGGCAAATAAACCCCGAAAAACAGTCTTTGCCACCCCGATCCGACATTCGGAGTGGGACGACCAGAACACTGAAATGGGGGCTGGGCATGAATATGGGTCATTGACCAGACTAACCCCAGCTGAGAAAAATAGTTTGCTTGCGGGGATAGAACCTTTCAAACTGTACAGCCCAAATAAAGTTTTATGGGATAAGATAGAAGCCATTGCCAGACAACAAAATCTGGGCATTGCTGACATACAAGCACTGGTGGAAGGATTAATCCCTACCAGTAAACTGAAAGCTGTACAAACAATTAGACCCCACCCCTTCGTTCCTTCAGACTGGACTGAGTACTGTGAGGCCTACTCCACTTACAAGCATGAGGTTGAAGAACTTTTAGGTCAGGGGTCATACCCCTGGACCAGTGTAACCCAGGTCAAACAGAGAGTAGGGGAAAGCCCTTTAGAATATGCTGATCGTTTTCGCATAGCCTATGAAACTAACTGTGCTGTAAACTGTAAGCCTGAAGATTGTGAGTGCTCCCTTGTCCTTGAATCTGCCACAGGCAGCCTGAACGTGCTTCCCTTATCTCAATCTGGCCACCATTGTAAACAGAGATGCGCAGTGACTGATGTTGAAAAAGAGACTGAAACTCAACCTGAGTGGAAGTTTTTGATTTCTAAATTTCCTGATGTTTTGGCAAAAGATACATTTGATTGTGAGCTTGCCCAAGTTCAGCCACTGAGCATCCCAGGACCCATGCATGTAGCCAAACAACAATACCCGTTAAGAAATGAGGCTCGAGAGGTTGTGAAGAATGGGGTAGACAAATTATGCAAACGGGGTATCATAATACCATGCACCTCTCCGACAAATTCACCGATATGGTCCGTGAAAAAGAGCGACAACTCTTGGGGTCTCACAACAGACTTCACCGCGTTAAATGCAGCTTCTGAAAAGATACACCCCCTTGTCACGAACCTCACCACGATCCTTTATGAAATAGGGTCTGAACACTGTTATTTCACTGCACTGGATATTTCTAACACTTTCTGGACTTGCCCTCTAGCCAAGGAGGACCAAGGAAAGTTTGCTTTCACCTGCAGGGGTCGCCAATGGACATGGTGCCAGTTGCCACAAGGATTCTGCAACTCTCCAACCCTGTTTCATCAGGTACTGGCATCCTTCATTGATCCGGTAAGAAAGACTGTTGAAAATGATGGATCATTTGTCCTACAATATGTGGATGACATTCTGATTGCCAGCCCAAGCAAATTTAAACATTTAACTGCTGTACGAACTGTTTTGAATGCTCTGAAAGACGGGGGATTCAAAGCCAACTTGAAAAAGGCACAGCTGGCACTGCCCGAAGTGACTTATTTAGGGCAGATTGTCGGGGTGCACGACCGACGAATCACTCCAGAAAGAGTCAATGCCATCGTCGAACTTTCAAAGCCAAACATGGTTACTGGTCTAAGGCAGGTAATGGATCTTCTGAATTACTGCCGCCAGTATGTTCCTGAATACACTGAACTGTCTAAACCCCTCACAGAATCTCTTAAAGGGGGAAAACCTGGATCCGACCTGATCGACTGGATGGAGGAGATGGAGGAGGTGTTCGTGAGTATCAATGAAACTCTCACTTCCTCCCCAGCACTGAGACATGCTGACAGCAGCCAACCTTTTCACCTGTGGACATGGGTGGGAACCCGATCATACTCTGCTGGCCTTGGCCAGAGATTTCCAGGCCGAAATTCCTACGGAATGGTAGGATATTATTCTGCTCCTATTCCTGTTTCTATGGCAGGTCAGCACCCCTGCCTGCTGACATGTGACTGTGCAGAATGGGCTGTGAAAGCCACGGAGGACATTGTGACACATCAAAAGGTGATACTGCACACAAGACATCAGATTTTGAAGTTATTGACAAACACTAGCTTGAGCTCTATTTTAAATCAAAAACGAGTGAAGGGGGAAACCACTCTTCTGAGTATGAATGTGGAAATTCAAATTGACAATGAAAATGCTGTAAACCCTGCCTCCTTGCTTCCAGAAGAAGGAACTGCCCACCACTGTGTCCATCTGATCGAGAATGACAGCCCGAGCCCTCTCCAGGCCGAACCATTATCTGATGCCATGAACTTGTTTGTTGACAGGTCCAGTTTTAATGAACAAGGACAACGCTTCACAGTCTGGGCTGTGGTAAACGAACATTATGAGACTGTTGAATGTGGCTCTCTTTCAGGGGGAGGGGCTCAGGTGGCAGATCTGGTCACTCTCACAAGTACACTTCAATACGGCAAGGCCTTCAGGACAGTCCATGATTTCGGACCTGTGTGGAAACGACAGGGGTTCCCTACCACCACTGGTCAACCCATCTCTCATCAAAAGCAGGTACAGAAACTCATGTCTGCCTGTGATTTTCCTGCAGAAGGAGCTGTTATCAAAAGAACAGGACACTCTGATAACGCCCCAGAATCCAAGGGCAACCAAGCTGCTGATGCTGCTGCCAGGCTGGCTGCACAACAGACAGAGACATGCGTGAGTGTAATGGCTATCTCTCCCCAGGAGAGTGAGCCACCCCGAGACATTTATGCACAGGATAAAGATCCTGAAGTAACAGAGCAATGGACAAAACTTGGTGCACTGATGAACTCAGATGGACTTTGGAAACTCAATGAACGTTTTGTCTGCCCTGTTTCTGCTCGAACCCAGCTCATGTCGTTATATCAAGGGTTGGCACATGCTGGGCCTGAGAAACCATATGCAATGATTTCTAAAACATGGTGGTGGCCAGAGATGAGAGCTTCCTGCAGGGATTTTTGCAGATGTTTAGTTTGCTTTAAGGTTAATTCTTCAGCTAAGCTAAATGTCCCCTTAGGTCACGCCCCATGTCCCCAGGGTCCATGGACCCATCTTCAGATTGACTTCACTCTACCCCCTAGTGGGGGCTTTTCATACATCTTAATGATTGTTGATTTGTTCTCCAGATGGGTAGAGGCTTTCCAGTTGAAGAACTGCACTGCAGATGCAACTGCCTTGATGTATCTGCACATGCTCAAACTAACCGTTGACTTAACTGTTTGGATGTGTGTGTTCGTTTTAGTCTTCTCTATCTGTGCAGGTCCTCTTGCCGAGGAGCAAGCTGAATCCTGCCAAGGAGGACAGGAGGATGCTGACACTAACAAACAATCTGAGAAGCAAGCTGACAAAGAAACATGTTGTACCCCTAATGTGAGTGGAAGGTGTGAGAGCCTCGGAATGGGGACTGGTCTTTTTAGTGGCCAGCATGTCCGTGATGAGGTGAAGAGACAAGTGTGACCCGTCAGGGAAGCATGAGTCACCACTCAACCTTCCATAGAGACCTCACTTGTAGACCAGACGTGGTGGTATTGGACCCCACATTGGTCTTAAAACGGGGGATTGAAGGGGGGAGTGGGCCGACACCCTTGCCTCTTCATCATATGCATCTTCATCATATGCATCTTATCCTTTTGAATGATTTTTAAATAACCTCATGAATTAAATAATCAGTTATCATCCTTTCAAAATAATGAATTAATTTGACAATCAATTTTATTTGATCATTAATACAGTTAACTATTATTTAATATGATTCTGACTCTATGTCTGCTGTATGGTGTCTAATTTGCTTTCCAGAGACGGTCTGACAAAGACAGTCTGACCCCTATCTATGTGCCCTGACATAGATAGCCTGACCTCTATCTCTGGGTCCTGACCAACAGGGCCTTGGAGAGAAAGTTAGAACTTCCAAGAGGTGAATCCTGCCTGTTGTTAGTAACCCCAGGACAGAAAGGGGTGGGAGGATTTGAGTCTCCCAATTTTGATTTCTTCCCATTTATATAATGTGATTTTTCCCATTGATAGAAGTACATTTTTGTCTTTATATTTCTTTATATTTCTTTATAGAATGAGTAGATGACATTAGCTATACTTTTCTTTCTGGAGATGTGTTTGTCATGTGGTGTTGATATCTTGTTCTGTTGATAAGCTCACTGCTGCGCTAACCTTGGAGGAGAGATGTGCCCTAGAGTCTTGTGTGTGTGTGTGTGTTACATGTTCTGTGCAGGTCTATGGAATGGATTGGACCGCTTTTCTCACACCCTAGACCTCTTGGCGTCTTTCTAGGACTCCCCTGAAGTCAACACTACCCCAATCTTGGGATTGTCTGATGTATACATCCTGATTAACAACAACAACATCTCCTATCTATTCTCGCGTGACACATTGTTTAGACTTTATGCCAATCAGTAATATTCCACGTGTTTGTAATGATGTAAATCATGCCCTTGAAATTGGTATAACTGGTGTGGTAATTTTGTGTAGAGTAGAGTCTGGCCTGACACCGCCCTGAGAGACTCTGAAGCTGACTCTACTGATGAAACTGCAAACTATTCTTCAGTAAAATTCTCTCCGATGATTGAACATCCTGACTCCTGGTCTTCATTTCGCATATCTGGTCTATGGGTCAAAACTGTAACCCCTAACAATTCAATCTTATCCAAAATCTGTGCTTCCATCATTGAGTGATGTTGTACTATGTTTTTAGATCATACTGGCAGCTGGAGGGTGCTGGCAAGCTGTACTACTGAACATTTAGTCATATATGACATATGAAGAACAGACAAACCAACACCGTCTCACCCCTACTCGTCAAATGTTGCCGAACGGTCAATGGACCCTGACGTCAGCTGTTGACGCACAGGGTACCCCTAAATCGCCATTTTTCGACGTACTGGGTAATCCACTGATTTCAATGAGAAACCTAGGACGTCATAAACAGACGTGTTGGGCATGTGAATGTTATCGTTATGATGGAATATATTGGGTTATAATTTTTACATTATGACATGTTGGAGTGTGATTCTCAATTTAATCAGCCAGCACAATTGTATTTACATTTATTTACGCTATGATACACGTTTGAAACAGCAGTCAAACCCCACCCCGCCCTAAACCTACCCATTTGCGTATTATATGATATAAAACACAGACTGTAACAGACAACAGGCACACTTTATTGAAAAAGTCCAACTATTCCGAGGCCAAACGATTGAATTGTGTGAAGAAAAGACCCAAAAGCAATCACCGTCTCTATCCGCGCCGCGCGCCCCGGCGTCACACTGAAGACGCCACAGGTAGACCCCTCGGCGTCACGCGATGGACGAACTGGGAACCCAATTGCTTTCAGTGGGAAACCTTTGGCGTCAACATTAGACGGCAATTCTATCGGTATGAAATCGCGCTGAAGAAGTCTCATTCAGAACACTTCGCGATGTTTGGCATCAGATCACGTGTGCCACATGTTGGTGAGTAGTCATACATATTATGTCCTAATATTTGATATAAAGTATTTTCTGCTTGTCGTTATCGATCATGTTCAGTCACTGCATTGTATCTGTCATCATCTCCACTGAGGCTTTGCATTTCTTTGCTTTCTAAATAAACACACCTTGCTAATAGGGTGATTAAACACTGTCACGTGACGTGCTATAGACCTTTAAACATTTGTTAATATTTAATAATAATTACTAGTGTAGTTCCAACGTGGCATTTGTAGTAGAAGCACAATAAAAAAATAAATAAATAAAAAAAACACTTGTCATGCGTTTACCACAGTATTGGTAGTTTTAATGTGATATTTGTTGTAAATAAACAATAACCACAACAATTGATATTTTTAATGTGATATTTGTTGTAAATAAACAGTAGCCACAACAATTACCATGCTTTAAATGCATTTTAATGTAAAATCCAAATATTGTTATTTAAATAGTATACTTTATAATGCTATATATTATATATTATGACTTTTTTCTCTTTCTTTTTTTTTTTTTTACCTGAAAAGACCAAAAGGGCCTCTCGGACTCAGTCAACCCATTCTTGTTTGTGGAGAAGTAACGGAGAAAACCAAAAGCTGCAACAGCAAATATTTGTAATGGTATGTATGTGTTGGTTTGAACCCTTTATCAAACATTATTTAGCATTTGTTGTTACTTATTCTTACAAATCCCATATCTCAATCAGTAAGAACATATTCCCGAAGTCTTAATAATTCACAAGATTTAACAAGTTGTCAAATTCGTATGATTCTCGTACATATAGCTCTGAAAAAAATGAAGAGACCACTTAACATGGATTTCTAAATGTTAAGTGGTCTCTTAATTTTTTTTCCAGAGCTGTATTTGTATATGAAGAGTTCAGATGCAAAAGCCTCAAAAAGCCACTTCGGTCACATGACATCAGATATTCAATTATTTTTTCTTAATCAGATCACTTGCACTGTTTATAACGTCCCGTTTGCATGTAAATAATTTATGTGATCACAAAATTAAGTGAGTTATCTACATTTTCAAACAAATTCTTATGATATAGCTTGCTATTACATACTTTTAACTGTCTTAATTTATATGTTTTAAAAACAATAGTATTTGCACAGAGTAAATGATACTTTCTTGTTTTACAGAAGAGAAGAAAGACCAGACCTTATATCGAAGCAAGCTAAGAAAATAAGTCCTTTGTTTAGGGTGAGGAAGGAAGATGGACATCTTGTGCCCGAAGAAGACAGAAAAGTGCGGAAGTCCATTGGTATGTCTTGTATTGAAGCAATGCTGTAATATGTAGTACAAAATTTGATGTTGATCTCTCAAAGGACTATTCATTTCAACAGTGATCATTCTTTCTACTCTGATAAAATACGTACCATTATTCATGTCTAAATATTTTAATAACTCCTAAAATAAGCAAATGAGGTTCTGTATCTTGGATTTATTTAAAATGGTAAATATTTGTTTTCCCTTTTTGATACAATTATTATTACACTTTTGGCCTTCAGTTCTTAAAAACTGCACCGTCTTTTTGTCTTAGATAAAAGTAGACAAGTGTGGAAAAAAGCATTTAGTTGTTATAAACTCCATGTATTTCTCCATTGTTTTGTAGACCATGGATGGTTCTGGGTAGCTTTAGAAGATAATGAGTTGGGACATATTAGGAATCAAATAGTAAATGTTCTTTGAAATATCTGGTTAGTTCTTTCTAAAAGATCTACTGTTTAAAAGGTTGCTGTTGATATGGGTAAATTAGTTTTTGTTCAGTACTTGGCTAATATTATGGGCTACAATATTATACATAATGCTTCAATGTGTATATTATTTTATGTACTGACTGCTGCTTTGTAAATTTAAATCAGGAATTGGCATTTCTGCCCATTTTGAGGTGGAGAGTTTACTGAAGAACATAGGTTAACCCGACTGTACATTAAACTTAATCTGAATTGTGTTTGTTGTTTTACTTTTAGACCAGGACTGGAGAACGCCGGATTATACGACTTCTTCCTCTGGTTGAGAAAAGGCTACACAACATCAGTGATCACATCATCTGTACATTGATTATACTGTAGGGTACAAGTGGGCGAACTGTTTAGAAGAAGAAGAACATGAACATGATAGAGGGAAGAGACAGAAACCAGTCTAGTTGTAATAATGAATCATTATTTTCCAACACTATATCAAATCTGTTTTCTGTATCATAGTTGACTGGATGGGATTATGTGGCACTCATTTGTGTGGCTTCAGCAGCTGTGAATGGATTAATATGATGTTAATGTGTTTTTTAAAACCCATTTTTATTTATCTTGAATCTAATTTGACTTTATTCTACTTTATCAACTGTATACTGTATCCTCCAATAAAGTGTTGAGTGATAAAGTATGGTGAGTATTGTGTTTGGTACAGTAAATACACATTCAACACGTTTATTTAGGTTATCTAATTAATTACCAAGAATATTTTTACTTGAGAAGTAAACATTTTTTATCTGGTTATATTATATTTGGTACAATGGTCCAAAAAGTTGTATATACTTGCATGCTGTGACAAGTATGTCAGTTTTCAGTGAAATAAAGGGAAGGATTACAAACACTTCAAGCTTAACTGAAGATGATCCATGTTGATCATTCTGGTACATCTACTACTGCAATAAACATTAAAGCATGCACATTTTCGATGCCAGGTACGTGAAGAGGGTGTAGATGAAATTGTGACAATGTCTCTTGTTATTTTACTTAATGGTGCATGGTCCTATATTTAATAGTAATAATGAAGTGTAAATAATATAAATAGTTTTTGTTTACTCTGGAAAGTGGATAATGGCAAGTTGTTGCAGGTTCATCCATTTATTAGTGTTTATCCATAAAATAAAATAAAACTTAATAATTATTATTTTACAACATTTCTTTCAAATATTTCTGTATTTCATCAGATGGTATTACAATATCAAAACCTATACACAAGCATGACGTTAGAATAAAAAAGACAAAATACTCTGATATTTAAATGTGACTCAAAGTTTGTTGTCCGTGATGAGGAGAATAGATCTGTGTATGTTGTACTGCCCTTACACCTCCAGGGACCCAGTAGTGGCCCCTTGAAGAGCAAAAAAAAAGCATGTTTCAAATGGCTTTAACTCAAAGTCTGGTTAGCGTATCACAGAGAAAATTGGCAGGACAACTGCATATGCAATGTTTACTAAATAATGTTGGCCACAGTTTTCAGACATATATGGAAAGCTGCCATAAAGGTTTTTTTAAAAGTGCTCACAGTAAAATATACAATTTCAGCTTGGCCCTCATATATGTCATAAAGGTTTGCACAATGAACATATTTTAATATCCAGCTGTCCATTAAATATGTTATTTACTTAACATTTATTGTTTCATTATGAAACCTTTTAAACTACATTACCCATATATCTGTCTTTGTATCAATGCAATGGGAAACATGGCGCTGTAGTTCATAGAAGTGTGCAGAAATGCTTAGGGTTAGGGTTGGGTTCTCAGTAAAGGAGTCATTTCTCACAACATAGCGACACTTTATAGTTAGCTTAACGTATTACTGACGTAATAACACCAAAACATACTTTGTAACATGAAACGCCGTTTTATATGAGTTAAAACAGATAGTCCAATCACAGCGCGTTCTGCGATAAAGTCACAGCCAATGACAACCCAGCTGAACAGAGGCGTCACACTTACTTGTCCATTTATGGTAAATTATATCACATCTCATCCGGTTCAACTGAAGGGGTAGATTCCTTAAAGAATTAATATTTAGGCTAAATATTATATTTATTATAATAGATATTAAATATTATTTATTCTAAATATAGGCTAAATATTTATTTATTGTAATTAAATAATAAAACTCACATTTTAAAATGAAAGTCTTCTTTGTGTGGTTAAACTGATGCATAATAAATATATTTGAAAGAGAAACCTTTTTCTATGCAATGGTCTACAAGCATAAACTTCTTTAAGCCATCCTTTACAATCTGAACTCTTGGAATTAAAACAAATATAACAAAAGCACAATG
This sequence comes from Pseudorasbora parva, assembly GCF_024679245.1. Taxonomy (NCBI): domain Eukaryota; kingdom Metazoa; phylum Chordata; class Actinopteri; order Cypriniformes; family Gobionidae; genus Pseudorasbora; species Pseudorasbora parva. The sequence goes on from NC_090175.1 coordinate 27,673,196, forward strand.
AATGCACACAATTTTGTAAGCATATTCCAATATTTAATGTCAAACAGTTTAAATACAAATGTAGTGCCCATATATATATATATATATATATATATATATATATATATATATATATATATATATATATATATATATATATATATATATATATATATGTGTGTGTGTGTGTGTGTGTGTGTGCAAAAAAATAACATTTTACATTCTAAACTTTAATACTATATATTTGCGATTATTGTTCACTTTTATTGTAACTAAATTAAATGCCAATTAAAATAGTTGATGATTATTGTAAATGTTAACCATTTTCAGTAAGAAAATACTTCTATAAAGTACATTCATGTTACAGTTACATTAACAAGGTAGTGATATAATGATAGGTAGTGAAATAATGATAGAGGTAGTTATGGTGGACATGTACTTTAGTGACCATTGTAATAAAAGTTTTAATGAATAATTATTGATTTCAAAAGGTATTAACTCTCACTATCTTCATTTGTTCAAACAAACAACAAATGCAGAAATATACATTGGACTATAGCATCATGAAGTCAATGCATGACTAGAACTAGTGGATGGCAATAGATATGTCCTTCACTAAAACTCCTGATGATAAAGGCATAGGCAGACATCAAGAACAGTTTATGAATATTGGTTCTGCATATATCAAAGAGATCATAAGACTCCACAGACTCCACGTGAAGACTTTGAGACACTGTGACAGAGCAAAGGGTGCACTTCACTGGACATGTCCTATGCATGCCCAAACAACAACACCCAAAAACACTTATGAAGTGGACACCACCAGGAGGACGCACGAGACAGGGAAAACCAAGGAAGATATGAGACAGATGTTTCACGAAGACCTCAATGCCGGTGTTCCATGAGAAGATGTGAAAACGTGGCCACAGATCGAATATGTTGGAGGACACATGTTGCCCAATGTGCCCAGGACAGGACATGATGATGATGTTGTCAGTTTATACATAACTGTAGGATTTATTTCTGTAAAAAACGATGCATAATTAAATGTTAAATACATTTATGTAATAAGTTCACAGATATGTGTGCATTCCCATTATTAAAAGTATATAATAGCAAGCTATATCATATGAATTTGTTTGAAAATGTAGATAACGCACTTGATTTTGTGATCACATACATTATTTACATGCAAACGGGACGTTAATAATAATAAAAAATAATTGAATATCTGATGTCATGTGACCGAAGTGGCTTTTTGAGGCTTTTGCATCTGAACTCTTCATATACAAATACAGCTCTGGATATGCTATACTATTTAAATAACAATATTTGGTTTTTACATTAAAATGCATTTAAAGCATGGAAATTGTTGTGGTTACTGTTTATTTACAACAAATATCACATTAAAACTACCAATACTGTGGTAAAGGCATGGCAAGTGTTTTTTTATTTTATTTTTTTATTGTGCTTCTACTACAAATGCCACGTTGGAACTACACTAGTAATTATTATTAAATATTAACAAATGTTTAAAGGTCTATAGCACGTCACGTGACAGTGTTTAATCACCCTATTAGCAAGGTGTGTTTATTTAGAAAGCAAAGAAATGCGCCTCAGTGGAGATGATGACAGATACAATGCAGTGACTGAACATGATCGATAACGACAAGCAGAAAATACTTTATATCAAATTTTAGGACATAATATGTATGACTACTCACCAACATGTGGCACACGTGATCTGATGCCAAACATCGCGAAGTGTTCTGAATGAGACTTCTTCAGCGCGATTTCATACCGATAGAATTGCCGTCTAATGTTGACGCCAAAGGTTTCCCACTGAAAGCAATTGGGTTCCCAGTTCGTCCATCGCGTGACGCCGAGGGGTCTACCTGTGGCGTCTTCAGTGTGACGCCGGGGCGCGCGCGGCGCGCGGCGCGGATAGAGACGGTGATTGCTTTTGGGTCTTTTCTTCACACAATTCAATCGTTTGGCCTCGGAATAGTTGGACTTTTTCAATAAAGTGTGCCTGTTGTCTGTTACAGTCTGTGTTTTATATCATATAATACGCAAATGGGTAGGTTTAGGGCGGGGTGGGGTTTGACTGCTGTTTCAAACGTGTATCATAGCGTAAATAAATGTAAATACAATTGTGCTGGCTGATTAAATTGAGAATCACACTCCAACATGTCATAATGTAAAAATTATAACCCAATATATTCCATCATAACGATAACATTCACATGCCCAACACGTCTGTTTATGACGTCCTAGGTTTCTCATTGAAATCAGTGGATTACCCAGTACGTCGAAAAATGGCGATTTAGGGGTACCCTGTGCGTCAACAGCTGACGTCAGGGTCCCTTGACCGTTCGGCAACATTTGACGAGTAGGGGTGAGACTGTGTTGGACAAACATGCAACATTCCAGGAACTCCCTGGCATAAACAAACCTTGCAGAGATCGCTATGCAGATAGACACGTTCGAAGACAACAAACTCACAATCGCGACAATATATGGTTGGTCTGTTTTCTTTATGCCATGTTGGGTGTTTCAGTAATATATTATTTATAATGCAATGATATTCAAATAGCTTTCATCAGCTACATCAGTACATTTCTGTCAGATGCACTAGGACACAGTGCTTCAATTATAATAAAACGCATATGTGTATTCTCGCTTGCATTTACAGCGCAAAAGTCGTTTAAGGTTCACATCAAAACAAGGTTCAACTGGTTATTAGATAGCAACACTAATTTTCTTCTGTACACAAATAAACCGTCTTTAATATGATAGCATCCCGTATAGCAGTTAAACCACAGCGCAGAATCATAATTATCATATCTTTATGAATTTAGTGAGTGGAGGGTGCTCCCTTTATAAAATGCACAAACTGTCAATGCTTAATTGCAGCTAAAATCCTTCTCCAATGTAAAATGTTGTCTAATCTGACCACACCGCGGTTCGAATCTATTCTACATCGGTTGAACGTCTTCCCTCGCAGGCAAAATTAGCAGTTAGTGAATTATCAAATAACTATTAAAGACATGTCAGCCAAGGAAAAACTTTTCAGGATTGCAATATTTTGTCTCAATTGCACAGTACGAACCCGGATTTGGGTTTCTATGGCCCTGTCCCAAACAGCACACTCACGTGTACTTTTAGTCTTGTGGCCCTACAATGGCCATCTCGTGCGCGTGTCCGTTGGGTCCACGGTGCCGTAGCGTGTTCCATTCGTCATTTAAGCTTAAAAGAAGGGTGCTCGTGAGCGCCCCCTTTGCGTCTGCTATGCGGCCTGGATGCGCCCTTCAGCTGAGCCCGCAAATTTGCGAGCTATGCAGAGGATTTCTACCCGGCAGTCAAAGCGACATTACGCAGCGAAAGTGCGGACTCAGAGGAAGACCGCGAGGGTTTAGGGTGCCATTCGGGATAGGGCCAAAGATGATTATTGTATTGATCATTCTCATAGGTTTTACAGGGTCCAGCAGCTAGCTATGGCTATTAGCTAGTAAAGTGCCATCATATAATTATGCACTTATTTTCTGCAAGGGCATATCTTGAGGTCCTCCATAGTTTGTATATTTTGATCTAATTCTTTCACTCATCGGTCATGCTGTTCAGGTTTCTCTCTTGTGGGTTCCCTCAACAGGTTCTGATGGCTACTTTATCAAGCCGTAAGTGGAAGTCACACCAATGGTTGCAACTCCTCCAACTGCAGATACAAAGAACTATGGTTCTCCAACTCGTATATGAATAGGACATTCTCTCGGATGAGGTCGCTACAAATGCAGCTCAAACATGCAGTGTCTGCTTTCTCTATCATGGTGTTGTGTACATCGACGCCATCAGCATTATAGTACAAGCAAGTTCTGATGCAAATTGCTCAAACAATCCAACGTCAAGTAATACTTATCATGCAATCACAGGTGGTGGTATGCTTCTCGAATTACTACTGCCCACTGATCCTGTTTTCATTAGTATCTATAAGCTTCATGAACTTCTCTGTGGTCTAACATGGTCTCTGTGCAGGTGGCCTATCATAGCCTTCATCTCTACTTTGCCTTTTCACCACAAGACTATGGTTGTTTTAGTTGTCTGGCTTGTTCCTGTAAAGGTATTCTCCAAGCCCTTGGAGTTCCCTGCGCAAGAGGGCCCTCTGACTTGTGGAGCAGCGCTGCTGCCGATCGCGGCTGTCCCGCTCTGAGAAGCTGCGCAGGCAATTATCACAGCCTCTGCCAAATTGCGTGCAACATAGCGAATTATCGTGCAGCCCTACTCAAGATGGTTTTCTTCAGCACTTTAAACCTATAGTATGCTAAACCTTCAGGTAATTCTAAGATTAGCCATGTGTCGTAATGAGCATCAGATAAGTTACATTTATTATCAAAGTCCTTTAATTAAATATTATACGGTAAGTATTCTTCCCTTACATCCATGATCTTTTATCTTAATGTTTGGCTAGGTTTATATTTTCACAATGGCGCTCCTCTCTCTCAGGCTGGGTTTTAGACCCACACCTCTCATCTGTCCTTATAAGTTGCAGTGTTTCCTCCATACCAGACATTCTTTAGGATCGGGGCAGTCAATCCAGCAGCCGAGTGCGGCATCTCTACAGCAGCCATCAAAATCCTGGGCAGATGGTCTTCTTTTGCTTTCAAGTCTGTATGAAAACTGATTCAAAAATCATCCTCGAAGCTCAGCAAGCTCTCCAATAATGGTAAATTCCTATTTAACTACTGGTGGTGGTGTTCCGAGCCGAATTGGCAGGATGTTATGTTTCAGTGGTCTTACACTATATTAAAGATGGTCTGTGGTACATATGTCCTATCAAAAGATGGTTTGTGGCCATGCGTCCTATCAGAAGTTGGCCGTTGGACATGCGTCCTATCAAAAGATGGTTGTGGCCATGCGTCCTATCAGATGTTGGCCGTTGGACATGCGTCCTATCAAAAAATGGCTGCGGCCATGTGTCCTATCAAAAGATGGCCCGTGGCCCATGTGTCCTATCAAAAGATGGCCTGTGGCCCATGTGTCCAATCAAAAGACGGCCTGTGGCCCATGTGTCCGATCAAAAGACGGCCTGTGGCCCATGTGTCCTATCAAAAGACGGCCTGTGGCCCATGTGTCCTATCAAAAGACGGCCTGTGGCCCATGTGTCCGATCAAAAGACGGCCTGTGGCCCATGTGTCTTATCAAAAGATGGTCTGTGGCCCACGTGTTCTATCAAAAGATGGCCTCCGGCCTATATTTCCGTACGTCACGGTAGCTGTGAATCTGGCGTCAGGGAATACACTTGCCGGCGGTTTCGAATCTTAACCCAAAATAGTATATGGTCTAAAATCTAATTGTTTTTCTCTTCTTTCTCTCCATTAGGAACTTCAGGAATAAGGACCGTGAGTATACTTCATAAACCGTTCTTTGGGGGTGGGCCCCGTTCACGGTGGATCCTCCTTCCACCTATTTTTGGGGGTGAGCTGCGCCCCTGCCTCTGTAATCAGGCAGGATACGCAGATTCCGTACCCTCGGAATGCGAATTACAAATGGGGCCTACGCCAAAGAACTTGATTGCTTGCTGAGCTCCTAAATAAATGTTATTGTTACAACATTAATTCTTCCGAGTCTTTCTGGCAGAACTGGCGTGAGAGCGCAAAGAGGCTGAACATGTTGACATAGCAACGTGATACTTCCTACCAGAGGTGGGACAAAGTCATTGCAAGTCACAAGTAAGTCTCAAGTCTTTGCCCTCAAGTCCCGAGTCAAATATGAGGCAAGTCCCCAGTCGAGTCAGAAGTCAAAGCCAACAAGTCTCAAGTCGAGTCCAAAGTCCTACCATTTTAGTTTCGAGTCACTTCGTCATCTTACCACAGAAATAAAAATTATACAAATCATGTATGTCTGTAAGATTTGTCTGAGTCAGATTTGTTTGACTGACCTCATTTTGCAAAACAGTTCAACTTTCAAATAGACATGGGTCCTTTTAGCCTAAACTTAATGCCATTATGGGAATATTGTTTAGCTTATTTTTGGTTTAATTTGGTTTACTTTAATTATTTAATTTATTCAATTATTTTGTTTTGCTATACTTTTCATGCCAGCTTGCCATGCCCTAGCATCTCCTCACGACACCCAGGGGCCCCTGTCCCCACTTTGAAAACCACTGCTATAAAGCATATGACTTCAGTTTCTTGAGGGAAAGGGCGTTTTGTTATGATTTTTGAAGCAGTGAAAATATTATTAATATTGCATACACTGAAACTGAAATGTATTATCGTATACCGTAGTGTATAATAGACAATGAATATTAACACAACAACATTGATATGAGTAAAGAGTAGTTTCAAATACAACATGTGAGGCTATAGGGGATTTTCTGACATCTGTTTCATATTCTTCTCAGGTATGAAGAATACCTAGAGGGATGGGGGGCCCAAAACAAGCCCAATATTATTATATTATTTATTATCATCAGTATAATTTATGATCAATAATTTATCAATAAATGAGCCTGCAACATATTCAATTGAAATCTTTTGGATTTTAAAAAGCAAATACAGATGGGATTTTACAAAATTCTTCAAATTGCAATAAAGACTGTGAACAGAAGAGGTTTGGAGAGGTTTGGAAAAAGAGAAAAAGTGACATGAAGGCTAATTATGGTAACTCCAGTCGGAATTATTGCACACATATTAGGAGCAGTGGTGAACATGCACACTATAAACCGTAAAAAGGATAAGCTCTGCATCTCAATGTGCAATCTGCTCTAAATAGCATTGAAAATTACTAATGTCACATAGCTATTATTTAGGATTAATATGCCCTTTTTTACAGTCTATGATTGGGAGTTTGTGCACAGGAAAAAACTAAGGGAGTGCTGCAATATAGAGACACATTTATAATAAAATACATTCAAACCATACCTAATGTTATTGTTAGTTGCCTATATTTGTTTTTTTTATTATATACAATAGCCTGTCATAATAAATAGCCTACATTATAAAAATATTTTTAAAATTATATTGGGTGCCTCTCCTCCCTGTTTCCTCTCCATCTCTGCTGGTTGCATTGTTTGTAAAAAAAAAAAAAAAAGGTATTTGTCTATTTACGTCTATGAACTTTCATTACATTTATAACATCACATCACATGCCTGCACGTTGAACGCGGTTATTCTTCGATGAAGGGAAGAAGGAGGCGGGATGTATGAGGACGAATTACTACAGCACTTGGATCGTTGCACTATGGCTATTAACTGTGTAGTGGACACCAGAATTCCAGGGCCCAGTTTATGGCCGGGCCCCTCTTTGCCCATAACAGTGGACAAAGGTTTGCTCCATTTTGATTGGATCTTGTTGGACTAGCACAAACAAGATGTCCAACCCATCAGATAAAGATGCTTGGACAACATCCAGACACCTCTTTGAGAGCAAGAAGAAGACCTCTAGTACCAAGCCCAGGAAGGACAGGACTTCTCATTGGTCCACATGCAGTTTCTGCCCTTCACCCATCTAGAGATGGATCCCTAATGACCTGATTTGTGACGGCCATAAACATTCCTCGGGACTTTAGCAGTAGTGGGTGAAACAAAGAAAGACCTAAACTGATCCATCCAAATCCATTCACAACTATGTTTGGAAACCTTAAGACTGGTGTAAGCTACACACATCCATTTCATACTTATTCAGAGAAATAAGTATTCTCAGTGACAGCTATTTGTAATGCAACATCTTCCACAAATTCAGCTGTTAATGAACAAATGAACGAACACATGACAGTTCAATCTTTTTCCATCATGTTTGGTGTCTATTTGTTTAGTATATTGCCAAGGGTATTCTGATGGTGGTTTGGAAAGTGAGAAATGCATTGATGAATTTTAAAGACCCTTTGAAGACTTCTAACTGTGTACAGTATGCAAATGAGTTCTGCAGGGGAAAGAAGGGTGGGCCACACTGTGTGCCCCCTCTGATGCCAGCAGCCAATAGCAACACTGGAATGAAGAAGCGCCAAATTGCAATCTCCTCCTATTCGGAAAAGGATAAAGGTACCCTTTCAATAGACACTCCTTGTTCTGAGTCTGTCTGCCGAGGATTAGACTGTTAAAGAGCAACCAGGTTCTTAGTCTCCTCCACGCGAGAGACAAACAGTTCACCAAGTTCTGAGTCTGTCCGTTGAGGATTAGACTGTGACAGAGCAATCGGGTTCTGAGTCTCCACATCCGAGAGACAAACAGTTCACCAAGTTCTGAGTCTGTCCGCCGAGGATTAACCAGAGAGAGGTTTAACCAGAGAGACAACACAAGATCCGAGGATCTGAATCTACAGCTTGTGAGGCAGCAACAGATACGACAACGTTCTGAGCCTCCAGCCTGTGAGGAAAGAGACATTAACCAACACTACGTTCAGAGTTTTAGTCCAGCGAGACGACTACAGCACGTCCAGAGTCTCCATGCTAAAGAGATCAGAGCAGATTGACCAACTTCTGAGTGTCTGGTCCAAAGAGGCAGAAGACACACAGAGACATTTGCAACAAGGTTAAGCTCAGGAGAGCAAACCTTCACTTCAAGGTTCCTTCATCTGCGTGTTCCAGATTAAGGACCTTCTGCACCTACTTCAGGGCCTCATCTGCCTGTTCCAGATTTTAGGACCCTTTGGTGCCCCAGGAGATCAGCATTCCACAGATCTTCGTGTTCAAGGCTGTTGAAACAGATTCCAGCTCCTTTCTTCACTGCACTGTCTCCCAGAAAAACCATTGGAAGAAGTCATCACCATCGGACTCCTTACTCAACCACGTGGAACGTAAATATCACTTAACCAAACCTCTTTCTAGAGACCTTGGCATTGTTGTATATTATCAGTATATGAAAATATAAAATTTAATTTTTTTCATCATTCATTGTATTCATTTAGTAGTTGTGTTAAATGTTCTGTTTATCTTTTGTTAATAAAATCTATTTTATTACAATTGTGTCTTCCTTGTGCTGATAAGGCAGAAAAGGCTCTACAAGTTAGAAATCTCACCAATCTTTCAGATAAATCAGCTGACCAACTCTCCCCCCTTTACATTCATTATAAATGACTGGGCAGCCTCCTGTGCAGAGTGTTCTCATACAGCCAAGGTAAAAGGCCTTGACTAGTGTCCCAAACTAACAGGGGGGAAGGTGGTCATCTGATGTACTCATAACCACACCTTAAGTGACGTGTAATCCAAATTCACAACGTCAGCGGTGACGTGAGTACCAATCACTCTCTTACTTAAGCCCCGTTTCCACCACAGGAACTTTACCCAGGAACCAGAAACTTTGGGTGGTACTTCGTGTGTTTAGACTGCAGGAACCAGGGTCTAAATTAAGTTCCGGGTAAATATTTCCCCCTCCAAACGGCCCTGCTCGCGAGGTAGTACTTTTTCAAAGTTCAGGAACTTTCGAGGGCGGGACTTGGGCGCTGAACATGCTGATTGGTTGAGCAGACGCAGCATTTTAGTTCAACGGGCATTTTTAAAAGTCTTTTGCGAGGTTCGTTCTGCGTTCATCAGTCATGCTCTCTGCCTGATGGCGCGCGCCGCGTTCGTCTCAGCCATCTCACGTGCAATGTCCGTAATAGCTGATAATAATATACATTGTCATTTTAAATCTAGCTTTACAAGCTTTTCTGAATATGCTGCATGCTGCTGAATCTGCATATTAGTGCTCTTTTCTGTCGTTGTTAATTACCTTAGTAAACCTATACATAACCAGCAAAAGCAGCACAGCTTGAATCTCTTTCATACTCGTTATTAATATTTTTTTCACCATGTAAACGACCTGGCCGATTACTTTTAAGTGTGTGTCCTTACATGACGTGACGGCGCGCGCCGCGCTCATGTTGACAAGAGAGGAAAGTAAATTTTTCGTAGGGGTAAACTTTTTATTTCGTAAGTTATGAAGATAATGTTGGAGTAATGACACAGCGTATATTGCCCCGGGCAGTTTTTACTTTAACTGCACCTGACAGAAGATTTTTTTTTTTTCTGAGATGATTATTACACTTTACAATAAATAAATTGCTATAAATAATACTGTATTAGTCCTGGTGGCCGTTAAGAGTTGCTATGGCTACAGTAAACACATTCAGCTGCTGGAGAAAACAGCGGCGACATTTTTGATGCGGCAGACATACTGCATATGTGACAAAATGATTGCGATTGAAAGTCATCACATGTAAACACCAGATCGGTTTAGATAACGTCTCATGTAAATAGTCCACTAAACCTTTCAATCGGTACACTTAAAAATGATTACTGTCCTTCACTGATTTGGAGGAACAGTCGCGCGCTGTCCTACATCACCGGACTAATCTGCCTAATCTTCTCGGAACTTTATCGCGGTCTAAACGCAGACAGCTGCAGGTCTGGGGGGGAGAAAAGTTCCTGTAAAAAAGTTCCTGGTACAAATTGTTCTGGGTAATTTTGGTGGAAACGGGGCTTTAGTGTCCTTGGGTGGACAAAAGTAAAAATCACTACAACTGTGAGAAGACAGTGCCAGTCAAAGTATTTGGACAAAACAGCGACCATAAATGTACAGAAACTAAGTTGCTTGTCATATTTTCCTAACAAGCAACCACATTTTTTCAATTAAGCCCTAAAAAACGCGACCCACAACTCGAGATTTTTTACTGCGACGAAAGAAGAAGCTCAAAGTCACGTCAAATCAAGCCAACGTGGGACTAGAGTGATTGGATGTCGTGCAGACAGGCCGTGTGAAAAAAAGTCATGGGAAGTAGCAAGTCTTCTCGAGTCAAAAGGCGCAAGTCCAAGTGAAGTCACGAGTCATTGATGTTAAAGTCCAAGTCGAGTTGCAAGTCTTTGTACATTTTGTCGAGTTGAGTCCGAAGTCATCAAATTCCTGACTTGAGTCCAAGTCACGTGACTCGAGTCCACACCTCTGCTTCCTGCCTGTGTGTCCTACGAAGGACATCTCGTTTAATTCTGATTGAGGACACTCTGTATACTGCATACTACACAGGATGTGTCCTCCGGAGGATGCAGCCTTCAAATTTAACGAAATGAGACACAGCTATAGACTCGTAGATTAATTAAAAAATATCAAAAGCTGAATTTGACAGGAAAGTGGAAAAGCAGCTTCAGTACCAAATTCAGACTTAAACCTGGGTGGCAGTGAACCCAACAGCATCAAATGTCATGAGCATCATATCACACTGATGCATTGACTACCTTTATTTATATTTATTAGTGGTGCTTGCGAAGCAAAGCATCACTATTGTTCTCCACCATACTTACTATTATTATTCCAGTTTTTGTCAAAGACCCAACAAAGCAATTCTGGCTGGACTTCCATCTTGTGCAATCAAACCGCTGCAAATGATCCAAAACGCTGTGGCACGTCTTGTCTTCAATGAGCCCAAAATGGCTCATGTCACACCTCTTTTCATCTCTTTGCATTGGCTACCACTCTTCACTGGCTACGCTGCCTGGATCAAATTCAAAGCTCTGACTCTTGCTTATGGATCTTCCACAAGCTCAGCACCCACATACTTCGACTCACTCCTACGAGTCTACACCCCCACCAGAAGCCTTCGCTCAGCTAACGAGGGGAGGTTTGTGGTACCATCACAGAAAAGCATGAAATCCCTCTCCAGGACTTTTTCATTAATTTTTCCTGGTTGGTGGAACGATCTTCCGTCCTCCATACACACGACAGAATCACTAGCTTCATACAAAAGACAGGTAAAAACGCATCTCTTCCATGAGCACTTAATCTTATCATAAAAATAAAAAAAAACTTCAGGGTATTTTCTTCTTCCCTTTTTCTGTTTTTTGCTACTATAGTATTGCTGTAGTATACAAATCTCAGTATTTGGGGCACTTTTTGCGTTTCTTTTCCTCTTCTTGACAGATCGCTTCTTGTAAAAGGCTATTAAGATATAGCCTTTTGCAAAAACAGCTGGCGCCTAAAGGGTTAAATCACCTTTCTGTCCCATTCTGACATTCAGTTTGGAGTTCAGGAGATTGTCTTGACCAGGACCACACCACTAAATGCATTGAAGCAACTGTCATGTGATTGGTTGATTAGATAATTGCATTAATGAGAAATTGAACAGGTGTTCCTAATAATATTCATTTTCAACTCATCAAACTAAGTTAAGCAATTTCAACTTTTTAATTTAAGTTATACAAGATACAAGAAGTCAATTTATTGTAAATTGTAGATGGTGAGTTATTTATTTTTTTACTTGAATTGCTTTATTTAAAAAAATTAAGGCAGGAACTGAACTTAAGTTTTTAAATTGAAATAGGTTGACATTTTTTACATTGTGGTTTCAACTAATTTTAATAGTGCAACGGGGGGGGGGGGTAGTTAGGAGGGGTTAGTAATGTAGGGGGGGTTAGTGTGTAAGTTGTGGATCAATGGAACATTACCCCATTACTTTGCTGCTACTGTTGTAACTTAAGTATAATTAATTGAACTGGCTCCTGGAAACTAAAGTCCTACAGCTCTGATATGTACAAAACTAGGCAAGGAGTCAAGAAAAGGTTCAGATTGACTGTGGACCATTGGTTGGGGAGAACCAGAAGCTTAATAGAAAAAGAGACAGAAGCAATCACCAGAACTGACAAACAAGTACTCTTAGCAGTGCCTCTGAGATGTATAGTGCAGAGCTGGTCAACCAAACCAACGACAGGGTCTCAAGAAAAGGGAGAGTGTGGTGTAAATGGAAGAAGTTTAAAGGTCGATAACAGAGCATAAAATCGCTCCCTGTAAACGCTGGCAGCTGTGGACAGGATGTGTGCTGATGTGCAGGGATATTTGTGTGTGTGTGTGTGTGTGTGTGTGTGTGTGTGTGTGTGTGTGTGTGTGTGTGTGTGTGTGTGTGTGTGTGTGTGTGTGTGTGTGTGTGTGTGTGTGTGTGTGTGTGTGTGTGTGCGCGAGTCTGTTGCTGGTCATAACAAAAGTCCCGACATGGACAGCATCCAGAATCACACAAACACACTCACTGCTGGGTACTGCTTCACTGAGATTGGCCATCAGGGCAGTGGGTGAGAGCCAACTCACTTACTAAGGACTCAAGAGAGAAGTGATTTTATCGACCACCATCACCATGCCACTCTTTCTTTTCTTTCTCTTTTTCAGGTCAAATTGTGATTACTTTGTGTGTGAGAGAGAGGAAGAGAGGCAAAGAAAGATTGAAATAAGAGATCTCACAATAGTGCTTTGTACTTACAATGCATCCGGAAAGTATTCACAGCGCTTCACTTTTCCCACAATTTGCTATATTACAGCCTTATTCTAAAATGGATTAAATTCATAATTGTTTTCATCATTTATACAAACAATACCCCATAAATGACAACATGAAATAAGTTTGTTTGAAATCTTTGCAAATTTATTAAAAGGAAAAACAAAATCACATGTACAGCTTTTGCCATGACACCCAAAGGCCGCATTTACACTGCAGGTCTTTATGCATGATTTTTTTGACGACCTGCTTACATCATCTTTTAAAAGCGACCCGTATCTGATATTTGCATTTATACTGTACACTGGCAAAACAGCCCAATACGTTCTTAACCAGAAAAGGAAGTAAAACACGATATGCAATGGACGCAGACAAAACTATTATTCAACGTTTTGCTTTCTACACTTTTCCACACATATTTAAAGGGTTACTTCACCGCTTTTTCATATTAAACTATGTTATTCCCTTAACTAAAACGAGTTGATACATACCTCTCTCGTCTCAGTGCGTGCACTTAATCGCTCTGACGCGCGGTGATGATCTGATAGCATTTAGCTTAGCTCCCTAAGCCCAGTTCATTCACTATGGAACCAAACAGAGATCAAGTTAGAAGTACCAAACACCTCCATCTTTTCCCTATTTAAATACAGTTACACGAGTAGTTGAACGATCAAGTATGGTGACAAAATAAAATGTGGTACTTCTCTATTTGGATTAAAAAGGAGAACTATAATGTATGGCGGATTAGCACTTCTGAGAGTACTTCGGCTCGGTGCAGTAAAAAGTCCCGGCCGAAACATCTTTCCTCACACCTCCCCCTCACTCTCTCATTTCTGTCAATAGGGAGATGTGAGGGAAGATGATGTAGCATCTCCGAGAGAGGGATGTATCAACTCGTTTAAGTTAAGGGAATAAAATAGTTTAATATGAAAAGGCAATGAAGTATCCCTTTAAAGGTCAGCAAAACATTACTTTCTTAAGGCGGAGAAAAAAGAGGAGAGCCCTTGATCGCAGTCCGTGTCCACCTGATTGACGTCATTCGCCTCCGTTCCTTTTTCCATGACGTACAACTCGCATTTACTGGGGAATATCCGATTTGACCGCTTACATGGCAGACGCAAATGCTCGTTTCCGAATCGTAGATTTATTACCACATATGTTTCAGGCCTGAATCTGATCTGAGGATATCAGAATTTATGCGTTTTTTTTTCCTGCTTACACGTTCACGTCATATCCAATCTGTGCCACATGAGAGGAAAAAATTGGAATTGGGTCACTTGAACCATGCAGTGTAAATGGGGCCAAAATTGTGCTCAGGAGCATCCTGCTTCCATTTATCATTATAGAGATGTTTCTACAACTTGATTGGACCTGTGCTAAATCCGGCTGATTGCACATGATTTGTAAAGACAGACACCTGTCTATATAAGTCTCCCACGGTTAATAGTGCATGTCAGAGCACAAACCAAGCCATGAAATCAAAAGAATAGTCTGTTGACCTCTGAGACAGGATTGTATCAAGGCACAGATCTGGGGAAGGGTACAGAAACATTTTTGCAGCATTGAAGGTCCCAGTGAGCACAGTGGCATCCATCCTCCACCTACCATCATAAAGGACTTACTGGGAGAAGATAGTCAGGGAGGTGACCAAGAACCTGATGGTCACTCTGACAGAGCTCCATTGTTTCTCAGTGAACAGAAAAGAAACTTCCAGAAGAACAACCATCTCTGCAGCACTCCACCAATCAGGCCTGTACGGTAGAGTGACCAGACGGCACATGGCAGCCCGCCTGGAGTTGGCCGAAAGGCACCTGAAGGACTCTCAGACCATGAGAAACTAAATTATCTGGACTGATGAAACAAAGATTGAACTCTTTGGCCTGGATGACAAGCATCATGTCTGGAGGAAACCATTTCTAACATCCCTGGTGAGTGTCAGCCTTATTACACTTTGGCACTAAAAGCAGCTGTTGTCATGTTTAAGTGCTGCTGTGAAATACAGGAGAAATTGACCTTATATCCTCACAAGAGGAAAGAGTGAGAGTGAGTGCACAACAGACCCTTTTATCTAAACAGTGATGCAATATTCAGAGAAAAGACAGTGTTCACAAGTTTTTCATTTGGAGTTCATGTCAACTGATAACAATTCTAAAGCAGCTTTTTTCATGATATGACAAATTATATGACAGAAGATGAATTACACATTTTTTACTTATGCAACATAGCAATGTTATGCATTTCAAACAAAACTATGAGTGAAAAGTAAAAACTATCAATATGTTTGGTCTTCAACTGGACAATACCATTCTTCTAGAGCTGAAAAAACTATTTTTATTTTCTTTTTTTTCAGCCCAAACAATCTTTGTTGCATTACATTCTTGTTCTCACAGTAAAACTGCTTTGAAATAATGGTTATTGTAAAAAGCACAATATAAATAATGGTGACTTGACTTCATCATAAACACCTGCTTCTGTAGAATAGATGGTTATAAATAAAGAAGTCTTAAAACATTGCTTGCATTGTTTAATAATATAGCCTTATGCAGTCCAAACTATGTTTGCTCCAAAAGTAATGAGAGTCAGGCTATGTTCCAATTGTTTATTATCGTCAGTAAGCTGAATGTGAATTATCTTGTGATCCTTTACTAGTAATGCAAACCGAAAAATCACATTTTCACAAACAAATTCATTATGGAAGCTTAACCATTCATGTTTGATGCATGAGCACATCCCTCAATTGGTTCTTACATTTCAAGAACTATCATTTGAACATATACAAGCAATAAACTCCTTTTTTCATATGTATTTCTTCCACAGTGTATTTATAACACTTTCACAGTGGCTTTATACACTAGCTTGAAGCTTGAAAATGTTGATTAGACTTTCAATAGATGGACAAAATGGAGAATTATATATGCAATATGTGCTATGGTATCTGGTACCAAGATGTTATCAGCAGATCCTTTAAGTCCTGTAAGTTGCGAGGTGAGTCCTCTATGGATTGGACTTGTTTGTTCAGCACATCCCACAGATGCTCGATTTTATTGGCGCATTGTCAGGTGATTTGTCTTCAGACCACTGTATGCATGTGTGCTTACATCTCTCTCTCTCTCTCTCTCTCTCTCTCTCTCTCTCTCTCTCTCTCTCTCTCTCTCTCTCTCTCTCTCTCTCTCTCTCTCTGAGTGTGTGTTTGAAAGAGTGCCAAAACACCTGACAATGCGCCAATAAAATCAAGCATCGAGCAGGACAAGATTCGGATATTCCTGCTTGATGCCCCGATCTCACCTTCCGGTCTGTTTGGCCACTCGGTCAACACTTTTGTCACCATGTTTCGGTAAGGTGATGAGACACGAGGTAGCTTTCGTGCAATTTCTTCCTTGCTGCACTCATGTGGAGGGGCTGTAGGCCACCCAGTCCTGTCCGGACCTTCAAAAAAAAGAGGTTGAAAAAAAAAGCCCTTGCAAGGATTGGAAACTGGCTAGTCACTCAATAACCTCCAAAGCAAGACTTCAGGACCATCATCTCAAAAAAGAAGAAGTCTTGATGGTCTTGCACCCAGCCCTATGGGGATAGAGCCTTGGTAGTGGTAGTGGTCGTGGTGGTGGTGGGGGTGGGGGGGGGGGTGCACGTGGTGGTGGTGGGGGTGGGGGGGGTGCACAATGCAGCATGTGTGTGATGTGGCAGGCTGGTTCTCCCCTGATAAATTCATAGAATGTTATAGTTTGGATGTTCATGCCACTCAGGGCTCTCACGTTCTTGAATCTACTTCATGTAAGCACACTACACAACTGTAAGGTGTCCAGACAACTCTAAGCACAGCAGCGTGGGTATTCTTGTTCCCAATGCATTGATCAGTGCAACATCGATTGTAGCTTTTGAAAGGGAAATTCTCAGGTTACTTAAAGGGTAAGTTCACCCAAAAATGAAAATTCTCTCATTAATTACTTACCCTAATGTCGTTCAACACCTGTAAGACCTTCGTTCATCTTCGGAACACAAATGAAGATATTTTTGTTGAAATCTGATGGCTCAGATAGACCTTTATTGACACCAATGTCATTTCCTCTCTCAAGACCCGTAAAAGGCACAAAGACATCACTACAAAGCCAATCCCACTACAGTGATTCTACAATAATTTTATGAAGTGACGAGAATAGCTTTTGTAAGCAAAAATAAATAAATAAATAAATAACAACTTACATAGTGATGGGCCCATTTTAAAACAAAGTTTTGAACGTTATGAATCAGTGTATCGATTCATGATTCAGATCACCAATGTCACGTGATTTCAGCCTTTTGACACGTGTCAAATCATGACTAAGCAGATTCATATCCGTTCGAAACTTTGTTTTGAAATATAGTGTACACACACACACACACACACACACACACACACACACACACACACACACACACACACACACACACACACACACACACACACACACACATTATAAATTATAAACACAACACTGTTTTTGCCCCCATTTTCATGAGCTGAACTCAAAGATCTAAGACTTTTTCTGTAAGGCATATGTTCTCTCAAAATGTTTTTACAAATCTGTCTAAATCTGTGTTAGTGAGCACTCACAGGTGTGGCATATGAAGCTGATTAGACAGCATGATTATTGCACAAGTGTGACTTTGGCTGGCCACAATAAGGCTGCACATTTTAGGCCACTCTAAAATGTGCAGCGTTTGTACAGCAAAATTCCGCCGATGTAGTACGTTTTTAGGGAGCGTGCAATTGGCATTCTGACAGCAGGAATGTCCACCGGAGCTTTTGCCCGTGAATTGAATGCTGAATGTTATTTCTCTACTATAAGCCATCTACAAAGCCATTTCAGAGACTTTGGCAGTACAGCTAACCGGCCTCACAACAGCAGACCAAGTGTAACCACATTATCCCAGGACCTCCACATCCAGCATCTTCACCTCCAAGATTGTCTGAGACCAGTCACACGGTCAACTGCTGCAACAATCGGTTTGCATTACCAAAGAATTACTGCACAAACTGTCAGAAACCATCTCAGTGGAACTCATCTGCATGCTCGTCATCCTCTCGGCCTGAATGCAGTTCGTCATTGTAACCGGCTTGAGTGGGCAAATGCTCACGTTTGAGTTTAATGGCGTCTGACACTTTGCAGAGGTGTTCTCTTGATGGGTGAATCATGGTTTTCACTGTACAGTGCAGATGGCAGACAGCATGTATGGGTGAGGTGACTGGTTTAATGTCAACATTGTGGTTCGAGTGGCCCATGGTGGCGGTGGGGTTATGGTATAGGAAAGGCGTATGTTATGGATACCGTAACAAGATCATGAGGCCCATTGTTGGCTCATTCACGACTGTCACCTCATATTGCAGCATGGTAATGCACAGCCCCATGTTGCAAGGATCAGTACACAGTTCCTGGAAGCTAAAAATATCCCAGTTCTTACATAGCCAGCATACTCACCAGACGTCACCCATTGAGCATGTTTGAGATGCTCTGGATTGGCATATGAGACAGCGTGTTCCAGTTCCTGCCAAGTAACTTTGCCCAGCCATTGAAGAGGTGTGGACAAACATTCCACATGCCACAATCAACAACCTGATCAACTCTCTGCAAAGATGTGTTGCACTGTTTGAGGAAAATGGTGGTCACACCAGATACTTACTATTTTTTTTAGCTCTATACAGTGCACAGGGCTGTCAGAGAGACAATGGCCCTCATTTATCAAAAGTGCGTACACCAAATTTCAAGCGTACACCTTGCGTACACCCAAACCCAAGGTGACTTTGAGATTTATCAATGTGAAGTTAATAAACGTAATTTCGGGAGGAGTACGCCCATCTAATCTTTCAATTAATACCAAGGTATAAAACCAGCAGCTTACTTCTTCCCCTTTTTGGTTCCTGAAGCATCCCTCCTCCTCCCCTGCTCCTCCTTTTGTACACCACATTGGTGGTGGTTGAGGAGAGATCCCTGACATGAGTGTAAAGCGCTTTGGGTGTACAGTAGTACATATGAAAGCGCAATATAAATGACTCATTCATTCATTATTTTATTCATTCAATTTGCCTGTTATAGGGGGGCAATCGGAGCTCGGGTAGAATATCCTCTCCGAGCCCCTCTATAGCAGACAGCAAGCCAAATCTGTTTACCACTTTCACTAAGATTATATGGGCACACAAACTCGTGAAATGGACGTTGGCGTACGGCACGCTCAAATCCTACACCAGCTCAGGAGGTGGTGTACGCACGTTTTGAGTTAGTGTGAAAATGCGCAGAAAAACAATTCCTAACACCACAAAACGCACTGACAAAGATATGCTATATTATGACCCACTGTAAACAACAACAACAACAACATAGTAATTATAAACTTCAGTGTTTATTTTTGTGCAATGGACTTCAATGTTTAATTTGTGTGACTATACCAAAGTATTTAATTTGTAGGCATGTATTCCTCTAGTTGCGAGCCTGTGCGCTTTACCTGACGGTTCAGGGTTAGCCCCGGCAGCTGCGCACGGACTGGGACTGAAAATAATTCAGACTGACAAAATAATAAAAATGACATTCTTCTTCTTTTAAATAATAATAATAATAAAATAAATAATAACGACATTCTTCTTCTAAAAAACAATAAGCAAATTAATAATAAAACTCATAATAATAATAAGATGAATCTTACAAATTGTCATGCAATTATTAATGTGAATGAATGGTACTCCACATCACATCATGATATCGTACACCCCAATATGTACCGTAATATGAAATTAAATGCTAATTGTTTCAAAACATGTTCTGTAAAATAATGTATTGTGATAATTTCTCATCCAAACATCTTTAAACTGCTGGAATGTGCTTCTCAACCCCCACACTATAAACAGTACTTTTAATTTCGGTCCACATTTTGTTTTTGTGGGTGCCTTTATTTCCACTCTTTAAACTCTCAAATAAAACAATTTCACTTTTTTCCACTTCCCTGATGGTCTTGATGGGCGCGTCTCAATCATCTCACTAGTTCAGTAGTCAGGGCACTGATCAGGGAGTCAGCCCATTGACTTGTCCTAATCAGTGCCCTGACTAGTGGACTAGTGAGATGATTGAGCCGCGCCTGATCTCCACTTCAGAGAAGTTTCGCTTCTTTGCCGTCTTCCATGTCTCCATGGCGTAAAATGAGGGCGTGGGGGAGGCGGAGACTTTAATATATAGGGGCGTGTTATTCTAATGACGATCGTTTTCAGCCACGGCATTTATCAAGGGCAGGTTTTGTGTACACCTGGATTGCAGAGGTGCGCACAGCTTCATAAATCAGGCGGTGAGAGGAGTGTAAGCATAATCTTATGCCAACATATACGCCCGTTTCTACACAAGATTGATAAAGGAGGGCCATGAGACTCAAAAAGGAGAGGGAACAGGAATTTTACTTTTTTTTTTTTTTCTTCACATTTTTATGCATTTGGCTGACGCTTTTATCCAAAGTGACTTACATTGCATTCAAGGTACACATTTTTACATTATTGTCAGTTCTTGCTTTCCCTGGGAATCGAACCCATGACCTTGTCGTTGCTAGTGTCATGCTCTACTGGTTGAGCTACAGGAAAGCTACTAATTTTAATAACAATATACTCACAGGGAACACTGGTATACATGAATGTGGATGGACAAACACTGAGGGGAAACTAAAGACTAAATACACAGGGCTAACAATGTGATTAACAAGACACAGCTGACAGATTAACAAATAACGCTAGTAACTGGGAAGACAGACAAGTGGTGGGGTAATAGAACAAAGGAACATATGAAGACTGAAAACCAAAACAAACAGACCATGACTGTGACATAATGTCCCCCTTCCGATAGGTGCGTCCTTACATCATAGAGAGGAGGAGACAAGGAGGATGAGGGGATGGCCGAGACGGGAGGAGGTTAAACAAAAATGTCCAAAGGAAGGTGGGAGGATCTTTGGATTGGCCTTGAACAGGGACGTGCAGATGGAGACCCAGGCCCCAGAAGGAATGTGCCCCAAGGCGGTGTCGCAGGAGGGAGATACCATGGTGGAGTGATGTACGACGTCACCTTGGGGACGACTGGAGGCCATGACAATGATGGCAGTGACGCCCACCACGTAGACTGAGAGCCAATTGGGTGAAGAGAAACTGAAGACCTCGGCGGCCGCGACTGAGCCACAACGACGACACTCTGAGGTGGAATCAGGGATCCAGAGGACAGAAGTGTAGCTGGGGCGATCGAGGGCAGAGGCGACGCCTGAGGGAAGGCGGAGTCTGAGTAGCATTTTCTCTATTTTTGCGCACCAGAAGCGTGTCTCATGCTGCGCTGCTGCTTTTGATGTACAGGGAATGCCTATACTTCATGTTAAATGTAAATATATTGCCAATTGATAAAGCAAAGACAATGTAGCCTTTTGACCATACATATCTATGGTATTGACGGCAAAATTGGCTACAGAATATTTAGTTTTTTCTGACAGGTGCAACATTTCAAAATCTATAATTATGTTGTTTTTTTATTATTACAATTAGGCCTATATCTGCATTAATGTTAACCTACAGACTTTCAAACATGAAAATGTCATTTATTATTAATATGTATTTGTGTCAAAATGACATATAAACATCTTTTCCTATTCTATTCTGCCTGGAAACCTTTCCAACACACTCGCGTGTCGCGTGAAAAATAGTTGTCTCTTCTATTTCTAGCATGCACGCATGAGCAGTGCGTATAATGCAGGCAGTGTGCAAGCTCTAACCTGTTAAAATGGGAGCCGAAATAAAAACGGACACGCCACGCAGCTGGGATGCTCACGCCGTGCTTGCAGTGTGTCCCCGGCCTAACTGCAATGCGTGTCAGACAACAAAAATTACTGTACACATTTAAGTGTGAAGAGAACACTCTTAAATGTATAGCTTACCAACTGTAAGAGTTACAGATAAATAAATAAATTCTACCATGAAAAGGAATATTTAACTGTTTAGCTTTTGCTGGAGTGCTGGATGGCTTGAATTCAAAATTGCACTGCAGGGAATTTAAAGCCCTTGTCGGAGAGAGAAAATAAAGAAATGCCCCTTTCTTTTCAGTTGTTGTAGGCTGAATTCTATCTCAAGAGCCTCATGTCCCGAGTTTCTGAATTTCTTACACAATAGAAGAGAAATTTCAAGATCCTGTCCAGATATCTGCCTAAATTATTCCCAGTACAAACATTGAGAGGTAAAACTGGATGTAAGCTCCTAGTGTTGTTATTGTTAAAACAAAAATTATTTAAAAAAGATATATAAAAAGAGTTAATTCAAAATTCATAATTACTATAATCGTAAATAAATCAAAAAATGACACTGCTGTAAAATGTGATCAAGTCATTTTGAAATGGCAGAATAGATTGTCTTTACACACTAAAACAATTATTACTATGATATGATACTATGGGTTATGCTCTCCATTCCCACTGCACTCTTGTCCTTAGTTAACCTTTAGTCATCAAGGGCCAGCTTTCTCACTGAAAACTGCATCATACAACAAACAACTATACAGCTGGGATTTTAAAAAGGGCACCTTCTGTGAAAGTCCATTCCATTTAATTCAAGTTTGATGTCATTTTATTCCATTTTCTTTCGGCTTTCATTGCATTCTAATTCGATTATATTTCATCAGAAAGGGGTCCTCTTTCTGTTTACTAGACTCTGGTCAGACACAGGTTGCGAGAAATACATTTGTGTTACTGTTGTTCTCATGCCATTCAATTCACTTTTCAGGTCTTATAGTCGATCTGAAAGCACTGTGTGTTAGGCCCGTGTTTTATTCTTGATAAGTCAAATGAATATGACATTTTACTGTTGTTCCAATTTAGGCCATAATCTCACAGGAGGCCACAGCTTCCTGTGTAAATGACTATAACAAATTCTCATCAGAATTGTGCATGGAAGAGAGAAGCAAATCTGTTTTCTCCTATCAGGTGGCTTTTATCTCAAGAGCAGTTGTGTAGCAGGAGGCGAAAGACACTCTGCTGCTAGTTCAATTAGCACTTGTGCAAAAAGTCACAAAGAGCTGTGAATTAGAGTTTGAATGCAGGATGTAAAGGCTCCATCACTGAAGGTCATACAGAATGTTCTAGATGCAGATTTTTTTTTTTTTAAATTCCCAAAAGACATTCCAAAAGAAAGGCATATTTACACAAAATACAAGGTGGATTAAAGGAACAGCTAATGGAAAATAAGAGCTCAACCTCTTTTCTTACGTGCAAAAAAATTAAGTGTTTAGTGGAATGTTTTCATAAATGACAAAAATGTGAATGGTCAGTCAAGTTACAAAAAAACATAAATAAAAAAAATCACAATTAGCCTTGGGTAAATACTAGCACACAAATCAGTTGTTAGCAACCGCATTTTGGATTCTGGAAATCGGGAATGGTTTAGTAATTCAAAACAAATTTTGGTCTCCAGTCAACAAAGGTTAAATCTGGCTAGTGTGCTACCCATAATGTTCACACAATAAGTCAGTTGGGGGAGAGTTTTTATGGCTGTTCAAACACATGCATTTGATTACTGTTGTCTACTTAAACACCCTCATAATAACACAAATGACAATAAAATAATGCAACATCAATAAGTTGTAACAAAACCCAAACATACACCACAAATAACAAAAACTATTAAGAGCATTGGCACTTTTATGTGATTACGCTCTCACGCTAATTTGCCGTTTAGTAAATCTGGCCCCAAGTATAGACTATTCAGCCTATCCACCTTTTTTTTCTGAGTAAACGATGAGTGCTGCCATGAGGAATTCCACGTACCTTCCTTTAGATGCGGTCCTGTTCTGGTTTCCATAGAAACATTGTCAAAACAGTCTAAAAAAAAGAGCATTTTTTTAACTAAACTTTTTTAACATTACTAAAAATAAAAATGCTGTTAGCTGCTACATAATGTTTGGTAAGTATGTGTTTTGAGCACCAGCAATTCTGAAGAGATGTCTGTATATGGCCCGTATGCCTTGCATTTTATGCTAGACTGGCAAAAAAATGAGCATGGTTTGCAGCACGTAAGTTAAAATACTCCCCAAAGATGGTATATATGTGAGGAGTCCACTGGTAGTGTACATGAGTATTTACTTCAAATCTACTTTTCTCTTTCCCCGTAATCTGCAAAATGTTCCATCATTTATTACAATACTCTTTTGAATTTTCCAGCACGCCATGTTTTCACTGTTATATGGTAGGCCCAGCTATTGCACATCTTCTGAAAGAGTCTAAATCTCCAGATCAAAACACAGGAACAAAAAAGCAGAAAAAAGCAAGAGAACCATTGCCTATGCACCAATAAAAATATCACTCTTCAAACAGCATATAGAACAAAACTGCATAACATAACTGAATGAAATGTCAACCCAGGAGGAGCTATATGACTGGGTGTTGATTGACTTGATCTACTCCATCTATGTTTTAAGTATCATTCTGAAAATTTTGATTTATTAGTCGTTATTCATTTTACTACTAAAATTAGAAAATAAGTAGCTTTTTTATGAAAATTTTCCCCCACCCCGGAAGGTACATCCCTGTGCGTAACAAGTCCAGTTGAAGAGAGAGAAAGGGAGCTTTAAAGAAGGACAAGAGGCTAGTAAAGGGCAGGACAGCAGAGGAGATGATAGAGAGAGATAGATAGACTAAGGCATGATGAGGGTGTGAGCAGCCAGGAACAAAAACAGAAAGATCCAGTCAGGGGCCTAGACCACACTAGGGCAATGGTGACTGAGGTGGAGCCGGTGGAAATTAAAGCTTTAGCGTGAGTTCTGCCAGGAAGATTAAATGTTATGTAATGCGTCACTTTCAGACCTAACCAATCACGTACTGATCCACAGAATATAAAAGATGGTCACTTACACATGTCTGAGTTTCGGAGATGCTGACACCGACAGTTACCTCCAATCTCCCCACCACCACCAGGATGGTCCCCGTTTATACTTCCTGGGGGTTGGCTGCACCCCTGCCTTCATCTTCAGGCAGGATATGCAGAGTCTGTTAATCTCAAAACTAGCTAAGGACGGGGCCTATGCCAAAGAACTCTAATTATCATACTTGCTGGGCTATCAATAAATTTGTTACTTTCTGCAATTCATCTGGCTACCGAATCTTTCTTGTAGAACTGAGGACCGAGGTGAAGCAGAGCCAGACGAAGCTGAAGGGGTGGAGAGATGGAGAGCAGCAGACGGCTTGAAAATCTGTGGTGCAGGCATAGCGATGTCTGACCAAGGAAGAGCGGGAAGGGATGAGCGAGCCGGGTAAGAGCAGTGGTCTTTGGTGGAGCCGAGGGAGGGAGCAGCCAAGGTGATGCCGACAGGTCGAATGGGCCAAGGTAGATTGACAGGATCAACACCTGGAGGCAAAGCTGGGGATCCTCTTTACTAGGCGGAGCTGGAGACCGGAAGACCGGAGGCAATATCATACTGTTGCGTGATGTTAGAGGAGAAGCCGAGGGGCTGGAGGGAACAAGTGGAGGCGGTTCTGAGGAACTGATTGTTATTTGTTGAGTAGGTGGTAGAAGGAGGCTGGGTGGGAACTCTGGAGACACAGGAGACTGGGTGGAACCAGTGGGGATCTAAAACTCAGGAGATCACTGGAGAAAACCTTAAACACATTAAACATAGATGATACTGGACAATCAACAGAGAAAACTTACAAGTATACTTGCAGTATACAAATTACTAAGTATCCTTAAATGTCTACTTTATTAAACTACAGAATTTAACTAACAGTGCAAGTATTTAAAAAGTAAACTATGAATATACCTTCACTTATAGTATAGATATAGCACAAACAAACAACATTGTTGTAAACTAGTTGTTTACTCAACTTTTACTATTGTTACACTTATTAGTCTACTTTTAAGCACTAAAAGCCAATCTAGTCCCAAGTAGTGTTGAAATAGTACACTTACAAGAGTACTACTAGTACATTCATGTTCTTTCTAACTTACTTAAAATATACTTAAACTTTGTTTAAGTGGATAATAAAATATAAAAATAATAATAATATACTCATGATAAAATAAGTATAGTTACATTTTTTGTAAGGGAAGACATGAGGGTGAGTAAATGCTGACTGGCATTTTATTTAAAATGTATTATTTTCCCCTAATCTTTTTTTCCTACACGTCTTCCATTTTCAACCTGTAGCTCTTTGATTGTCAGTATTGTGATTAAAAACCACTTAAGATGCCAGTTCCTCATGCTACATTAGCTCCATATGGACTTATACACACAAGCACTGCAGTGTTTTCCCTAAAGCCTTAGCCACTAGAGAGAGAGCAATGAGAGAGAGAACGAATGAGTGCTGAGAATTCCTCCATCATCAAACAGATGGTTTGAGGCATCATTAACATGTTAATATGAACGTCTCTCTCCCCTCTTTCTCCCAATTTTCTCACACACATACATTGACACAATCCAGTAGTCAGGTTTTGTGATATATCTTTTATTTTAGATTTTTTAATATAATGAACAGGTTATATGTTTGGCATTAAGCCATTCCAACCCAACATAACCAACCTGTAACCATTATGTAGCTTTGTTCATTGTTTCAACAGGGTCAATTTATTTGGCTATTTCTCTATCAAGTAAGATATGTATTTGTGCAAAAAAATAAAAATAAATAAATAAATACCATACAATATATGTTAAAAAATTATTTAACAGGATGCACAGTCAAAAGATTTTCTCCTCCCTTTTAAAAGTTGATAAGCCTATTCATAATTACATGGTCCATTGCATTTTACCATGAGCCAATTTTACCATTTTTCTTCCCTGCTACTTTCAGCTGTATCATAAGTTATCTATGTCCTACAGTACTATCTAACTCCAGCAGTTCTGAACCACAGCTTTATTTATTTATTTATTTATTTTTTTTTTTTTTTTTTTTTTTTTACAAGCAGGGTACATTTAATTCTTTGCATTTGTAAAAGTAGACATGATTTTATTAGGCTACTTTTATATTTTGGAGCAACTTACCCAACTCCTACCCTAAACCTACCCACTTCTCAACAATATAAAACACATAACAGGCAAATAATGTATGACCAAAACAGTATAAAAGTATTAACTCTTGTTGCATTCCAAGTCTTCCGAAGTCATACGATGTCTTCATGTGAAGAACAGAGTTGATCTTGATGTTCTAATTGCTGAGATGATCCTGCCGCCACTCTGAGAATGCACTCATTCATATCTCATTCAAATGATACACACGACTCTTTAGTATGACGCAAAGTCACGAGACACACGAGAGCCAATTATATTTTGCCATCAATGCTGACGTAATGACTCAATTGGTCACGAGACATACGAGAGCCAATGGAATTTCACTATGAAATTTTTCTTCGGTCTGCAGTTTTTTAAAATTTGATGTGTGCATGATCTTCGGCGGATGGAGATGCTGATCGCTTTTGGGGATTTCCTTCACACAAATCAATCGTTTGTTCTCGGAACACTTGGAATATTTGTACTTTTTTTAAAATAAATTGTGCATGCAGTCGTATCTGCCTGTTTTATCCTGTGTTTTATATCATATAACACACAAATGGGTAGCTTTAGGGATGGGATGGGATGGGGTTGGGTTACATGTTAAAATGTGTCTAACTAATGTGAATTAAAATAAATGTAAATAAAACATACTCCAACATGTCATAATGGCAAAATCATAGCCCAATAAATAATTTCAATATGATGATATGCCCAAGCGTGTCTGTGTATGACGCCAAAGTTTTTTATTGAAATGAATAAAGCACCCTGCTCGTTGAAAAATAATGCTGAAGTGGTACCCTGTGCATTAAAATGTGGCGCATAGGGGTCCTGACCAAGTGTCAATATGTGGGGCCATGATGCATTGCTATAGCTCTTTGAGCTACAGAACTGTAATTTACACAGTTCTATAATTATATAGCAATATATGTCACCGTTCTCTAGTATGTCCTCGTAGTACAATCTCAAATGCATTTCAACATGATCCCCAAGAGTTAGATATGTCCATACATACCATTTTCATCTCCATGTATGCCATAACTACTGCATCCACCGCTCGCTTAGCTTAGCACAAAGACTAGAGTTTTTTGTTTTTGTTTTTTTTAAAGACTAGAGGTAAACAGCTTCATCTCGCCTACTGCTCAGTAAATGACAAAATAATGCCAACATTTTCCTATTTAAATGTTGTGATGTGTATTTATTTTGTGTACTAAGCACGACGAAAAATGAAAAGTTGTGATTTTCTAGACTGATTTGGCTAGGGACTATACTCTCATTCCTGCATAATCAAGGAACTTTGCTGCCGCAATATCATTGCCACGCAATAATATTATGGCTGAAAATAGTCCCCAGCACGCTCTCTGTCCAGGTAGGTCGTCATGTTGGTTATGTTGATGGAAGTTAGCCCATTTTCAGGTGTAATATTGCGCCGCTGCACCCATGGTAAAGCAGCAAAGTTCCCTGATTATTACACAGGTATTATAGTATCTAGCCATATCAATGTATAAAGTTGTTATTTTTTTTCATTTTCCGTCGGCCTTAGTACACGATGTAACTATACACATCACAACATGGAAAATGTTGCCTTTTTTTCACTTAATGAGCAGTAGGCTAGATTTCTGTGTGCTAAGCTAGGCTAGCGGTGGGTGTGTCAGACAGAGTTATGTCACGCGCGGAGATAAAAATGATATGTATGGACTTATCTAACTCTTAAGGATACGGTGAACGGTGTTACTTTAAATATAGCCTAAATCAATCCAACCCTGCTCCTGGAGAGCTACCATCCTGCAGATTTCAGTTCCAATACTGCTCCATCACACCTGTCTGTAATTAGCTAGCACCCTGACTGTGTTCCAAATCGCCCCCTATACCCTTAAATAGGGCACTATGTTAGGGGACGCACAGCCATTTGCAGTGGTGTCTGAAACCATATAGTGGACGTTTTTGAGTGCACTAATTCAATCCCACAATGCACCGCAATAATGAGTGTACAGCCTTTGTAGTACGAGCAATGGAGGAAGAGGTTGTTCGATGCACCAGCTCTACGCAGACCGATCGGCTCATAAATACCGCAAGAGCGTTTCGAGAGCAAATAACTCCTTATGCTTTTGAATCGCTCTTACTCTCAACGCAGAGAGTCTCGCACTGAATGAATTAACCGCTGTCCAATTCGCCCTGTATACCCTCATTCATTCCCCATTACTCCACTAATTCACTTAAGAGTGAATGAAAACGAGTGAGCGAATTGTACTGCGAACACTGTAGGTGCCGGAGATAATGCTGTTAAGTTTGAGATTTGCTTGTTTACGAGTATTTCCGCAAGATTTTTCCTCAGAGAACAGTTGCTGCGTCATGTCGTGCTTTAACAAAATATAATTTTTTTAAATTGTTCTTCAAATTATAGAATTGAGAGAACCGCGAAATTAAGAACTTTTAATACAACAACTGAGACGTCCTGTTCTCTTATGCAATGGTTATGCAGCTTGTAAGTCATAAGCTCCAATTGCTAACCCTATATAGCGCTATTGTGTGTTAATGGCTGTTCCCTTAAAAAATGCCCTATTCAAGGGTTAAGGGGGAGATTAGAGGTGTGCGATACCGCTAGATTTGGTATCGATCCGATACACAGTAAATACAGGGCCAGTATCGCCGATACCAATACCGATACTTTTTAATAATTAAGGTGGATGCGTCTTCAACCTAAATCAAAATGAATTTTCATGACTTTTAATTTGTTTTTGTGACTTGCATTTTGAGTTATTAATCAGTGCTACAAAAGCTTTTGTTCAGAAACAACTTTTGGTTGCTTCTGCTTTATTTAAATAAACAAAGTTACAAAATGATTACTTCACAAATATAAAAAATGTAAAAACATTCTCTTTTCAAGTAGCATGTTAACAAAAAATGTTTATCCTCTTTAGTGCACTTCTTTTCAAGATTTTTTTCTTAAATAAACAAAGTCACAAAGTTTTACTTCACAATAAACATAAAAAATGTAAAACAAATTCTCCTTGTAATACGATATAATGCTGAAAATTAAAATGTGCGGCTGAGCGGCGCGCGCGCCTGACTGCTGGTGGTAGCGCTATAGTCGTGAGTCACGTGACGGTACAAAACAGGAGGGGGGAGGAGAGCAGTGTCGAGCACGAGCAGCACACTCTCTTGAGAGCTTCCTCTGCTCTGTGACAGCAGTAGCATTTTGACAAACACGGCCAGGTCGCAAAATGAGAGAAACTGAAACTTAAGTAACGATATTTTCACGTTGGTATCGATCAATACCGATACCAACGTTGGTATCGATATTATCGATATTAGTATCGATCTGCCCACCTCTAGTGGAGATATCTGCCAGTAGAGGGCACTTGCAGCTCAATAAATCATCCATCCATCTTCAAAACTGCACTGGTATCATGCATACAGGCATAAATTCATTTTTAATTGATTATTAAATTGTTTGATTAAGGTTTATACATGCTAGTTTCCACCGCAAAGTTCAAGATAAATCTTTTCATTATTACTGGAGCTGCCAGTTTGCTACGTTTCAAACAAACAGCAAGCAGAAACTGTAAAAGCGGCAGCCCTTCCGGCTCACTCAGTGTCCGAATTCACACACTCGTTTTCCTTCACTCCCTCAAGTGGACTATATTAGTGGACTAATGTAGGGAATAGTGAATGAGGGTATAGGGGGCAATTTTGGATTCAGCCCATGATTAACTGGTTCAGCTGTGTTTGATTCAGGTTGGAGCTAAAAAAAAAAAGCAGGACAGTACCTCTCCAGGACCAGGGTTGGACACCCCTGGCCTAAATAGAATTAGCTCTCAGCAGCACCCACACTGGCAAATATGTGCTGCACGCTTTCCTCTCAATAACAAAATAAACACTCAACAAAAATGACAGTGGCACTGCAATTTGGTCAAATTAAGTCACATAATCATAAACAGGGTCACTGTAGCTTTCAACTAAAAGTACAACTTTGATTTCTCTAAAGCAGCTCTCCAGTGGGTTCATGTTTTTACTCATGTCTGCCCTTGACAGGCTGAACAAAAGAAATGAACTAGAGAAGATGTTCATGTCAAAGAAGGCGGGACCTTTTCGAGAAGGACCTGGCTGCAGCCTGCAGATCAGGGCGGGGCTAAACTGCAGTACACTTACTCTGATTGGTTCCATTGTCTTTCATAGGTATGCAAGATAGAAATAGAAAATGTGATCCTAGTCGGTGTAGGAAGGAATATGTCATTTTAAAAAAAACTAGAAAAACTGTGCAGTTTCACAAAGCCTTCATTCTAATGCGCAGAAGGGGGGGGGGGGGGGGGGCAATGATCGTTTGGCTAATGCACAAACGACCCAACAGCATTTAAAAAAAAATAAATAATAATAATTATATATATATATATATATATATATATATATATATATATATATATATATATATATATATATATATATATATATATATATATATATATATATATATATATTAGGGCCGGGACTCGATTAAAAAAATTAATCTAATTAATTAGAGGCTTTGTAATTAATTAATCGAAATTAATTGCATTTTAATTGCAAATAAATATTTGAACTGGAACAATGAGAAGTAATTTTTCACATGGATTTTTAGTATACCATTGAATAATGACTGAATACATAAGCTTAAAGGGGGGGGGTGAAATGCTGTTTCATGCATACTGAGCTTTTTACACCTTAAAAGACTTGGATTCCCATCCTAAACATAGACAAAGTTTCAAAAACTAATGTTGGACGTTTGATGGAGTATTTCTGTGTTAAAAATACTCCTTCCGGTTTCTCACAAGTTTCGGCGAGTTTTTTTCGAGTATGGGTCTACTTGACGTTAAATAGAGCGGAAGGTCCTTGTATGGGCTGTACGGGCTCTTCTCCCGGAAGGGTGCGCGCGCGCGTGACTAGAGGGAGAGAGAGGAAATGCACGCTGTAAACAGTCTCTCAGGTGCAGATCCAGTCGTCCGTGAACACTTATGTCGCGCCGCGCTCCACTTTATTCCTATGGGTGACGTAGAGCGACTTCAACGCTTTAGCACAGCAATCCGGGAAGGCAGCGCTGCATTTGAACCGATTTGAACGCAGAAATGACGGGAAGCTTCAAGGCATCGCTTCAGTCGCGTCGCAAAGTGGATTTCCACGGTCACTGCTGTCACAGGACTTCACCAAATCATACCAAAGAAGTGTGTTTTTGACAGAGCGGTCCTGCTTTGGAAGATGCCGGTGAGTAAATCAACTTCAAATGTCTCTGCTATTGGCTACCGTCGCATGAGTAAACATCAGTAAACGATACGATCGCGTGCTTCATCATTCAAATGCGCTAACGGTTACTCCATTGTTGTTCTGTATAACGTTACACTATTCTGACTCTGACGTGCAAAACCGTTTTGCTTGCTACCTCTAAGGTCTAGTCACATACAATAGTCCATAAACCGAATCATGTCCTCATAAACTGCACACAAAGGCCCCTAAATACAGTACATACCACAGAGACGGACATCCTGATTCAATTTATTGAACAGCCGTTTCTCCTGTTCAATTTATTTCAGCCTCAGATTTGATTCTGGATCATTATCTGTATTAGCTGAGATAGATGGGTTTCTCCACGCTTGAGGACGTCACCGCTTTGCGCGCTTGTCATTCTTTAGCTCCGCCCACACGATACGCCTCCAGGCGCTCGGTTTTTTCCGGAAAGACTCGGTACAGCCCATATTTCTTTTATAAATATGATAAAACTAAAGACTTTTCGGAGATATGAAGGATGCAATACTACTCTATA
Organism: Pseudorasbora parva; assembly: GCF_024679245.1. Classification (NCBI taxonomy): domain Eukaryota; kingdom Metazoa; phylum Chordata; class Actinopteri; order Cypriniformes; family Gobionidae; genus Pseudorasbora; species Pseudorasbora parva. Next base: position 27,706,211 of record NC_090175.1, read on the forward strand.
GGTACTCAAGATTGACATGAGATTGACTGAAACTGAGTGTTTCACCCCCCCTTTAATCAACAAAATATTGTTTATTGATTTCAGTCCAGCAGACCAGTGCAATGTTTGCCATTAAGTGTAGCAAAAGCATATTTGTGATATTTGAGGCTCGATGTGCTGCGGTGATACGCAAATTCCTTGTTGTATAGCTTGCACACAACCATGCTCTTGTCGACGCTTCCATCCTTTCGTTTTTTAAAACAAAATTTCCCATCCACGGGGCCAAGCAAAGCGGGGTCTCATTCGCTTCTTCGTTCATGTTCACAATGGTTTGTTGTTGTCGTGACTTCTGAGCTATGCTCCTGAGCGCTAGTTGGTGTTCCAGTATAATCGGTCCGTCGAAACTCATTCATTGAAAAACGTTCCACGGTGCAAAAATAAGTGTGGTTAAAATTGTTATTTATTTTTTGCCGTAATTAATTAACGCGTTAAAGTACCGTAGTTGATTAATCTTAATTAACGCGTTAAAGTCCCGGCCCTAATATATATATATATATATATATATATATATATATATATATATATATATATATATATATATATATATATATATATATATATATATATATATATATAATCCACAGGAGTGTCAGGTCTTCAGGTAGAAGAATGAATTATGAATTAAATGATTTATGACATTTTGGTTATTTCATATCAACAGTATGAAAAAGGAAATCAAAATATTTGGATCGTTATCAGTAACATGACAAGACACACTTGAATCTCTTGAAGTTGTGATCTAAATGACACTGCAATAGCAGTGAATTTTCTTTACTACATTACAAAACATAATATTAGACTTTGTTTCAGAAAAACAGTCAGTTCCTTATTATTTTTGTGACAAAATGGACTTTTTTTTTTTTATTTGAACTTGCCATGATTAATTCGGAAAAGAAAACACATGTATCTTTCACTCGCATCTGACTGACAGTGCATTTTTATTTCAGTGCTGTTGATAATATTGTGGTTATTTCAGCAAACAGTTGAGTAAATTCAGCTTAACAGCATTAAGTTAAATTGTAGACACATTGTAGACACTTAAATTATGTTTTTGCCAAGTCCAAGCATTAAATGCAACATCCTTAAATTAACAATGTTTTACGTCTGTTTCCGATTCAGGTGCGGCCAAAATTAGATTGGAAAATAATCACATTTCGACTCATTGTTATGTAAAATGTTATCCAAAAATCTCACAGCCCAATCCAGAATATTAAATCTGGATCCCCAAAACCCATTTTTGGTTTACAACATTGAATTTAATTAATATGTGAATTTGAACATTAAACTTGCAGTAGCTAACAACTCAATGATTCAATATATGGATAAATTGAGGTAAAGCCTGCATTTGTCCCAGATTCTCAGATTAAGTGTGCTAGACTGAGGTCAACATATTTAAGCTCTGTCTGATTTTTGTGGCATTAGACAACTATCTTACAATTTTGTAATTAAATTGATGACATTCGCTCAATCCATGCACTTTCTGACCATACTTACTACAAGCACATCATTTATGCCTATGAAAGACGAGCCGATCAGAGTAAGTGTACGCTGCAGCCAGGTGTACTTGGACTTTTCTGGAAAATTTCAGCTGTTCTCGAACTCCATAAAATCCAAATGAACTTGGCTTTGACCTCATTTTGCTCGGAATGACCACATCAGTTTGTTCATTGTTTTCATTTGAATTATACTGGGGGTTTTGAAGTTTAGTTACCACAGTTACAATAAATGGATAAGTAAATAAATATTGCACATAAGCCCCTTTATAAACAAAATAAAAAACCTGTACCTTGTAGACTGTCCCATTTTAAATTATAAAAACAACTACTAGTTATTTTTATTTTTTTATTTCTGTGGTCATGACTTATCTTGCCTAAGGCATCAAGTGATGCCGGGCTGCCACTGCTGTCCCTTCAAAAAATAGATGATCCCTGAGTGCAGTTAAAGCTAAAGTTCAGTTTAGCCTTAAGGCCTCTGTGCAGCTTTTTAGACAATTCTGTACTTTTAAACAGTATGTGCATATCTTCCTGTTTTTCCGTGCATACATTCCCAAGGCAACCTCAGGTTTTCAGTTATGGACCTGCACTAAAGATGAAGGTAAGAAACCCTAGATGTGTATAAGTCTGCAAACCATTTCATAATAATAATTATAGGATTGCAGGCAATATTTAAAACCCGTCTATATTATAATCTTTCTCATAACGAAGACGAAGGAAGTTTAATGCTAATTATACAAACGAGACACTTAGAAAACAAAACATTCCTCATCTCACAAGAGACCACTTCTACATCTAGTTTTCATGTATGAATTAATTATGCACCATAAATTACCTCCGTGGTTGCACAGAACATGAAAATATCTGTAAAGATCATCTGTGATCTTGTCATGAACAGTATGTATAACATTAACTAAGGGTAACCCCAGTGTTTGGCGGGTTTTAGCCCGTCATGCTTTCCTGGACTCATAGCACTGGCCTGGGCTCTCGGAATGACTGTCATTTCTACTCAATCTGTGTTTTACTCTTTATTTATAGCTCACGAGTGTCCTGCCAAGATTCAGAACAGACGCCATCAAGCTTGCAAGTTTGCTTTCCTGTTAAGCCATGGTAAACCTGTCTACATTTCAGACACTACTGTCGGATTTCAAAAATGTCACCACTCTTCTTGTAGTTTATTTGAAGGCTTCTTGCAGCAGGAAGCAAAGCCACTTCAGAGAAGTGTGTAGGTGTCAGAATAAATAAAGGCGGTGGTGAGGCAGGACAAGGATCCATATCATTCGGGTTATTTGGCATCAAGGAACAAAATTAGTTACCACAATGCAAGGACTTGCTGTCAGAAGTGACACAGTGAACTAAATGATATTGCCAACTCAATAAGCCTTTGGCATATTATGCATTATTCAGTAGTTTGGCACATTATTCACATTTTCTGCAGGAGAGAGGTAAAGTTCATTTCTGATGGATAAAGTGTTTGAGTTTTAATTTTAACATTGGAAGTTGTGAAAATGTTATGTCCAAATTGACCAGGCAATTTATTTTGTAGCAATTAACATTAAATGACAATAACAAGTATATAAACATAAAATATAATACATTATATAATACACGGAAATGCTGTAAAAACTCTCATGATCCAGGACATAAGATGCTGGTAAAGCAATACCTTTCTTGCTTGTGTGAAAACAAACCTATACCACTTCCACACCACACACATCAAAGTAGATGAAGTGACGTTTCTCTGTTTACGGATATGACAAGACTCATGTATACAATGTCTTGTGAAAACCATCTTGTCAGGTCTAAAATATAAACACTTATACTGAATCAGGGTAAGACAAAAACACTTTTTGGAAAAAGGAGTAATGATATAGTGATGGATTTTTATTTATTTTTTATTTTTTAAAGGGGCATAGCGGAAACTTGAAGGAATGTTACTGAAAGATTGGATTTTAAAATCCACTGCTGCTTATATATATATATATATATATATATATATATATATATATATATATATATATATATATATATATATATATATATATATATATATATATACAAAATGTATCTGTATATATTCATTATTAAAGCCTTGATCAATATTTGTCCTCCTATATTATTATAATGATTTTTAATAATTCTTTCCAGTTATGATGTTATTTATAATCAAGTGAACACTGATTGTTTCTTGTTTTTTAAAGTTTGCATTTGGTCTCTGAGGAGTGACTGCAGATCTGGCCCAGGCCCGGCTCCACGGGTGGGCCAGGCTTAGGGTGTACTCACACTAGGCACTCTGAACTGTGCCCAAAAGCATTTTAGCCCCAAAGCTCAATTTGTTTGTCAAGTGTGAGCGCCCTGTTCCATGCCCTGACATGGTTCATTTAGCCGGCCTTGGCCCGCTTGGAAGAGGTGGTTCAGAGCGCTGTTCGGTTGGGCTCGAGCGGGGTTCGCATGCAGTGTGAGTGCTAACCGCACCAGAGCACGGAACAACTGTGCTCTACTCTCATAGTTATGACAGCAAACACCAAATAATTACTACTTGGATACACATTTCAATTAAATGCATTTAGGTTTATAACGGTCCTAATTATTACCTTATTGATTAACATAATTTGGAGTTTGCGAGTAAGGCTGTAAATTCCTCCATCAAAGTCAGCTGCCTCCGTAATAATCTTCTGATACGTGCCAAGTGAAAATCGCTGTGCGGCATAAATTATAAATCTATTAGACAGTCTAATAGCAAAAGCGTTTTTGTTCCGGTCTTCTATAAAACAAAAAGTTGCATCATGAATGACACAAGTGTGCTTGGTCCCGGTAGGCCTACGTTAAGTGTGATCGCAGGCCAGCGGGGGAGTAGGGAGGGGGGACAATCGCGCTCGGGCACGATACAAGGCAACAGTGTGCCTAGTGTGCCAAAAATCTGCTTATTATTTAGAAACCAGAAAGCTGATTATTTAAGATGTAAGGGAAGGGTCAACAAATGAACAAACATTCAAATGCTTTGTCCCCGTTTGCATTTATAAAAGTTAATGTCAGTATTTATGATATCAACTGAAACTTTGGTAGATTTTCCTCTGCAAGTTCATGTATTTTTATTAGTCTTTTATATTTAGTGTTTCAAACTTAAAACCTGATTTAAAAGCTTTTATGAACTGACTTGCAACTCCAATTTGTTTGTCGGACAGTGACCCGACCCTTGAAAAGTGGTCGGCGTGGTTAAGTAATCGCTGTATGGTCAATACTTCTATGAAGATGGTCAGGGCCACCAAAGATAAATCAGCAGTTTGACGGAAAAAAAATTCTCACCTTCAAGGATATAAAATAAAAACAGCACATTTCTGGCCACATAGCATCAAGCAGCACTTAACTCTCCTGAATAATTCATTTTGAAGCATGTACAAAGCCATATTTGTGACTTCTTGTGTCATGTTGCAGGGGTTTGCAGATGGAAGTGGACTGTATCAGCAGAAACCTTCTCTAACCTAGATAACTGGCTCCAAGATGGTTAAATTGCAGTGGCCTTTAACCTTCATTTCACATTGAAGCGAATTTCCCAACCAAGCACGTATAAACCAGTGTTTCTGAAAGCCTCAGTGCGGATTGACTTGTATCTAGTTGATGCTTTCTCTTACCTAGGGATGTGCTTCAAGGATTTCTTTCTATAAATCTCCAGTGTTTTGTTAAACTGGAATGATCTAAAAGCCTTTTGAAAATCTACACAAGCTTGTGTCCTTTAAAAAAAATAGGATAGAAATCTCAACTTGAGGGGGTTTTTCCACATATGTTCAGTTTAGATAGACCTCAATATATCTTATCCGTCAAACAAACAAACAAACAAACGCCTGTTTCAATGTTTACTCAATACCTGATTTTAAAGTTATAGGCGGTTGTTTTCAATGATCTCTCAATAGTCTCATCCACGAGCTCTCCTGTAGGCTACTCCATCTTACAGTATCTGTAGATTACCATTCACTGACCCTGGATCTGTGATGAAAGCTTCTTATTCTATCTGTGATCTCTGCTGATGGAGGCTGTGTCTGTGTCCAGACCTCTAGAATCCTCCCTCCTTTCCTCTCTATGTGTGATAAGGATCTTAAACACTTCACCAGTGTTCTGCTTTTATCTGGAGCGAGCGCTAATGTGCCTCATTACTTGCTTAGCCTGTTCCTCATGCACTGTGGAAGAGCGATGGAGGAAAGGAGCAGAAGGAAGGGAGAGGAGGCAGAAAACGAAGGGGGAGAGAAACGCTGTGTGATTTAGAGTAAGAGAACGCTCCTTTGGGGTTTGTTTGAGAAGCTGTGGATTGCCGAACTCGGCAAGGCGTGAAATATTCACGTTTTGTTTTTGATGCTGTTATGTTTTAAAAACACTATTTTAAAGATGTGTGTGCACTGTAAAAAAAATGTTTTTATCATGTAATCTAAAGTAGATTACACAACCAAAATGTATTCAAAATTACATAAAAAAGGCACTTCATACAATGGCTTGTATACTTTGTGGGGAGAATACTCAAAAACATCTATATAATGAATAAGAAAAAAAAAAACATTTAAAAAACTTATTATATTGACTTTTTATTATAAATTATTAGTATTTAAAAAATACAAATATATATTTTTATATTATTCACTATTTATAATAAGTCGTGGTGCAATTACAAAACTCGTGGTGCTAAATAAATAAATAAATAAATAAATAAATAAATAAATAAATAAATAAATAAATAAATAAATAAATAAATAAATAAATAAATAAAAAAATACTGTGTATACCTGCAGAAAATAAAACCATAAAACAAGAAATGATATTATAGAAAGGACTCCTGAAATAGCTTTATGTATATTATGGTCAATAAGTCTATTAATCAGATGCCATGCAAGTATGACTTCCCAAAAACATAAGCATATTATTTCATCAGTAAGTCATGTTTCTTATAAAAGTACTTTTTACCCTGAAAAATAACCTGGTAACACAATAATGTTTCAATTGTTAACTAATTAGTACATTAGTTAACATGGACTAAAAAAATAACAGTACATCAATAAAGTTATTAAAATCTTAGATGTTTAATTATTGTGTTTAATTAATGTTTAATTAAATGTTTAAAATTAAAATCTTACATTTATTTAATCTTAAAATGTTAATTTCCAAATGTACTAATATATTATTAAAATCAAAAGTTTTATTTGTCAACATTATTTTTGTCATGACAACTCTCGGGAGATTTGTATGGTAATAGAGATTGGCATGGCAATGTTTATGTATTTGGTCTTGGTGAAATAGATCTGCTACTGCATAGATCAGGCTTTTAGTTGCTCAACTGTCTTCGGTCTTATTTGTCGCATTTTCCTCTTTTTGATGCGCCACATGTTTTCTATGGGTGAAAGATCTGGCATGCAGACTGGCCATTTCAGTACCCGGATGATGTTGTAATTGATGCAGTATGTGATCTGGCATTATCATGTTGGAAAATGCAAGTTCTTCCCTGAAAGAGACAACGTCTGGATGGGAGCATATGTTGTTCTAAAACTTAGATATACCATTCAGCATTGATGGTGCCTTTCCAGATGTATAAGCTGCCCATGCCACACGCACTCATGCAACCCCATATCATCAAAGATGCAGGCTTCTGAAATGAGTACTAAAAAAACTTGGGTTCCCTTACGAGGGAACTTTACACTGCGTCCACTAGGGACAGCTTTGGGAACACCCCCAGCGTGATCAACTCAGCCAATGGCAAACGTGAACGTCACAGGCGAGTGACGTCACGACCAGGAATGGATAAATACACCTCCGGTCCGATCATACCTCAGCTTTTCCTCAGCAAAGCGCTCTGTGTAAAACTTGTCTTGTCTATTTATTGTTGTCTGTCCGATATTATCAGCTTCATTATTAAAACAGTCATGGCGAACACATCATCTTTCAAACAGTGTGCTCCCCCGTGTCCCCGTTTCCTTATGGGGGGAGATACACATGATTTGTGTGTGATGTGTTTGGGAGTGGAGCATGCTCTGTCAGCCTTCGAGGGGGCTGACTGCGAGCATTGTGAGAGGCTGCCTCCTCCCGCCTGTCACTCTTCGAGAAGGGTGATCAGGCTTGCGTTCCCTCTGGTTCTGAACCCACTGCTCCCGCCGAGGCACAGCAGAGAAGGACATCATGGGGATCGCAGACGGAGGGGTTTGAGACGGGCGCGAGTGCTCTTTCTCTGCCTTCACCCACGAGATCTGTCGCTCAAATCCCGGTGTCGGAAGCCCGCGCTGCAGCTTCTTCCGCCCGGGATGAGAGCCCGTCGTCTCAACAATCCAGTTCTGAGGAGGTGGATGTGTTGAGCGTCGGTTTGGGGGAAGATGATTCGCACATGAAGAGCTGGTGGAGGTCATACCTCGTGCTGTTATCGGTGGCAACAGAGAGACTTGGTGGCAACAGAGAGACATTTGTGCCTCAATTTATCTGAGATAAAAGATAAAGACAGGGCTTTACTCCTTGATGCCCCGCTTAATCCTTCTGGTCTGTTCGGCAACGCCGTAGGCACGGTCTTCGATAGATTTCAGGAAGGTAAGAGGCAAGCGGAGGCATTTAAAAAATATTTACCATGTCGCCACCAACCCCCTGGGGCTGCTGGGTGTGAGCAGCCCTAGTCATCAGGCTCTTCATTTAGGCAGCAGCAGAAGGTCCTGACGCCAGTGGCAGTTTCCAGCAATATGTCTCAGGCCACCGAGGTGGCTGGAGTAAAAATATCAGAGACCAGCCTCGAGAGGCTGGTTCCCTTAGTAGAGTTTCTGGCAGAATGGAAGCTTCTACCGAATATATCGCTTTGGGTCCTGCAGACGATAGAGAGGATACAGAATTCAGATTGGGTTCCGCCCACCTCGATTCAACGGAGTGCTTTTAACATTAGTGCATCCGGAGCGGGCTCTGATAATGGAACAGGAAGTAGAGACTTCATTAAAATAGGAGGCTATAGAACAAGTCCCTGTACAGGACAGAGACTCAGGTTTTTACAGCAGATACTTCATAGTTCCAAAAAAGGATGGAGGGTTGTGTCCTATATTAGATCTTCGTCATCTGAATTGTACAGTCAAAAACTAAAATTCAAGATGCTGACGTTAAGTCAAATTGTGACTCAAATCAGATCTGAGGATTGGTTTGTTACAATAGACCTGAAGGACACATACTTCCATGTCTCCATACTTCCACAACACAGGAAGTTCCTAAGGTTCGCTTTTGGGGGCAAAGCTTACCAATATCGGGTTCTTCCATTTGGCCTAGCTCTTTCACCCCGCACATTCACGAAATGCGTAGATTCAGTGCTGGCTCCGCTCAGGCTGCAGGGCATACGCATTCTGAACTATATAGACAGCTGGCTGATTTTAGCACAGTCAGAGGAGATGGCGGTTCGGCATTGAGATGTCGTCCTCGCTCATATTCGAAAATTGGGGTTGAAGAGTGTGCTTTCTCCAGTGTAGAAAACCACTTTTTTGGGCGTAGTTTGGGATTCAGTGGCAATGCGGGCGGTTCTTGCAGCTCAGGGTCTGTGGAGGGACCATCATCTCTCATGGCACATAAATTGCCTGGAGATGATGGCAGTCTTCAATGCGTTGAAGTTTTTCCTCCCGGATCTGAGGGACCGTCATGTGTTGGTCCGCTCAGACAACACATCAGTGGTCTCTTATATAAATCGTCAGGGGGGTCTGAGTTCATGCCCACTGTGCAGACTGGCGCACCAGATCCTCCTGTGGTCTCTGGGGAAGTTACTCTCCCTGAGAGCAATCTTTATCCCAGGGGGCCAAAAATATTGGAGCAGACATCCTGTCGATACAGGGGCTGAGGCCAGGGGAATGGAGGCTTCACCTCAAGGTGGTGAAGCTCATTTGGGAGGTCTTTGGCCAGGCGGAGGTGGATCTGTTTGCGTCTCAGGTCAATACGCACTGTCCGCTCTGGTACTCTGTGACGTATCCAGCTCCTCTGGGGCTGGATGCCATGGTACACAGACGTGGCCGAAGCCACGTCTTTATGCCTTTCCCCCAGTTGTTCTGCTCCAGGGGGTTCTGGAGAAAATTCGCCGGGAGGGGATAAGTCTACTGCTAGTAGCTCCTTACTGGCCGAGCCGGATTTGGTTCTCGAACCTTGTAGCTTTGCTCAAAGGCTCACCCTGGAAGATTCCGATCAGGAGGGATCTTCTATCTCAGGCGAAGGGCTCAATATTTCACCCCCGCCCAGAAATGTGGAACCTGTGGGTTTGGCCTCTGATGGGGCTGAACTCATAGAATCTGGTCTTTCAACTGAGGTTGTAGAGACCATCCTTAGCTCCAGAGCTCCATCCATGAGGAGACTATATGCCCTGAAGTGGAGGCTTTTCACTTCTTGGTGTCAAGAACAACAGCTAGATCCAGTCAACTGCCCTGTTGGTTCAGTGCTAGATTTTCTACAAGATCGTTTCTCTTCTGGGTTAACCCGTTTTACACTAAATGTATATATGTCAGCTATATCACCTTACCATTCCCATGTGGATGGTATCACTGTAGGGAGGAACCCGTTGGTGACTCGTTTCCTGCGTGGCACCAAGAGGCTGAGGCCTGCTGTGCGCACTAGTGTTCCTGCTTGGGATTTGGCGTGTTGGAAGGGTTATCTTCGGCTCCGTTTGAGCCACTTGACAGCATCTCAGAAAAATTTCTGACTCTAAAGACCCTCTTCCTTCTCGCCATTTCAATTAAGAGAGTAGGAGACCTTCAGGCCTTATCTATATCCCCTACATGCTTGGAGTTTGCACCGGGGATGGTTAAAGCTTTCCTTTACCCTAGAATGGAGTATGTGCCGAAGGTGCTAACCAGTGTTCCAAGACCAATATTACTGCAGGCTCTCTGTCCTCCTCCATTTGCTAATCCGGACCAGGAAAAATTGAACCTTATATGTCCAGTGCGAGCTCTGGATGCTTATGTCCACAGAGCTTCCCTGTGAAGAAAAGCGGATCAATTGTTTGTGTGTTTTGCGCCGCATAACAGGGGTCTTCCTGCGTCCAAACACACACTGAGCAAGTGGATAGTCAAGGCTATTTCTCTAGCTTATGAGTCTTCTGATCAGCATTGCCCCTTAGCTGTCAGAGCTCACTCTACTAGGAGTATAGCAGCCTCGAAGGCCTTGGTTTCAGGGGTTTCCCTCAAAGATGTCTGCGATGCGGCCAGTTGGTCCTCGCCTCTGACGTTTGTAAGAAATTATGATCTTGACCTGGAGTGCGCTCCAGGTTCATCAGTGCTTCTGTCTTGAATGTGCAGTTTCACACGACAGGTACTTTGGTATTATGGCGTTTTGGTATTTCGTTCCCAAAGCTGTCCCTAGTGGATGCAGTGTAAAGTTCCCTCGTAAGGGAACGTCTCAGGTTATAACTATAACCATAGTTCCCTGAGAAGGGAACGATACACTGTGTCCCCTTGCCATACTCCCTGCATCCCTGCGATCTTTGATTCGGCAGTTTTGCTGAGGTGTGATCGGACCGAATATGTATTTATCCTTTCCTTGTCATGACGTCACCCGCCCGTGATGTTCACGTTTGCCATTGGCTGAGTTGACATACGTGCATCTGACGCTACCACGCTGGGGGGCGTTCCCAAAGCTGTTATAACCTGAAACGTTGTCTTTGTCCTCTTTAGTCCGGATGTCATGGCATTCCAGTTTTCCAAAAAGAACTTCAAATTTTGATTCGCCTGATCACGGAACAGTTTTCCACTGTGCCACAGTCCATTTTAAATGAGCCTTGGCCCAGAGAAAACACCTGCGCTTCTGGATCATGTTTAGATATGGCTTCTTTTTTGACCTATAGAGTTTTATCCGGCAACAACGAATGGCTCAGTGGATTGTGTTCACGACAATGTTTTCTGGAAATATTCCTGAGCCCATGTTGTGATTTCCATTACAGTAGCATTCCTGTATGTGATGGCATGCCGTCTTAGAGCCCGACGATCACGGGTATCCAGTATGGTTTTCAGGCCTTGATCTTTATGCTCAGCGATCGTTCCAGATTCTCTGAATCTTTGGATGATATTATGCACTGTAGATGATGATAACTTTAAACTCTTTGCAATTTTTCTCTGAGAAAACTCCTTTCTGATGTTACTCCACTATTTTTCTCCACAGCATTGGGGAAATTGGTGATCCTCTGCCCATCTTGACTTCTGAGAGACACTGCCACTTTGAGAGGTTCTTTGTATACACAATCATTTTGCCAATTGAACTAATAAATTGTGAATTGGTCCTCCAGCTGTTCCTTATATGTACATTTAACTTTTCCGCCCTCTTATTGCTACCTGTCCCAACTATTTTGGAATGTGTCGCTCTCATGAAATCCAAAATGAGCCAATATTTGGCATAACATTTCAAAATGTCTCACTTTCAACATTAGAAATGTTACCTATATTCTATATTGTGAATAAAATATAATTTTATGATATTTATATATTATTGCTGTGGCAAGGGGGGCGTGGTTCAGCGAGGTCTGCAGCGGGAGAGAGAGCCGCGGGACGAGCGGTAAGTGAGTGGGTTGGAAGCACATTAATAACACCTGTCTCTCGTTCCAGTAATGAGCGCGGAGAGGGTATAAGACATCGGTGGAACCGGAGACCGAGGAGAGAGAGAGGGACTGCTGACGCAACACACACACACCCCCACGGACATTGAGTTGTGAGACACGTTGACCCGGAAGCGGAACGTTTAATCCGGAACCCGGAAGTGACTGAGAGAAATACACACTGGCAAAACAGTGTGAAGAGACTGAGTTTTTGATACAAATAAAGAGAGCGTCAGCAGTCAAACCGACCCCCTTGTCCTCTTCCTTCCTTCCACAAACTAACTTTATCACAATTGCATTCTTTTTTTATAAATTCACAATTTGTACAGTGTCCCAACTGGATTTTATTGAATCGAGTTGTAATAAAGCTCGTAGATGGGAAGGAAGGAGGCATGAATGGCGAACATTTAACAGACTTATAATAAACTTATAATTTACTTAGACCAAATAATAAAAAACTTAAGAGTCACCCTCACGGATGACTGCCCGCACACACATAATAAAACATTTAAAAAAAAAACGTAAATGCCAGGGCTGGTCTTCTCTTATCTCTTATCTTTCACTGGTGTCACTCGTCCTTATATGCCTCCGAGCTCCCTTATGAGAGGACTCGAGACTGGTGTGGCTCGCAGGTAACACTCACTTGCACTCACGCAACGGTCACGCTCGCTCCCTCCCATGTCTCTCGCTCGTCCACCTTGCCACACGAGTTTATGCATGAATCAACCTGCAAACAAAGCAGAAACCAAGAGAAAGGTGCAGAGGGTGCAGAGCCCTCTTTAACACAAACATCTAATCAGATAATTTACAGGTTGTACAGCCAATGTCAATAAAGCTGTTGTGCAGCAACTGAAAAGAAGACTATTGCTACACATTTGTAAAACAAATTTACCCTACACAGTTGCACAGGGTAAGAAATAGACAAATACACATTTGTTGTGTGTGAAAACAAGCTGCTGCATCAGAAGATGTTGATGACATAAGCTGTGTCCCAAAGTGAAGGGTGCACACTTCGAAGGCCATGCACTTCGAAGGCCAGGTCAGGCCACGCCTTCAAAGCGCACAAAGTGCACGAAGCGGCACGAAGGGCGAACCGAGACACAGGGTTGCCAGGTCTGAAAAATAAAACCCCTCCAATTGTTATTCAAAAGAATCGGAATCACGGACAGAATGGGCCAAAATTTCCCAAAATGCGGGGCGCGGGCGGTAGAAATATTGCTTAAGTAAAGACAACTTAACCTGTGGACTATAGGCTACAAACACCCCAAAGCAACAGTAGCCTAAATGCAACCCTATTCCAGACTTGGCAACAATGAATCAAGCGTCGTTAATGGCAGGTTGTGACAACTGACAGCGGACGTTCGTGAGGAGATTTTAAAAAGAGAAATGGAGCATAGCCTATATACAATTTTTTTTTTTTTTTTTTTTTTTTTTTTTAGCTTTTTATTGGATTTTGACACACTTCAAAGCCTGCGACGATGGGAGACAGGACCATAAGCATGTAAATCTGTAGCCGGTTAAATATTGTCAAATTGCAAATATTAGTTAAAAGTTTATTTCTTATGTTAAATGTAACTGTTACAATATATTTTAAACAATTACGTCCAAGTCTTTCTTTTTTTTAAGTAGGTCTACTTATTTTTATTCAGATGTATTGTCTACTTTTTATACGAAACAAAAATATATTGCAATATATTTGAAAATATCATGCAATATATTCACATAGCCTATGGGATTTAATATTTATATTTTCCAATATATTGCAATATATTGAAAGCGGCAATCATTTGTATATTTTGCAATATATTGCATGAATATATAATATATTTTATAATACCATCAATATTATTCCATATATTAAAATATATTTCAAGAAAATATATTGGTAAATATATTTTCCTTTCGTAAGGGCGATGCCAGCCGTCGACCGCTTCAGCCCCGCAAAGCTGCGGACAGTTGAAATATGCACTCATCCCAAAAGATGATGTCCCGCACAGGCCTTACCAGAGTCTCTAATGTGCATTCTTCCCCTTCCCGGTCCAGCTCCAGCTTCTCCCGCTCAGCGCAATGAAAGTGTATAATATTAAAATTGATAATTAAAATTTCTGTTGTTTATGATGTTAAACTTAAGTTATATTATTGGTCTATAAATAGGCTAGTTGTAAAAAGCCTACTTTATTGTATAGACCAATTTATTTTCGTTTACAAATTTTAAATTACATGACAAGAAAATATATGTATAAACATATAAATGTGTTTAATGTATAGCTACAAATGATAACGTGCATTACAAAAATAAACAATGTAGGCTATAGAACAACCACTTCCCTTTAATTTAGCCTACGCTTGAAGTTAACGAAAATGAACAATAGACAGCAGTTTCTTTGTTTAATTTACAAATAACTTACATAAAAAATAATAAAAAGCTAATAATAGCCTAGCCATTTAAATTGTTCAGTGTCGGCCACGCATTCAGCCTTTTGGAGGATCGATCTTTCGGTGACCGTCGTCAGTGATCATTCATTCATTCATTCATATAAAAACTTTATTTTAGCATCTAAGTCAGCAGTTTTCGTTTATTTGCATTTTTTCATATAGGTAATTCTGAGAGACAGAAGTCACATTTGATTTAGCCTATTTTTCGGTGATATTTATTTTAGCTACGGTGTTGACAGTAGCCCTATAGGCTATAAGAAAAATAAATGATTGCACGGGCAATTCCTATCCAGTGTCTCTCTTTCTGTAAGGGACATTTAAAAGATAGATTCTGGAAGCAAGATCTAAATTTAGCTGGATGAGTCGGGTCGGAAATAAAATAATTTATAGCGGGTGAGCACGGAGTGAATTTTGCGCGGGCGGAATGGAGCGGGAGCGGGACGAAAATTCACCCCGCGCAGAAGGTTATTTAAAGAAAGTGTATGAAAAAAAGAAAGAAACAGCGAAAAGGGTGAAAATGGACTGATTCCTCTTCTTGAGAGAATGGTTGAGAAATAAATAGCATTTAAAATTTGGGAAATTAAAGTTTATCTTGGTTGCTCAGGGCAGGGAAATGGGAACTGTGCAAATGCAAAAAACTTTTATTAACTTCAAGCGCTTGCGCTGTTGTGTTCAGTAGTATCCAGGCTACTTGAGTTATCGACCGCTATACCGTCTTTAACTGGGAAATCTGATCGAGTGCCGCGGGAATGCGGATCAGTCATATCCTGTAGTCACCAGTGTGCTATGAATTCTGGGATAGGGAAGGCTGCGAAGTTGTGGGAAGGTTCCATCTGCTGCACCCTTCCTTTGCCTGAGAACCGAAGGGCGCATTTTAAAGTCGCTCATGAATTACGGCAGCCTTCGTCGCACCGCTGTGACGCAATCGCACTTCAAATGAGGCCTTCAAAGGTGCAGCTCTCACTTTGGGACAGCCTTCGTAGTGCCGCTGTGACGTAATCGCACTTCAAATGCGGTCTTCAGAGGGTGCAGCCTTCACATTGGGACAGCCTTCGTAGTGCCGCTATGACGTAATCCCACTTCAAATGCGGCCTTCGAAGTGCGCACCCTTCACTTTGGGACACAGCTATAGAGATATGACAAAATACCACTCTATTTCCAAAACATATTTACAGTTTTTTTTTTTCTCCCCATGGGATGTTTTACTATTTATGTGTGCCTGGGCTACCTTGTTGGCCAACTTAACACTAGTTACCTAAGGCTGTGTGTGCCTTGGCTACATTGCCGACTGCCTTAGCACTAGAAACGCATGCTATGGGTGTCAAATGCCTGTCCTATCTTGTGTGGACATATGGGTTTTGTATTTAGGACCATTTGTGCTTCTGTCATTGGCTGCGTCCGAAAACCTAGGCAGCTGACTCGTTGCCTCACTGCCTTGTCACGCAATGACTTGTAAGGCAGCGTTTGTGCACGAAGGCACCCTGACGAAACTGATTTCGGATAGACTTCTAAGGCAGTGTAACACTTTAATGATCGATAGCAATATAGAGAGAGCTTTGGTGAGAACTAAACACATATTTAATTACTACATTAGTCATTTCTTGCTAGAAATGACATCAGAAGTGGAAAATATTGGTAAAAACAGACATTTACACACAAACTGACCAGCAAACGCAACTTTCGGACGGCATCTTTTTTCCAAGCTTTTTTCCAGCTCAACTGTCACTGAATGGAAAGCACAGGATTGTGGGATATCAAAGGCAGTGAAGGATACATGTATGATGACTTCAAAAATCGATCAGATGAAGGTCTCTCAGCAGACAGGAAGTGAAGCTAACATTAGATTCTGACATTGCTTGACGCCTTCCTGCCTTCAAATGTGTCCTCCAAAGGCAGCATTTTCCAGGTTTCTGATGCAGCCATTGAGTGCGTTTACATGCACACCAGTAAGCTGATAACTGCAAAAAATCTAAAATAAAAAAATATGCAAACCAGTAAACGGACAACGCAAGTAAACCGCGTTTACATGACTATTTATAAACCGGGTTGTTTCCTTGTAGTGCCGTCAAAAATAATAACGTCCATATATCTGATTCTGAGTTTTTCAAATGTTATGTCAGTTGTGATGTTAAATAAAGCATGCGCCGTGTCAGCGGGAGATTTACGGCTCATATTAACCCTTATGCAGTTATGAAGCGTTTTGACTGAACCTCTTCTAGGCTATTTCTGCTGCTTGAGAAAAGAGAACACCTCTTTACAATTTTCTGGGTCTTAAAAGAGTCTGCGTTTGTGATATATGCCCTTATTTCATGCAAAACGCTAGCTCGCTCTGTCTGGATGCGTTTAAATCTGCTCTAAGTTTGCATTTTTTTGTCACTTACCTTCAATAAGCCGACAGAAAGCAGGTTAATGCGTTTACAGACAGCGTGAAATCGAGGTAAGAGGCAAAAAACTACCTGTTCTGACCGGTTTATTCTTACGCCGTTTATGACCTTGCTCTGATAAAAGAAAATGGGTTACCGCATTTACATGACCATGTTCATTGTCGGCTTTTTGGGCATAACCGGCTTAAGAACGTGCATGTAAACACACCCATTGTCTGATCCCTCCCCCCTTGTTATCTAATTAGTATTTGATTTCTCCCACCTGTGTTCCCTTGGTCCCTGCCTCATTTGTTCCCCTTTATAAGCTCCATGTGTTTGTCAGTCTTGGTCAGATTGTTGTACTCTTTACATGTCCCGGTTTCCCCGTGACCCCTTCTGGTATGTGTTTTGTATGTTATTATTCTGTTTATGTTCTTTTCCCCCTCTTGGGTTTTTGCTTTAAGTTTGTATTATTTGTTAATAAATATCTCCTTTTTGCACATGAATCCTCACACCAGTTTTTCTTTGTATCTACCGTAACAATGGGTTCTCGTGAACAATAGATACAAAACATTGCAAGCAGATAGATGTAAGAAACCCATCAACCACCTGAGAAAATGTAATCAATTAAGTCATTAGATAATGATTACACAACCCTTAGGGCCACTTACTAAACAAGAAACAGGGCAAATTAGTGTGAGAGTGTAGATCCAAAAAACGGGAGTGTAGTCCTGCACATGATTACTGATGATGCGCCAATTAAAGAAGACATATGCAGCCAAATAAATTCCATAATTATACAACCTACCAGTTAGCCTCTGGTTTAAGATGTAAATAGTGGTGCAAATACCAGTAATAGTGCTAACCTTAGTAAATCACCTTGCATGATTCGTCCTCCAATAAATTTTGCATCTGAAAGGGTAACTCCTACAAATACATATACATTAAGGTCAGCCACAAAAACCTGTCCATGCCATTTCAGAGCTAATTTTTCATTGCTTAAATCATGACAGTAGTTTAGAGCCAAAAGAGGGTCTGTTAGTAATCTGGCCCATATATTCTTATTTGATAAATGAAAAGCTATTAGGAGCGATAATGAATGACAGGAGTGTGCTCTGACGCTGCATCATCATATTAAGAATAGCTAATGAAATATTACCCTTGAAATAAAAGAATGTGTCATTTTTTATGCAGCTAAACATGTACTCTGTTAAATGGAATTCTATTCTATTCTATTTTACTTTAACCTTTTCATCCATAGCTTAGACAGCATATACTTACAGAGATATAAACAATAAACCATTTGCTGCTGCATAGACACAACTGCATAATGCTCCAGCTTATGTTTAGTAAATCACTCCACAAGACTATAAACGTGACGCTTAGTTTAACTGTATTGATTGTTCATTTAGCGTGACTCAGACACAGTGAGCATCTGAATCAACCACACACATATAGCATAGCTAATGAAAACATTGCTCTTGAAAATGAATGCATCTTTAAAGTTATACCACTAAATATGGGGAACGCCGCTTAAAGCGCAAATGCTTATAACTTAAACTGTTTTTATATCTGGGTTAAACAGCATATAAAACAGCAATAACATACATATTGTAGTAAACAACAATGCTTATGCTTCTTATGCTTCTTATGGTTCTGCTTGACCTTCATCCCCGCTATCTGGGTCTGATTCGGGCCCAAATTGGAATGGCAATATTGACGCCATTATTGACACCGCAGAAGTGACTTCAGCTCGTAATGGTAAGGGCCGTGGTGTTTCTGGCCAACCTGTGCTTGGCACTTGGCACACAAAACTACATTTGGCCATCTAACCAATCCAAGACCATTGTGTTTTTTGGATGGATGGGCTTCATAGAAGCAGGAAGCAAACAACCCGTTCAAAGGGCAGTTCTTTCCGCAAGTGCTGTGCTTTCAGGGCTGTTGGGCATGGTGTTGTATTTGAGGTAAAAAATGATCGCACAAACTGATCGTTTCGTGTCTTAAGACATCAGTGTGTCGTCATGAGCCGCAGGGTTTAATTTGAAGTTGTATGTGCATGTGTTTTTTTTTTTTTTTTTACCCTAATAGAATTAGACCCCATTGACATGTTTATATGACTGACACACAGCAACGGTTGGAATTAAAAATCTCCATTTGTGTTGTACTGAAGAAACAAAGACTTACACCTTGGATGGCCTGGGGTTAAGCAGATAAATGTAAATTTAAATTTTTGGGTGAACTATCCCTTTAAATAACAGATTGGTTTCATGCTACTAACAGAAATGACATGAAGTTAATCGTTTTAGTCACTGGCTTGATTCACTAATGCATCAAGACGGCCAGCAGCGGGACTGACAGCATTACACAATTTAGAAAGAAAGTCTGTGTGCTTAAAAGATTAGCTACACATCAGAACTCACTGATCCCAGATCATTAATGAACACTGTTTCTCACTGTTTGTGGTTGTGCTGTCGAATCCATATGGTAAAGCCTGTGCTGACATCGTGACTGATAAACTGAATCCATTCTCTACTAATTCTCTGAGCAGGCAAAGCAGTGGAAGGGGAGGAAACCTTTCCTGGTATGACGTCATAACAGGAGATTCAGCTCGTCTGAGCTCTCATTTTCTAAAAGGGAGAGAAAGACAGCTAGAACTCGGTTTACACCAATCAAAATGTCAAGCCACTTGCGAAAAATATTGAGGCTAGGGGAACTCATGTTAATGTTGAAAATTAAAAATGTTATCAAATTTAAATGCCATGCCATGGGACATTTTAGAGACCTTGTCTCCTCATACAATAATAAAATGGAATAATGAATAATTACGAGACACAGACGGATAATCGAAGTATTATGTCAAGATCCAGGCAACCAGTGTTTTTTCAAACTTCTACCCGTGAAAATGCACTGGAACGGCAGTCAAACCTGTGACTGTCCACCCGTGAAATCGTACTAGATCGATGCACTCCGAGTTACGAGTTCTGCCGTCACATAGCCCGCAAAACAAAAATGGCAACCCCTATTGATATACAAATAACATACAATAAAAGGTATAATATCTTCTCTTGCCTTACGTGCCATTTTTTCTCCTCCATTTCCCTCAAATAAGCAAGGAGTAAGGCGATAGAAATGATTGTGAGCATATTCCCCATACGGTCCGCCATGCTTTGTTTACAACTAGCTACCGCATTTCCTTGAACTTACAGGCTCAAAAACCTGCCTGGAATGCAGCATTATAGTCCACTGCCACGTCACAACCTGTGATGTGGACACGATGTAAATTTTAAACAATTCAGTTTACCAGATACTTATATTGCATGTCTTCAATGATGTTCAACACAAACCTTAGGGTTTCATAACCCATTAACTAATGTTAACAAATGAGAACTTTTTGTAAAGTGTTACCTAAAAACGTTTCTGAAAATAATGATTAAGATGTAAATGCAAATGTATTCAGGGTCTATTATTTATTGTTTGTTTGTACTTGGTTACACTGCATTCTACATTATAAAACCAACCAACAAGACATTTTTACAACCTTGGCACTTGTGTTTTAAACTAAATATTTATAATAGGAACTATTATGACATGCCCATTTATGGAGTCACACCCTGAGGTTTATTCTTGTTTTAGAAGAACATGAACAAAACTGTGGAGAAACGATCTGCCACAGTCGGCCCCAGAGGAGTTCTAAACATCTCCTTCAGTGACTATATGCAAGAGGGAGAATTTTAGTGACTGCTCCACAACGGGCCATGCCATCAAGAGAGGCTGGAGAAAAGAGGAGGGGTTGAAGATTCGACAGGTGTAAGAGCTTGTTTCACACTAGAGCGCACAGCAAATAAACATACTGGAATTGGTGTGTGTTCACGCAAGGCTGGCTCACAGCTGGTTATGAGAGAGAAATGCAGTGCGGTTTTCCTCTTTGACAGTATGAAATAAGAGATGGGAGTGTGGAATACAATATTTATCAGGAGAGACAGCTCTAGCATTTTTCATAAACACAGTCGTTTATGTTTGCGTAGTAGGGACATATAGGTATTGCTTTGAAAATGGAGCTTCTTAAAAAATTAACTTTAAAACTTGCACAAACCACTTTGATCTGAGAATTTCTGATCAAGGCAACTGAGTGAGAAAGTAAATAAAACATTATTCACACATTTTGGAGTGTATTAAATATTATAACAAAAGGTATATTTTAAAGAATATACACTGTAAAAAAATAAAAACGGAAGATGTACTGGTAATTTTCTGCCAGTACGTTCTCCAGAAATTTCCACTAACCCTTAAAATACAAACAAATGCAATATGTAATTCAAAATACAGGTAAAACACCTGTAAAAAAAAAAAAAAAAAAAAAAAATTTCTTCATATTTATACAGTACATTGTGCCATATTTCACAGACATATTTTACAGTGTAGAATTTAGAAATATAATCAAGTATTAATTAATGAATTCATATTTGACAACCTGAACTTGTCATAAAGGGTCAAATTGTCTGATATTTTAAAAAGATTCAACCTCTACACAGTCATGAGTCTGAAGGGATCATCTCTATGTTATTATTTATTGTGCTTCTCCATGATATCTACCCAAATCAAAAGATGCTCGAAATCGAAGAGGGGTTGTTTTCATTTTATTGCATTTTTGTATGTTTTCCATAAAGTCAAAAACATCAGGGTGATAAACTTTTTTTACTTGTTACATATTACGGTTTTCAAACTGGGGTTCCTCCTCCAGAAGGTCCTAAGGTGTCCCAAGAACATTTCAGAGAATAAAAAGACAAAGCAAAAATGTCTACTGAATATTCAGTTTCATTTCTAAATGTTTCTCTCATGTCTTGCCGTACACATAGGCTACTTTCCAGAATTGTATGTTTGCTTTGTATCTTTCTAGTGAGTTTTTTCCCACTATAGTCTCCCTCATCTCGCTCACTTGGGTTGTAAGGCAGTATTAGAACATGCTGCTTACATTTATTGGGAAAGTTACTTATACAAAAAAGTTTGGAAACAGTATTTTGCATTTATAATGCTATACTATTTATCTAACAGTTTAAATGTTTGTTTGTTTTTTTCTCTTAAAAAGAGATGGAATTTTGGATGCAGGTCCCTCATAAAAGATTCACCGTATTTAAGGGTCCTAGGCATCATAAAGTAAGAAAACCCCTGTTATAGAGGACATATACAAAGGACAGATAGGATAAACAAATTTATTCATAAATTAATGTCATGTCATTGACTCTAATATAGTTGTATACTAATCCAAAGATCAGATCCAGACACAACTCTAAATAAGAGAACGCTGATGGTTGCCTTAATGTTCATTTCAGCATAGGCTGTCAAAAAGATGTTATACACTTTAGCAGTTATGTCAGCTGAGGGGACCCAGTCATGTCATTCTCAGCTCAGTTCAAGATTCTTTGATTTAGACAAATCACAGAGGATCTGGTTTTTAAAATTGTGCACTAACAAGGAAAGATGGTGTAGAACCACTGCTCCCCCACATGGCAGTCGTTTGTAACTTCTCCCTCAAGCCCATGTTTACAGTCTTGAGAAGGCGAGGAGTCTCTCTTGACGAGTCTTGTCTTTATTTCTTTACACACCCACCCACACACACACACACACACACACACACACACTCAATGTTGAAAGGGTCTCGTCACTAGCCTTTTTCTGTGGACTACGGAGGCCTTCCAGACAGGATGCTTTTGAAAAAGCCAAATGTCAAATGAAGAAGTTTTGGACAGGTAGGAAGGCGATTGAGGTAAAGATCAGTCAGATGTACACAGGGGCATTTACAGACTATAAAGAAGACTGAAAATTACACCGAATGGCACACCTGCGGGGACACGGTAAAGCATGAATCTTAATAACTGCCACTTTGTTGACTTTGCTCATGTGTGGAGCCATTTTTACACCATGGTATATTTGGACAGAGTTCGTTGCTGTAGGTGACAATTAGCCTTTCATGCTTATGAGGGTGATAATCTCCTCTTACCCTTGTCGTGACTATAATGACAAGTTCACCATAGATCAGGTACAAAGAGAATCATTGAAATATGTTCATGACACCAAGCTGAAAACCTCATTAGCATAGTTCTTAGATGTGACCTTCAACATGATATGGGGTATAAAGCATCTCAGTGTATGTGTGGACCTGCCTTTTTATAGCAAGATTCAATAAAAGCTGCCCTCGGTTGGATTTATCTTACGAGCCCTATGATAACAATCAGGCTGTTGTACAAAAGCATCAAGGGTGCTTCTTTGAGCTGCAGATGCACAGAATCAGTTTGATAAATGTCCTGAGCCCTGCTAAAAAGAAAGTGGCGTTCAATGGCTGTCAAATCTATCATTGTGTGATTAGAGTTCAAATAAGAGAGTGTGTGTGTGTGTGTGTGTGTGTGTGTGTGTGTGTGTGTGTGTGTGTGTGTGTGTGTGTGTGTGTGTGTGTGTGTGTGTGTGTGTGTGTGTGTGTGTGTGTGTGTGTGTGTGTGTGTGTGTGTGTGTGTGTGTGTGTGTGTGTGTAGACTGAAGCATCACATACAAACTCACTGTCCTGAGCAGTTACATGTTTTTCAAAGAGAAAAGAAGGGTTATGTCATCTGGCAAATCCATGAGAGCTGATTACTGTACTTGTTACCAGGGCAACTTGAACAAAAACACACATTTGTATGTTCGGTTCATTGTGAACAGAGATCCAAACTGGTCCAAATGCATCTCTCTTGATGCTGCAAAGAATACATTTTTACTTCTATTTTTACTAAATGTTTCATGGTTTGCTCTCATAATATATGTACTTTTTTATTTCATGTTTTACATTGCAGAGACTTATTATTATGATTATTAAAGGGGTCATGTGCTGAGAAATCTAATTTTCCTTGAGCTTTTGACATATAAGAGGTCATGATACTATAAGAATATCCTGTAAGTTTCAGAACTAAAAACGTTAGTTGTAACACTACCAATTCCACAAATCACAGATAAGATTTCAGTTTGAGTTTTCTTTGACTTCCTTTACGATTCCACATGGAAGTTGTCCAGTCTGTGTTGATATATCTCCTGAAGGGACAGCAGAAAATCTAATTCTGTGGTAAGAAACTAAAAAGATACTATTTTTATATAATGGGTGACAGTGGCAGGGTTGTAACATGTATTGTAACAACCATGTAATTACATACATACATACATACATACAACAAAGAACATTTTTTACATTTATGTGATTTTAATAATTCTTCGGAATACAAATATTTATGTTAATTTGCTCTTGCTCACACACAGACACACA
The DNA here is from genome assembly GCF_024679245.1 of Pseudorasbora parva. Classification (NCBI taxonomy): domain Eukaryota; kingdom Metazoa; phylum Chordata; class Actinopteri; order Cypriniformes; family Gobionidae; genus Pseudorasbora; species Pseudorasbora parva. The sequence goes on from NC_090175.1 coordinate 27,730,391, forward strand.
CACACACACACACACACACACACACACACACACACACACACACCACGCACGCACATGTCGTGTTTCCATGTTTTATGGGGACTTTCCATAGGCGTAATGGATTTCATACTGTACAAACTGTACATCCTATCCCCTTACACTGCCCCTGCCCCTAAACCTACCGATCACAGGAAACATTCTGCATTTTTACTTTCTCAAAAAAACTCCATATGTGTGATTTATAAGATGTTTTCCTCATGGGGACCTAAAAATGACATTTTGTCCCCATAACGTAGGGATTACCAGGTCGCACGCACACACACACACACACACACAGACACACACACACACACACACACACACACACACACACACACACACACACACACACACACACACACAGTATGAATGTGCACATACAGATATGCACAAGCACACAATATGCACATTCACTCCCCCTATTCACGCATATGTTATTGTTGCAGCCATTCATTTAAAATATAACTGTTGTTGTGGCATATCACTTGGAGCGTTTTTTGTGCATTTTGTCTACCTGTAACTTACCATAACCCTACCCCAGTTCTGGGGTAGGTCTTTAAAATATTTAGTTAAATATCTGTTTAGTGCTAATTTATGTTTTTTTATGTTTCATTTTTACAAATTTTAGTAATTGAACTTATTTATTTAGTTAGATGACAAGACAACACTACTTTCTACATTTTATTTTTTAAGTTTTTCATCTTATATTTGTTAGATAAACCCATAAGTAATTAGGGGTTGCATGATAAGTCGAAGCAATTTAATTAACCTCACAAATATTGTTTTCTGCCACCTCTGCTAAAAATTACTTTAGAAGTTTTGGGCTTTGATGCCAGAAGATAGACTTTATTATCAAAGATGCAAAGCAGAGTTGGTCTGCACAGCAAGTGCAGAGTCTGTTTTTGTCCCGACTTTTATACTCTTTTCTATATACTTGAATCTAAGGCAGAGTCAATATATTCCATGTATGCCACTATTGTTGGAACAAGAGAATTCAGTTCATCTCATTTTCTCATATGATGGTAGCACAAAGCGGCATCAGTTCATTATGTCAGCACAAGATAATCACATACTGTGTCTTCTCTTTATGGCAACTCATCATCTGTGAATACATTCCTACTCTTACAGGCCTACACACACACACACACACACACACACACACACACACACACACACACACACACACACACACACACACACACTGATAATAACTTTGATAATAGAATGACTTTTTAATATATTCACAATCACATTGATTATACTTGATTAAGACACACTCACCTTAAAGGACAACTCCGGTGAGAAATAAACCTAGGGGTAATTAATCTATAGTTTTATCTATAAAAACAGATTAGCTTATAACACTAGTCTATGGGGCACAGAGTAGTGAAATTAAATCGCTAGTTAAAACCACTAACAAGGCTCAAAATAGCCTCACACTAACACAGTAGCATAATGAGGGTCCCTACAAGCAAACCGAAGCATTGAGAACTTTGTACGAGTACAAACAGTTTAATAAGAAGATACTTTATAAACATAGTGCCTTACACGTTCACGGACAGGCACCATCTTGGAAAACAGTCTCGACTCATCGAGCCACGAACGCTATGCTAAGTGATGAACTGTGACTTGGAATCTCATATGGTCCGTTGTTTCCGGAAGAAAACACTAAACACAACAGAGAAAATAAATAAATAAGAATAAAAATGTCCATGTTATTACATTTCACAAACTTAATTCCTATCGACCAGCTCTATTAGATCAGCGCTCATGGATCGATTCGTCGAGACTGTTTTCCAAGATGGTGCCTGTCCGTGAACGCGTAATGCACTATGTTTATAAAGTATTTTCTTATTAAACTGTTTGTACTCTTACAAAGTTCTCAATGCTTCGGTTTGCATGTAGGGACCCTCATTATGCTACCGTGTTAGTGTGAGGATATGTTGAGCCTTGTTAGTGGTTTTAACTAGCGATTTAATTTCACTACTCTGTGCCCCATAGACTAGTGTTATAAGCTAATCTGTTTTTATAGATAAAACTCTTTACATTCGATTTTCATGAAAACACATCCCAGAGAACGATCTACTCGGTAACCATCTGTTAATTACCCCTAGGTTCATTTCTCACCGGAGTTGTCCTTTAAGGATTATTAGGAACACCATACTAATACTGTGTTTGACCCCCTTTCGCCTTCAGAACTGCCTTAATTCTATGTGGTTTGATTCAACAAGGTGCTGAAAGCAATCTTTAGAAATGCTGGCCCATTTTGATAGGATAGCATCTTGCAGTTGATGGAGATTTTTGGGATGCACATCCAGGGCACGAAGCTCCCGTTCCACCACATCCCAAAGATGCTCTATTGGGTTGAGATCTGGTGACTGTGGGGGCCATTTTAGTACAGTGAACTCATTGTCATGTTCAAGAGACCGATGCATGGACATGGTCAGAAACAATGCTCAGGTAGGTTGTGGCATTTAAACGACACCCAATTAGCACTAAGGGGCCTAAAGTGTGCCAAGAAAACATCCCCCACACCATTACACCACCACCACCACCAGCCTGCACTGTGGTAAGAAGGCATGATGGATCCATGTTCTCATTCTGTTTACGCCAAATTCTGACTCTACATCTGAATGTCTCAACAGTCTGACTGACCATCTGAATGTCTCAACAGAAATCGAGACTCAGCAGACCAGGCAAAAATGTTCCAGTCTTCAACTGTCCAATTTTGGTAAGCTTGTGCAAATTGTAGCCTCTTTTTCCTATTTGCATTGGAGATGAGTGGTACCCGGTGGGGTCTTCTGCTGTTGTAGCCCATCTGCCTCAAGGTTGTGCGTGTTGTGGTTTATCAAATGCTTTGCTGCATACCTCAGTTGTAACGAGTGGTTATTTCAGTCAAAGTTGCTCTTCTATCAGCTTGAATCAGTCGGCTCATTGTCCTCTGACCTCTAGCATCAACAAGGCATTTTCGCCCACAGGACTGCCGCATACTGGATGTTTTTCCCTTTTCACACCATTCTTTGTAAAGCCTAGCAATGGTTGTGCGTGAAAATCCCAGGAACTGAGCAGATTGTGAAACACTCAGACCGGCCCGTCTGGCACCAACAACTATGGCACACTCAAAATTGCTTAAATCACCTTTCTTTCCCATTCTGACATTCAGTTTGGAGTTCAGGAGATTGTCTTGACCAGGACCACACCCCTAAATGCATTGAAGCAACTGCCTTGCGATTGGTTGATTATATAATTGCATTAATAAGAAATTGAACAGGTGTTCCTAATAATCCTTTAGGTGAGTTATATTCTGATTACTAGAAATCTCCCACAAAATGCACAAAAAATCTCAAAAACATCACCACAAGGATTAGCTACGTATCAGCCCAGGTTACAGGTATAGTATGAGCTGTTATTTATGAATTGTTTACCTATAGGTTTAAGTCTAAAAAGCCACGTTTTTAAGTTTTAAGGCAATGTCTCCCAAGCACAAAGGTCACAAGTAAGCCGTTTTTTCTTTTTTTCTTCTTTCTTTTTAAATAGATCATTTCACAAAATCCATCTCAATGGGCTCCAAATCTGGGGTGTGAATTGTGATATCCACCTCTCTGGATACCTTAGAGGACATTGATTTGAGTGACAGTTACTCTTCCTGTTCTCTAAGTGAAACAGGATGCTCCACTGTGCTCTCTCTCTCTCTCTCTCTCTCTCTCTCTCTCTCTCTCTCTCTCTCTCTCTCTCTCTCTCTCTCTCTCTCTCTCTCTCTCTCTCTCTCTCTCTGTTTATGTAAAAGACTGTTTATGTATAAACTTTAAGTGATACGCTACACTGAAAATCTAGAGAAAAAAGTATTTTACAATTTGTAAGGATTTCAGTTTAAGACATATAACAAATGGCTTGACATGTTCGTATAATACAGAGAGTATAGAAAATATTGAATAGCCATCTGCAACAGAGGGGCTTGAGCAGAGATACAACTAAAAGCTCAAATGGCATTAACTGTTCAAGGAAAAGCATATATATGTCACATCATGCACTGTAAATCCCTTCATTTATTTAACTTGCTGTTCAGGCCAAAGACGATAAAAAAAATTCAGCACAAACTCTATAAAAATTAGAATGAATTGTCAGAGTAGGCATATTATTCTCTTGTACATACTGTGGTCAGTGATGTAGAGGATGGTTTCAAGTTGAATTTTGTATCAAAGTTATGTATGATTTATTTCATGAGTTCACACTTACAACAAATTAAATAGAGTAAAAATTATGTGCATTTGGCGTGCTGTCTGGGGGAGGGCTCTTGTTAGAATCAAGTGAGGAGATGGGTCGGTAGAGGGATGATAAAATGAAAATGGTCAACGAAAGAAGGTAAATCTGCTGTATTACACACCTCTAATTGTTGATGTGATGTGCTCAACTCGTGTTTAATTAGGTTTAATTATCTGAGCGTGCACCACTTGTGTTTAATTAGGTTTAATTATCACATGCTCCTCCCGAAATTTTTGTTATTAAAAACATCACTAAGTTTTACAGTACATCTAAATGTATTTTAAGTATATAGTACACTTGGGTGTTTGGGGCATTATTTGTTGGACTTTGGTGAAATATATATGTTCGTTTTCAATTTAATGAAATAATATTTGTATAAAAGACTGCAGATAACCAAGACACACTGGGTTGGTGTGCTTTTAAAGCAGATCTGATGCATTTTTGCACTCCATTCAAAGATCAATGAATGTATCAAACTTGCTGTGTGAAAGAGCCTTGGGCAATACATGATGTTGCCAGCTTTTAGTCAAAGTCAGTGTCATTGTTTGCATGCGTTCTTATGTTCTAAAAGCTGCATTCAGTGATTTTTAAATATGTAGACTGAAAAATGTCAACCCTTCATTTATTTAATTTTTTAGAACTTTTAATTTATTCATCTATTAAGTTATCTTTTTTCTGTTAATGTAATTTATTGAAGCTAATCTAAGAATATTTGTGTGCACAGTATTGTATTATGTTATATATAGTATATTTTTGACCAAGGGTGCATCTCAAGCCTAGTCCACATGTGCAGAGGTATTTGTTATAAACAGAGTTTTTGCCTGCAAAAACACGTTATGAAGCTATAAGTGGCAATATAACCCTAACCGTAAAGCCATGTTGGCCAATCAGAAGCCTGGAAAATTTTCTATTGCCGGTAGATAATAAATATTATTTATTAACTAATTTTAATGACCAAAAACACAATATTTTTCAGGTGTCCTACATTTGTTACATTGTTACTACACTGGAAAAAAAAAGGAAAACACACATTGTCCAATTAACTTAATCCTATTTTTTGCAATCTATGAGCCTGATCTCACGAAAATGCATATAAATAGTGCAATCTCGTGGAATGTATGCGCCAAAATGGGTTTTGGCATGCATATGGTATGCGGTTTTTCTCATGCATATAATACGCACTTTATGCCGTATTATACGTATGAAACACCCACGCCACCACACTTTATGGCGTGCATATGACACACCCCCAACCTACCAGAGAGTGTGTCATATGCACGCCATAAAGTTCATTTCATATGCATGCCAAAACCCATTTTGGCATATACATTCCACGAGATTGCACACTTGTCCTTTTGATTAATGTAATTCTCTAAAATGTGCAATCTACTAGATTACATTATTTTGGGTGAATGTAAACCAATTAAAGGTGCCCTAGAATAAAAAATGTAATACATATTCCCAATTTGGCAGTGTCCTTATGATGTCGTCAAGGCGTGACAGCTGAAAACCAGATGGCAGGGTTTGCCGTAGCACTATATAAAGGAGGTAAAAGTTTTCCAGGCACTTCTGTGGACACACCGGTGCCGGCGCAGAGGTCCAAGCCGTTCCATGGCTGCAATGCAAGACCGAACAGCGACACAGCCGAGACACAGAACATTATTATTTATTTATTTTTTGAGACACGGAACATCTCAACATCATGCCGGATGCTGATGACGATGGCCCGGTGCAAACGCCGCCAATCAACCGGCAACCTCAGCCACCACGCAAGCCCGAGGGAGACCACCAGTGAGCAGCCGACACCCAGAAGAGAGAGCAGCCGCAGCGAGCAACATCAAATGTCCTTCAAACCAGAAGCAACCGCAACAATTCAAACAAAGACAACAGAGAAGCGGTGGAAAATAGAGAACAGTGATCAACGTCCTTTCAGTAGGTGCTTGCAATCAGCAACAGCATAATATTAACATAATAAAATAAAATAAAATCTAAATCTAACTGTACAGTTAAAGGTGGGGTAAGTCTTATTTCAAAACCGTTTTAGAAAAAGGACACGGGCCGAGTGGAATAACAAGCTTATAGCCAATCAGCAGCTTAGGGGCGTGTCTACTATTGATGGTGAGAAGAGCGCTCGCTCTCGCTCTGTGCACTTCATTATTCAAAACACACGAGTCACACATGACGGACATTAGCTGAGAACTAGCCTAATATATGGTGCTTGACTATGCTCATGTGTCATGTTCGCTTGTTTGTCCATTTGCAATCGTATTGTGTCTCACTTCACCGATGATAAAGACCCGTTCATTTCCACACCGTATGGAGCATCTAAATCTCCTCACCGTGTGCTTCAAGCATCAGCTCACACAATGTCTCCGACAAGTAAGATACTATACTCCTAATATATGTTTGTTTACTCTTTTCATGATCTATATAACCCTTATCCAGTTATAATTGTAATATGTCGTTAGCTGGACTGTCGTGCTTGTGTTCTATAGAGTCGTTCATGAGAACAGTTTGATCGCTATCTCTAATCTTGTCATAATTGTAATATGTCGTTAGTTGGACTGTCGGCTCGTGCTATAGAGTTGTTCATGAGAACGGTTTGTGATTTTGTGATCGCTATCTCTAATCTTGTCATAATAATATGTCGTTAGCTGGACTGTGTGCTTGTGTACTATCGAGTTGTTCATGAGAACGGTTTGTGTGTGTTTTTGTGATTGCTGTAACTCTAATCTGGTCATAATTGTAATATGTTCGTTAGTTGGACTGTCTTGCTCGTGTACTATCGAGTTGTTCACAAGAACGTTTTGTGTTTTTGTGATAGAAGGGATGACTTTTTCATTGAATATTCGACCTGGATTAGATACACAGAGATTCTGCCATCCCATAGCCGTTGATGCCTCTGGGTTTACGTATGTGTGGGGCGGAGCTATCAAAATAGAGACAAAACCCTTTTGAGGGTAGGGGCGTGTTTGTTTTGGTGATTTGAAATACCAACAACGGTTACCAGATAGCACCTACTCCACCTGTAAGCTTGGAACATACTCTGCAAGAACAAAGAAATTTGTTTGTTTTCTTGAGGTGGATAGAACAAGAACAAAGTTCGTTTTGGCCAGTGCATTCATACTTCACGAGAAAAGCAGGTGCTGATCATCTGCGTTTCTCCACATTAACCACGCCCACTTTACATCTCTGACCAATCACACAATAGTTCTCGGACACTGACAAGAAAAAAGTTCTGCTCAGGCGATGTGTTGAGAACAAGCTGCGAGAACTCTCAAACCAGGGCTGCAAGAACAAAATGATGTCATTTTGTTCTCGCAGCCCTGGGAGCGAGAACTTTTTTCTCTGTTCTTGTGGAGTATGTTGCAGCCTTTAACATGCTTTATGGGTGGAGAAGCGGCGAACAGACAACGCCAGTGTCCTCTCCCCCACATTGCATATTAAATATTTTGGGCTGCGTCCGAAACCTAGAAAATGCTGCCTTCGGAGGACACATTTGAAGGCAGGAAGGCATCAAGCTCCATCCGAATCTAATGTTTGCTTCACTTCCTGTCTCCTGAGAGACCTTCATCTGACCGATTTTGGAAGGCAGCATACATGTATCCTTCGCTGCCTCAAATATTCCACATTCCTGTGCTTTCCATTCAGTGACAGTTAAGCTGGGGGAAAAAGATGGCGTCCAGAAGTTGCATTTGCGGGTGTCACATGTCTGTCTGTCTGTTGCCACCGGCATCCCTCATTAGTTTAGTTTAGCCCTGCTCTGTTAATTAGTCATTATCTGTATCACCTATCCCCCTCGTTATCCTCCTCATCAGTCTGTGTATTTAGTTCCTCTGTGTTCAGTTCTTCTGCACCTGGTCAAGCTCCTTTTTCTATATGCTCTGAGTTCTCCTACAAACACATCAGTCTTGTGGAAGTTACTTCCAAACAAATACATTATAGATTATGGGTTACTGTTATTTAAAAGTCATTCTTTATATTACAATTGTACTGTCTCAGAATTGTAATGCGTTACATTAATTAACTCCTGTATTACTTTTTAGTTACTTTCACCAAAATAACTACAGAAATAGAACTTAACATCCTAAAATGACTAAATGTAGGCTACTAGAGCATTTTACATCCAGTAGAAAGCAATATGATGTAGCAAAATAACTGTGGGCTACCCATTCTACTAACAATATAGCATATAATTGGCAAAGTGAAGGCTCAAGACAATGCAAGAAAGGATGACATACAAGTCTGTTATATGTATTGTAGAGGTAAAGTGATTATTTGGGAATATCTGGAGTTTGCTTGGGTCTATTCATAGACACAACAGAACTGTATATAAACTACGGGTGTCCCCGACTAAGGATTTAAACATTTGAATGAGAATTGTCAAATCTTTCTATGGTCGACTGATAGTCCAATCATGTGTGTGTGTGTGTGTGTGTGTGTGTGTGTGTGTGTGTGTGTGTGTGTGTGTGTGTGTGTGTGTGTGTGTGTGTGTGCGTGCGTGCGTGCGTGCGTGCGTGCGTGCGTGCGTGCGTGCGTGCGTGCGTGCGTGCGTGCGTGCGTGCGTGCGTGTGTGTGTGTGTGAATGGGTTGGGAGGGGCACGACACTAGTCAGCAGGAGGGTAAAACTTTTTATTTTCCTTTACACACTGCACACAACAACAACTTTTCATAAAGCGACCAAAACTGCCTGCAACTGACAGACGAACTGACAATGGCTTTCTTATTTAGGTTTAAATAAAAGTTAATGTGGTGGATAAACATTCATAAAACGTTTTCTCATAACATTTTAAAGCCGCAATCGAAATACAGAACATAACACAAATATATAAAAGAACATTTTGATAAATAAACCTAAAAAAAATACCTGCCTAGAGAGTTTTTAGACAAAGGTTGAATTTTACTGAATTTGCACACGCCTTCACTGACTATGTCACACAATACAAAGGGATTTTCATTTAGTCTTTATTTACAAACTTGGATACCACATGCGGCTATTGACTGAGCACGAACAGGTAACAAATTTTTCATTCATTAATGTCTTGTGGTCCTGCTGCTTGTTTGTTTTTTAAACAGTTAAATTTTGGGCTAAAAGTGTGTTATAAAGCAAGCATTTCTGAAAACGTAACAAGTAAAATATTACTGAAAATTGATTATTAATGGCTTACACTACTGCAAAAGTTACAGCAAAAAGTAATGTCACTGTAATGCATTACTTTGTAACACGTTACTCCCAACACTGTTCACCAGGGGGGGGGGGGGGGGGTGAAATGCTGTTTCGTGCATACTGAGCTTTTTACACTGTTAAAGAATTGTATTCCCATCCTAAGCATAGACAAAGTTTCAAAAACTAATGTTGGACGTTTGATGGAGTATTTCTGTGTCAAAAATACTCCTTCCGGTTTCTCATAAGTTTCGGCGAGTTTTTTTCGAGTATGGGTTGGCTTGACGTTAATAGATCGGAAGGTCCTTGTATGGGCCATACGGGCTCTTCTCCCGGTAGGGTGCGCGCGCGCATGACTAGAGCGAGAGAGAGGAAATGCACGCCGTAAACAGTCTCTCAGGTGCAGATCCAGTCGTCCGTGAACACTTATGTGGCGCGCCGCGCTCCACTTTATTCCTATGGTTGACGTCGAGCGACTTCAACGCTTCAGCACAGCATTCCGGGAAGGCAGCGCTGCATTTGAACCGATTTGAACGCAGAAATGACGGGAAGCTTCACAGCATCGTTTCAGTCGCGTCTCAAAGGTTTAGGCATTTACACGCCACTGCTGTCACAGGACTTCACCAAATCATACCAAAGAAGTGTGTTTTTGACAGAGCGATCGCAGCGATAAAGGTTCGGTCCTGCTTTGGAAGCAGCCGGTGAGTAAAACTGCTTCAAATGTCTCTGCTTTTGGCTACCGTCGCATGAGTAAACATCAGTAAACGACACGATCGCGTGCTTCGTCATTCAAATGCGCTAACGGTTACTCCATTGCTGTTCTCTGTATAACGTTACACTAGTCTGACGTGCAAAACCGTTTTGCTTGCTACTTCTAAGGTCTAGTCGCATACAATAGTCCATAAACCGAATCATGTCCTCATACACTGCACTGTAAAACCCAACAAGTTACGGTAACTCAAACCATTTGAGGAAACCGATTGCTTCAAACCAATTAAGTTTTAAAACCATTAAGTATGAGTACTGAAAACTCATATACATTGAGTTAAATTAACTCATATTTTAGTGTTGTTTAAGTGTTAAAACTTATATTTTAGTGTTGTGTTGATCAATTATTAAGAGTAAACTGAACTTAAAGATTTTAAGTTAATTTTATTAATTCAGTTTGAATTCAGGTAACAAATCTAACTAAGTCTTAACAACTACATGGTTACTTAAATGGTTTTAGGAAACAGATTGCGGCAAATGGTTTAAGTTCATCAAACTCAAAGTGATTAAGTTACATAAGACTAAGCACAAGCTAACATTGGTACAAAATGAAGACAGAACAGGAGGGTATTTTTAAGTAATTTATTGAAATATAACATTTACATCATAAATACAGTATGCCATATGTTCACAAATATAACTAGACAAAAAATATTAGACTTTTTCACCAAATAAAACAGCACAAACATGTTTAAAAAAGTCATAACATTTAAATAACCAAACATATAAAATAAAAAAAAATTATGTAAAAAGGTACGTTTCCTCAAAAAGCAAAAGCACTGTATGATCTTTAATGTACTCTAAGTGTATTGCACTGACCGAAGACTTGGCAGACATCACCACCTCATCTTTAAAGACAATCAAAGCATCCAGTGGGTTTAAAGGTAACGTTCCCTCTTCCTCCTCGACAGTAAGGATGGTGACTGTTGGCTTCTGCACCTGGTCAAGCTCCTTTTTCTATATGCATTGGAAAAAAAGTTTGTATGTCACCACATATAAAAATAACCCTTGTCAGGGCAGACACCATATTTCAATTTTCATAAAAAAAAAAAAACGTTGTTATAAGGAACGGATTATTGTTGATTTAATTGGGCGTGTGCTTATTTAAAACCCTGTAGTTCAATTTTGTAAAGATGTTAAGTTGTTTGTCAGCAAGGTTTAATTGGGGGAAAAACATTTTCAGGGGTGTATCAGCCGAATGTTCTAGACCTTGAATTGAATGACGAATTGAATTGAATTGAATTCAAGCGATAATGCACACATTGCAAAACATTTGTTTTTCATGTCAGTATGTCATAAATAGAAAGAGGCAACAGTTTACTGTCAAAGATTTGTCGCTCACATCACGCCGCATCCAGTGTAGACAACATAACGGACTATAAGGGGCTCTTTTGTCCTGTCGCGCTGCTCACATCCGGTGTAGACAAAGTGAAACAAGACAGATTTGATTAACAAATTTTAAATGGATAATGGCAAGACATCCTTGGTGTAAATTACGTTCTTCTTTCAGATTAATATAATCAGAGCAGTATTGATAAATGTCCTGGTTAATCCAAGCATTATAATGGCAGTAAATGGCTGTCCAAAATTTGAAGCCAAAAAAGTGCATCTATTCATTATAAAAGTAATCCACATGACTCTGGAGGGTTAATAAAGTACTTCCGAAGTGAATCGATGGGTTTATATAAGAAAAATATCCATATTTAACTCGTTATAAAATAAGAAAATAACTAGTTTCGGGCGCAACGATGACGTCGGATATAGCGTAAAAAAGCATAACAGCCACGGCGTTGACGGCGGACGCAGCGTAAAAAACATAAATGATGTGACGATGATGTCGGGCGTTGCACAAGCGTTTTGAATCACGAGAGGATATTTTTCTTACACAAACCCATCGATTTAATTCAGAAGGCCTTTATTATTCCCCCGGAGCCGTGTGGAGCACTTTTAAAATGGATGGATGCACTTTTTTGGGCTACAAATTTTGGGCTGCCATTCACTGCCATTATAAAGCTTGGGCGAGCCAGGACAGTATTAATATAACTCTGATTGTATTCGTCTGAAAGAAGAATGTCATTTACACCAAGGAGGACTTGAGGGGGGGAGTAAATCAGGGTGAACGATTCCTTTAAGCTTGAGCTGAGATTGGTTTATTATGTGTCAAATAAGCTTTTGCTGTGCTCAATGTATATGCTAATGAAAGCCTAAATTAAACGTTTTGAAGACTAGATTTTCAATGGACAGATTAATAAAATTCTTATGTGTTTGGAACAATATGAGGGTTGGTAATTTATGAATCATGACTGAATTTGTATTGGCAAGTGGACTATACATTTAAGACAACTTGAATGATCAACTATCAGTCACTGTAACCACACCATGCATTTATGCTGGTGGCAGCTGAAAGGTTAACATGTTGCTAAATAAATGTAATGTAGTTTTGACATGTGTCCTACCTTGTGTTTTGAAAACATCTCCTGACTCTTCCTTTTAAATAGTAACAGACCTGCCAGGATCGTAGTTTTTTTTATAATTCATGACAAGACTTCTTTCAACCACTGCAAATCTAGCATTGCCAATTACCTTACACCTTTACAAACCCAAGGCAACTTCAGGATAACTGCCAGTGAAAATATAACACACGAAATGTTTCTGTTTATATTAGGAAAGCCGACTATAACAACAACTTTCAAGACTTGACCAGTATTCTCCTGAAGCAATACAACATGACTTTGAATGATAGACAGACTGGACTTTGTACTTTAAGCCTTTTTAAAAAATCATATTGCTTCAGAAGACTTACAAGTTGTGCTAAAAGACATTTATGGTCATAATTACGTTTGCAAAAATAGCAATTCATTCAAAAATTTTAATTGAAGAACAAACTTATATTTGTATGAACATTATGTAACTGTTCATAACGTTATCATTTGCATTTTGCACAGTAACGTTACAAAATTCCATTGATTTGTTCAATGTTAATTCTAACTTACTTACTCATAGAATTGTAGCCACGTTGCTGCCATTGCACCTTCGTCTTTGCTCTGAAAAGATTTAAAAGCATGGCAACAATGTGTTAGTGTGAGTTTCAAATGAGAAAACGTCATGAGAAACAAATAACAGTTTAAAATTTTATCTAACGTTAGCAAAACAGGATCTAAAATGCTCCTCAAGTCACTTTGTTCACCCCGGAGCTTCAGCTGCTTTAGTCAAAGCATCACATATGATAGAGGAAACTCGAATTCGATTAACAATACATTTAAAACGGTTGTAATATAAGGAATGCGTGAGTTTGCATTAACGTTACCTTTTGCTTTAACATAAGTTAGTTAACGTCACTGTGGCACGAGACGAGAGACATGGAAAGATGACCAACTGTCTCAAAAGCCAGCGTTTATCTGTCCGACTGTGAGAAAGCACAAACATATATTTTTTAATTCCCCGCTGACAAACTGCAGTGTAAAACAGCATAATTAACTCCAAACGTGTACATTACCGTTGATAACACTGGTGCAATAGCGCATTTGCTCCTAATGTTAGATTGTTTGCTGGCTAACTTTACACACAACATTACTGAGCTGGTTAATCTTCGGATAAACATAAAAGAGTTACGAAAATAACACCGAAAACGTTCAAACATGAGCGAAATATGAATAAATAAGTTTGAAACGCTTACCTTTTGTTTTTCTTGACTGTAGCGTGAGGCGAGCCGTCCTGCTGTGACTGGACTGAAGGAGGGAAAATGGTGCGGTTTTTGTTACCTCGGAAACTCACTGGCCGGATGATACTTTGACATGACTAAATGTAATGACTTTAAAAGAGCTTAATGTAAGACTGTAGGCTTAATATGAGGTAGATTAATGTATATACTATTGTTTATTTATTTATTTTATCAGCTTTTAGTCTTTCCTGTAGCTCAATGAGTAGAGCATGGCGCAACGCCAAGGTCATGGGTTCGATTCCCAGGGAAAGCAAGACTTGACAAAAATGTAAAATGTGTACCTTGAATACAATGTAAGTCGCTTTGGATAAAAGCGTCTGCCAAATGCATAAATGTAAAATGTAAATGTAGTTATTTAATTGGCTATAGATGTAAAATACTAGATTAAATAAATATCTGTAACTTAAACCATTAGGATTGAGGTTTGCTTACAATAATACATTTTTGAGTTAACATCACACATATTTGTTAAGTTGAATTAACTTTTTTGGTAACATTAAGTAAAATGAACTTATTTCATTTAGTGAATTTCACTGTTAGGTTTTACAGTGTGTGAGTAAAGACACAGAAATGTGGAGAGGCCACTAAATACAGTACATACCACAGAGATGGACGTCCTGATGTTGCCGTTTCTCCTGTTGAATTTATTTCTGCCTCAGATTTGATTCTGGATAATTATCTGTATTAGCTGAGACACACGATACGCCTCCAGCCGCTCGTTTTTTTTCCGGAAAGACTCGGTACAGCCTATATTTCTTTTATAAATATGATAAAACTAAAGACTTTTCGGAGATATGAAGGATGCAATACTACTCTATAGGTACTCAAGATTGACATGAGATTGACTGAATCTGAACCCCCCCCCCCCCCCCCCCATCCCCCTTAACACAAAAAATTAGGCCTCCACAGCTGTGTACTATGACATCACAGCATGTCATCGACAGCCTGTTTGGAATGATCCTATTTGCTGTTCGGGACTGCTGCTGTTCTTCACAACGTACACAGAGAGGTCCACATGCACTACTCATTCTGATCTCTGCTGATCATCCACTTCAAATACTGGCCACAGACATAAGAGAGTTGCCTATTTCTACCAAGGTAACTGTTATATACTAGTAATGATTTGTCTGGCTATCACCAGACCAAGCTCAATTTAAGATTGAACATTGGTCAGGGAAGTATGCTCTATTTTCTACTGCACAAGAGGCGTGATCAATTGGCATTATTCAAATAACTGTATGCAATTGGATAGTCTTTAAAACCAATCAGACCACAGGATGCGTGATCAACAGGCATGCGTGATCAACCCATCGTTTCTCTATCGGTCATAACCCGCAATAGCGTGCCAGGTGGATAAGCCAGTCTGTGATTGGTTCCCACAAAAGTGTAACAGAAGCCGTAGAAATTAATGTGCAGGTTTTCAGACTGTTTGCCGGGCGAAATCAAATCAGGCTGGGTTTACTCAGTCTAAGTAATGATCGACCTGTACTCTAATTTGGTCAGTCTGATCAGGGTAGAGAGTTTGAATCTAACCTCATAAAGCACCTTTGTAACTTGCTGTCATTCAAGAAGCTTTGCATGTCCCCTTCTCCCCTTACCAGCAGCCATATCCCCCTGTAGCCCAAGACTGGTTTCCCACTGAAGCTAAGCAGTACCTGGATGGGAGACCAACTGGGAAAACTAGGTTGCTTCTGATAGAGGTGTTAGTGATGCCAGCAGGGGGCGCTCACCCTGTGGCCTGTGTGGGTCCTAACGACCCAGTATAGTGGGGACACTGTAATGTCAAAGAGCACTGTCCTTCAGATGAGATGTTAAACCGGGGTCCTGACTCTCTGTGTTCATTTAAAATCCCAGGGCCCTTCTCGTAAAAGAGTAGGGGTGTAACCCCGGTGTCCTGGCCAAATTCCCTCAATTGGCCCTTACCAGTGGCCCTTACCACCTGGCCTCCTAATAATCCCCATCCACTGAATCGGCCAATCACCCTCTCTCCTCTCCACCTATTGCTATGTGGTGAGCGAAATGGCACCGTTGTACTTTGTCTATATCCAAGTGGATTCTGCACACTGGTGGTGGTTGAGGAGAGAATCCTGACATGAGTGTAAAGCTCTTTGGGTGTACAGTAGTACATATGAAAAGCACTATATAAATGCCTCATTCATTCATTCACTCATTCATTATCACGTTCAGTTTTATTTGCACTCTAAAAGAAGACATTTTTTGAATCAGGCATGGAGTGGGACAAGCACCACGGACCCACTTTATATTAAGTGGCCTTAACTACTATGTACTAACATTGTAATTAATCATTTGATACAATGCACTTATTGAGTACATACATGTTTTTACATTGTACTTACATTTTAAAAATACCAGCTTGTAATTACGTCTGTAATTCATTTCTGTAGTTACATTTGTAATTACACAGTTAGCACTTCCCTTACACCTAAACCTACCCTTAAACTTACCCATCCCACCACACCGGTCCTTAACTCTACCCGTATCCCACCTCAATATCAGCAAAAGTGCTTTGCAATACAATTTGAACACAGTAAATACATTGTACTTATTTTTTGATGTAAGTACATAGTACTTAAGGCCACCTAATATAAAGTGGGGCCAGCACGACCATTGACCAAGTTGGAACCTCACCTTCAATTGCAACAACCTGGCACCCCACAACCTTCCAGCTCTAAGGAAAATGCACAGGACAGTTGTGATACCCAGGACTCAAATGTCGATTGGCTTTTGAAGGACTTTACACTTTACTGATTTACTAAATGTTATCTATGTGCCTATTTGATTTATTATGTTTCCTTATTGCTAAACTTGTTTTTGTTATTTTTTACCCCTTTTGATATAGATTTTAGGAAACATATTTTTTGTTTTGTGCCTATTATACAAGGATTGTGTTATAGAAACGTGTGTTATTGTGTTATAGATATTTGGTAAGATAATATTATGTAGGGAGTGAAATTTAAGGTTATAATGTTCTATGGAATTTGGGGGTAACATTTCGAGAAAAGCGCCCCATGATTTAGATCACAGGATAGAACAGGATAGTCTGAGCAGTAGTGATGGGAAGTCGAGCCCGAACTCACGAAAATGCGTATCATTTGAAATCGAAAAACTTGGCGTAGCTTATGAGCGCCAAAACCCATTGTGGCTTATGCATTCCATGAGATTGCACACTCGTACTATTGATACGCATTACCATGTGATCGTCTGACTCAGATTTGGATCTTCGAGTCTTGTTGAACAAAATGAACAAATCTTTTAATAGCCAAATTCTGTCCATGTGTAAAAAGTCAAAAGGTGAATTATCCACATGAGAGTAAAAACAAATAACCCTGTTTCTAAACTCTACTGGCTGAGTGATTTTCCTGTCATCAACTCAGATGTTTCCATAATGAGTCAGTTTGCTTAATCCCAAATCCAAATCTTCTAAAATCTATCAAACGTGCAAGTTCTTCTGTGTCTAGCCCACTGGAAATAATCCTGTAAGTAAACAATATGGAAAACTAAAGCTCTCTGGAAATTGAACAGTGGGATTCGCGAGATACACGATGAACATTTTTTGTAAGACTCATTAGATATAAACAGAGGATCATCAAAATGGGTGAGAGGGGATAAATGGGGTAATTCAAAATGAAAGAGCAAAGAATAAACTCACTGGCAGCAGATAGACATTTAAAGATATAAATATGTTTAAGCTTGATGAAACCTGCATCAGACAATGTCTCTCTGTATGGCACGAGTCTTTGCAGAGAACCTGCAAAGGAAGGTTTTATTCAGTTCCAAATATGGCTGAAATGGATTTGGCTAATGTAGCTTATTAGAGACAGAACGAGGTGTGATGACACTAAGCTCCAAAGGTGGAGAGCTGCAAATGCTTAGGAAAGTTTTGGATCTTTAAATCCCCGTATTCTTTTTTTTTTTTTTTTTAATTGGTGCAATGGGTGCGTGTTAAAGAAAATGTCTTGAAAATGTTTCAGCTATATTTTTTTAATTCAATATTATGAAAGTCAATATACACTCTAAAAAATGCTGGGTTGTTTTAACCCAATATTGGGTCAAATATGGACTAACCCAGCAATTGGGTTGTTTTAACCCAGCGGTTGGGTTAAATATTTGCTGGGTTAAAACAACCCAATTGCTGGGTTAGTCCATATTTGACCCAACATTGGGTTGTTTTTTACCTAGAATTTTTTAGAGTGTAGTCAGCATACCATACAGTCTGTATTTGTATGTGTTACATGCTCTCTTTATCTCCTTTTTGGATATTGAAAGTGTTGGACCCCATTTAATGTCATATTATGGACAAAGGGCAACTGTAACATTATTCGAAATATCTTGTGTGTGTGTGTGTGTGTGTGTGCGTGCGTGCGTGCGTGTGTGTGTGTGTTCCACAGAAGAATAAAAAGTCATATGAGTTTGGATGGACGCAAAAATTGTACACTCATGCCTTGTTTTTATTTGAAATTTTGTACACAAAGTTCCCTGTGACTCAAAGCCATATCTTAATAAAACATATTTATTTCCCTTCTTAAACTGAGACACAGTCAATCCCACTTTTTTAAGATAGTGTTTATAAAGCGCATTGCATATCAGTATGAAAATATTTATTGCTGAAATAATTTACAGCTAAGACCTGCTTAGTGGAAAGAATGCACAAAAGTTTTTCTAGAAATCTTTAAGAAAGAAGTTGCTTTAATCCATGTTTATTTGACTAATTTGCAGGGAAGAGCGAGACAACGCTTTACCCACCCTTCTCACCAGGGCTCTGTCTGACAAGTACAGCCGAAAAACAGATCATCTGAATTTCTGAAATGCATTCTGGTTTATTTTTGGAATCAAAGATTAATATTTGATCAGGTCAAATACTTCAGACAAGACAACAGAAATATGCATCAGAGCTCAGTGTTTGGGTTATGCATAATTCATTATTTCCAGCTCTCATTTATGAGAGAGAAGGGTGGAAAATAAACAGACATGTTCAAATGATGTAGGGTGCTGTTCTGTCTCATGAAATTAATAAAAACTTAAATATGTAAATATTTGGTGGTTAGACAGGACTAACTATCCCTGACTATTTAACAATAGTCTTTCACAGATATGTATTTACCTGTAGGCCTATCCAGAATTGATAAACCATATAGTATAAAGATAAATAAATAAAAATACAATGCTGTTATGACTGATGCTATCATTTTGCTTTTCCTTCTGGTCCAGCCACAAACATGAATGTTGGAGAATTATTTATTGAAGAAGTTAGCGATGAATAGAAAGAGGAAGGGATAAAGATGGTATTCAGGCTGATCTGGGCATCTGGTGTGTTTGGCCGGGAGACTCAGAGTGGGGTCATCATCTCTGCAAATCTGCTCTCATCAAATCTGCTATCACTTTCATTTGCACCTGTATTTAAAGCTGCAGTCCGTAACTTTTTTTGCGATTTAGTGGTTAATAAACAGAACTGTATGTGTCTTGCAGAAGAACATTGCAGCTGGACCTACTTCTCTCTGTTTATGTCTATGGCGAGTAACGTAGGGACTGTGCTCCTCCGCAGCAGTTCCAACCAGACCAGTCTGAAATAGTCCCAATATAAACACTTATTAAAACTGTACCATAATGATTCAGGGTAAGAAAAAAACACGAACATTTGGGAAATGGATTCATGTTGTACATTCTCATTATATAATTTTTGTAAATCTTGAACACAAAAAAAAGGTTACGAAAAGCTTTAAGTTCCCTTGTTTATGTTTATCATTGTCAGGTCTCGTTGTCAGCCTCAGCAAATCAAGGGAACAAAAAAGTAAATTGTGCACACGATTTTTAAATCGAGGGAACAAATTAGTAAATTGTGTGCACAATTTACTTTTCTTTTCTTGTACATCATGTGCAGGACTCCGTATTCATGGAAGCCTCATTAATAAAAGACTTATTAATAATTCACGCAAAAAATATGATGTACACATGTGTAGCCAATTTTACATGTATGAAACCAAATTCACAATAAAAAACACAATTCGTAGATTTGCAACTGTGCACAAAACATGCAAATGTTTAAAATGTAAAAGTTCATCCGTTAATGTGAATCTGCAAATTGTCATCCACGTGTGAATTGCCTTGGATTTGTGTTTGTGTGTGTATTTTGAGTCTTCAAGGCAGCGCTCACCTCCCACCCGGATCAGTTCTACTCTTTTGCCAATCAGATTTATGTTTATCAATCATAATCAAGATCAATCATAATCACGTGAGGGCGGATGAATTATAGCATCAGAAATTAGTATCAGAATTTCATTTTTTTTTTTTTTTTACAGTGTATATACACTGACCTAAAGGATTATTAGGAACCCCATACTAATACTGCGTTTGACCCCCTTTTGCCTTCAGAACTGCCTTAATTCTACGTAGCATTGATTCAACAAGGTGCTGAAATGTTGGCTCATATTGATAGGATATCTTGCAGTTGATGGAGATTTATGGGATGCACATCCAGGGCATGAAGCTCCCGTTCAACCACATCCCAAATATGCTCTATTGGGTTGAGATCTGGTGACTGTGGGGGCCATTTTAGTACTGTGAACTCATTGTCAGAAACCATTTTGAAATTATTTGAGCTTTGTGACATGGTGCATTATCCTGCTGGAAGTAGCTATCAGAGGATGGGTTCATGGTGGTCATAAAGGGATGGACATGGTCAGAAACAATGCTCAGGTAGGTTGTGGCATTTAAACGATGCCCAATTGGCACTAAGGGGCCAAAAGTGTGCCAAGAAAACATCCCCCACACCATTACACCACCACAACTAGCCTGCACAGTGGTAAGAAGGCATGATGGATCCGTTCTCATTCTGTTTACACCAAATTCTGACTCTACCATCTGAATGTCTTAACAGAAATCGAGACTCATCAGACCAGGCAACATTTTTCCAGTCTTCAACTGTCCAATTTTGGTGAGCTTGGGCAAATTGTAGCCTCTTTTTCCTATTTGCATTGGAGATGAGTGGTACCCGGTGGGGTCTTCTGCTGTTGTAGCCCATCTGCCTCAAGGTTGTGCGTGTTGTGGCTTCATAAATGCTTTGCTGCATACCTCGGTTGTAACAAGTTGTGGTCAAAGTTGCTCTTCTATCAGCTTGAATCAGTCTGACCTCTAGCATACACAAGTCATTTTCGCCCACAGGACTGCCGCATACTGGATGTTTTTCCCTTTTCACACCATTCTTTGTAAACCCGAGAAATGGTTGTGCGTGAGAATCCCAGTAACTGAGCAGATTGTGAAATACTTAGACCGGCCCGTCTGGCACTAACAACCTTGCCACATTCAAAATTGCTTCAATTACGTTTCTTTCCCATTCTGACATTCAGTTTGGAGTTCAGGAGATTTTAAGGTGTGTTCGACATCGGCTGCGGCTGGATGCATGCGATCGGCGAAGGTAGCCGAGTGGGGAGGAGCTGCAAACGGAGACGTGAAGTCGGACACTTTCTGATTCCCGTGGTAACGCTTGCACTGTGTTTGCAAACTTTATAACAGCTGAAGTTAAATAAATGCAATATTTCTCAAATACACAGATGTTTCAAATGACATTTTCATTCAACACTTTATGTACTGCTTAATAAAGCGTCTATTTGAACAAGATTAAAGTTCAACATATAAACCTACACTATCAGTGAAGTGTTGTCAACGGTTTTTATCAGTTTTAGTTTGATAAACATGAGAATATTACATCGCGGCTACATGAAAAGAGGTTTTACTATTATAAATAAATGATTTGTGAGCATTAGCGTAACATAAGGTTTTAGAATATACATGAAACGCACATGTACAGCGAACATGTGCGTTTCATGTTTATTCTAAAACTTTATGCGGTGAATCCGGCCAATCGTGGATCAGCTGTGTCGTCATCAGAGCTCGAGCAGCCTCCTGCAGTCCCCCTTAAGAATCTGCATTGGCTGCATCCGCCGGCTGATCTCGAATCACTCTCGCGGTACTTTGTTGACATACGTCACAGTCACATGCCGTCGGCGCTGTCTCAAGTCGGACAAAATTTCTAACCGGCATGCACTGCTTCAAGTCAGCCGCCGATCGGTCTGCGCATCGCTAGGTAAAGTCGAAAAAGCCTATTCTTAAACAGGGCGACACCCCTAAATGCATTGAAGCAACTGCCATGTGATTGGTTGAATAGATAATTTAATTAATGACAGGAACAGGTGTTCCTAATAATCCTTTAGGTGAGTGTATTTTTATTATTATTTTGTTATTTATTTTATTTTTTCATCCATAAATATTTTTACTTGAAAAAGTTGCTTGTTTAAATGTAGAAATTTAAAGGACTGAAATTGATGCCTAACTTTTTTTTATATAAAGTTTGCAGGACTGATTTTGTTGATTGTATATGTCTACTTTAGTATAGTAAAGTCTGAGGACTTTAAATTTGAAAAGCAGCTAGACAATCTCAGTTCAGGAAGTAGCAGTAGAACTGCAGTAGTTCAGCGAAACGTGGTAGCTGTGACATTTTTAATCATCATCTTTCTTTGCATCTGTTAGACGCAATGTCTGTAAGTACACAATGTTAAATGTATTGTGTGATAGATTTTAGAAGATTATTTTGATATTATGATGTATATTTTCTTGGTTTATTTGTCCTTACTTGATCATCAATCTGTAAATTTCCACTTTCATATTTAGTGATTGTATGTTTTGTATGTCTTCAGAAACGACTGGATGTCTCCTGCGAGGTTTTTTGAGTCACTGTTTAACTTTCTGGATAGTTAGATGCCAGAGAAATCTAATAAGGCCAGTACAGTGAAAAGCAGCTACAATGGCATGGTACATACTTGAGAAAATACATGATTCTCCAGAAACAATTGAACATGCTCTTTTCGCAAAACTAGATTTTTCGCATTTCCCCAGAGTGACAATCAAAGACCCACAAAAGTTAGAAAAATTTAGGAGACATGCTCTCAGAATTAGAAGCTGCTAAGCTTGAAGGATACTTACCAGGTCTGGCATACTTGGACACTTCTAAGAGGGTGAATCCTATTGTGGAGAAACATTCATATAACATTCAAGAAGAGTGCATGTCATATGGATCCAAATATAAGCAAGAGCATCATGTTGCCTTTCTACCTTTCTCAGTGTTTGCAAATTTTGTACGTTCAGAAGCGAAAGCACGTAGGGATCCCAGTTTATGAGAAAGGAGAAAGGTTTTAGAAACATTGACAAATGCAAATATCTGTTCACAAGACTCAAGTTAATCATTTAACTAAACTACGATTTGAACAGGAAAAGAGACCAGTTTGTCTGAAAAAAAAGCTGTCCAATACATGGAAAACTCCATCCTTTGAGAAGATGCAGAGGGTTCAGAGAGAGGTCTTTACCAGATAGAATGCAGTTCCTGAAAGAGCATTCTGTGTGTTACCGTTGCTGTTCTTCTAAAGAGAATCTCGCCAAAAACTGCACTATTGAAGTTCAGTGCAAATAGTGCGGTAGTGAACGTCACCCTTTGGCCCTTCATCCAGGACCTGCCCCCTGGAAATCTCAGGCATCTACCTCAACCTCAGAGCATGGCGGGGAGAAAGGCAAATCGGCTAGACATGAGGTTACATCTGAGTGCAAGGAAGTCTGTGGAGAAGGTCTTGTTAAAAAATCTGTCTAGTTTCTGTCTATCCAGCTGGACACAAAGAGAAAGCAAAGAAGATGTATGACATCTTAGATGAGCAAAGTACGGTGGCCCAGTAGTACAGCCATACTAAATTACACAACGCAAACGAAATCGCCACAACACAACGGAAACGAGCCACAACACAACAAAATCACCACAGCACGACGGAATCGCCCCAACACAACGGAAATGCTCCCGACCACGAGGGGCTCTCGGAGTGCAATAAAGTTAGTATTCCTTGCCATTGCTCTATAGATTGGCCAGTCTTACAAAGATGTAAACACTACGATCAGTTAAGTGTGTAACCATTGTATATCGACATGAAATGTCAATTCAAAATCACGTACAGGCATTATAGCTGCATATTTATACTTGAAAACGCTTTTACACGCTGCCATGGTCCTTAATGCCCAAGGGAACGTCTGCCAATGCCACCATGCATGTTAAACATGTAATTTGTATGATTTAAAATTACTTTTAACATTTAAAAACAGACATGTTAAAATCCCACAGCTTTTTTTGTATTCTAAAAAACTGATTCAATGCATAACATTGGAATTTGAACATTTAAACAAAACAAAACAAAATTACACTATGGTGTAATTTTAATTAATAAAATGATACGTTTCAACCACTTGGTTGAAATTGGCAGACGTTGCCTTAGGCATCAAGCGCCGTGAACGCGAGTAAAAACGTTTTTGAGAATAAATATGCAGCTATTATGCATGTAGGTGATTTTGAGTTGATATTTCATGTCGATATACAATGGTTACACACTTAGAACTGATCGAAGTGTTTATATCTTTGTAAGACTGGCCAATCTATAGAACAATGGCAAGGAAAACTAACTTTATTGCACTCTGAGAGCCCCCTCGTGGTCGGGAGCATTTCCGTCATGCTGTGGTGATTTTGTTGTGTTGTGATTTCGTTGTGTTGTGCATTGTTTCCGTTGTGTTGTGGCTTGTTTCTGTTGTGTTGTGCCTTGTTTCCGCTGTGTTGTGTCTTGTTTCCGTGGTGTTGTGGTGATTTCGTTGTGTTGTGCCTTGTTTCAGTTGTGTTGTGGCAATTTCATTGTGTTGTGGTTTAATTTAGTACAGCTGCACTATTGGGCCACCGTAGCAAAGCAATCGCTCTTTGGTGAGAAAAGATTTATTTGACATCTTTAATATCAAAACAAGTCCATTGCCCTACACACTGAAAACATGTGCAGGCCTTCTAGGGACAGCGGGTAGAAGAATTTCTGATTTCATTGTGGAGTCAATTGATCGAAAGATAAGTCTACCTCTCCCTACTCTTCTAGAATGTAATAAGATCCCAAACAATCTTATCGAGATTCCAACTCCTGATGCAGCATTCAATCACAGCCACTTAAGACACATAGCACCAGAAATACCACATCTCGACTCTGATGCTGAGATTCTTCTTTTACTGGGCAGAGATATCCTGCAAGTACACAAGGTAATGTAATCAAATTTGGTCTAAACAATGCCCCTTTTGCTAAAAAACGGGGATGTGTGTCTCAAAGGAGCTTATAGGTCATCTTCCGTAAAAGAGAAGTTGGATGTTAATCCACAATGGCAACTTCTAGGAACCCCACCCGAGGACATTCTGTTAGTGCCTGATCGTGAAAGCGTTGGTCATTCAATTTTCTCCTACACTTCAAATGATCATAAGATTGCTCCATCTGTGGAAGATACGGTTTCTTCAGAACATGGACAAAGATTTTTTTCAAGACAGCTGCAACAGTTGGGTTGCTCCGCTACCCTTTCGGGAGCCCAGACAAAGTCAACCCAAGAACAAAGACTATCGATTCAAACGTCTTCTCATGCTGTTGCACACTCTGAACAAGCGACCACAGATGAAAGCACACTTCCTGGATTTTATGGATAACTTACACAAAATTGAGCATGCAGAGATTGCACAACCTCTTCAGCAAGGTCAGGAAGTGTGGTACTTGCCACTGTTTGGGGTGTATCATCCTAATAAACCAGACAAAATTTAAGTCGTCTTCGATTCAAGTGCGCCATATGAAGGAGTTTCACTGAACAATGTACTTCTCACAGGTCCTGATTTGAACACCAGCCTGCTAGGGGTGCCTATGAGATTCCAAAAAGAGCCTGTGGCTTTTACTGCTGACATCGAGCACATGTTTCATTGTTTTCTGGTTAGGGAGGACCATAGGGATTATCTTAGATTCCTGTGGTACAGAAATAATGACCTTGACAGCGAAATTGTGGATCACAGAATGCGTGTACATGTTTTCGGGAATAGCCCATCACAACAGTGGCAATATACGGCCTACGGAGAGCAGCCAAAGAATATGAAGAGAGTTTCGGTGGTGACACCAAAAAGTTGGTGGAGAAGGAATTGTATGTGGATGACATACTAAAATCATGCACTACAGAGGCACAGGCGATCAACCTTCTCAAATGTACAAAAAAGAGATGCTTGCAGTGTCTAACCTTAGACTGCACAAGATTATCTCTAACTGTCCAAATGTGATGGAAGCATTTCCTTGTGAAGATCGTGCTGATGGCATTAAAGATGTGCAGCTTTTCTCTAATGGGGTTCCCATCTTACGCAGTCTTGGTGTGTCCTGGAATATTGCTCTTTCATGACTCTTTCATGTTTCAAGTTTCAGATGATGATAAGCCTTTCACTCGGAGAGAAGTATTATCTACTGTGAATGGCTTGTTGAACCTCTTGGAATCCTTGCACCTGTCACCATACAAGGAAGGTTACTGTTAAGGGATCTTACCAAACAAGGTGAGGGCTGGTATTCCCCTTTGCCAGAGGAAATGGAGGCAGAGTGGAAAAAATCTCTTCAAGATTTGAAAGAGCTGCAAATACCACGTGTTTGTATGTCCATTCCTCTGTCTGATGTCCAGAGTAAAGAACTTTGTGTTTTTGCTGATGCCTCAGTCAAAGCCATTGCTGCTATTGGGTACCTGAAGGTGACAGATCAACATGGTCACATAGAGGTTAACTTCTTATTCGGGAAATCCAAATTAGCACCACAGCCAGACATTACTGTCCCAAGACTGGAGTTGTGTGCCACTGAATTGGCAATGGAGATTGCAGAGTTGATTGTGTAAGAAATGGACATGGCCTTTGATCATATCTGGTACTATACTAACAGTAAGGATTTGTTCCCACAGAACTTAACCCAGCAGACCACGGATCCAGAGCTGTACCTGCAGCATCCCTAGGTACCAGTTTATGGCTCACAGGCCCACACTTCTTACATAATTCCCAGCTTCGGTCAGAATCTCAGATTCTGAAATATGCCCACATGCGCTTTCGAACCTTACTACCTTATTGTTATTATAGAATCATGGAGCAACACTGATTGTGCAACATAATCATGAGGCTGTGAAACATCAAGGCATAAACTTTACAGAAGGTACAGTTAGAGCTGCAGGATTTGGGCTAGTAGGAGGTAAGAAGTGCATACAAAGTCTGCTTTTTAAGTAGGTTATATGCAAGAAGCTGCCAGTGAAAACTGAACATCAGCAGATGTCTGATTTGCCAGCCCAACGGTTGACAGTAGCTCCACCCTTTACTTTTGTGGGTGTTGATGTTTTCGGACCATGGAAAGTGACTGCCCGTAAGACCAGAGGAGGCCAAGCTAATTCCAAGAGGTGGGCAGTAATGTTTTCATGTATGTGCACTAGAGCTGTCCACATTGAAGTAACCGAAGCAATGAGCTCTAGCAGTTTCATCAATGCCTTAAGGAGATGTTTTGGTATCAGAGGGCCAGTTAAACAACTGCATTCAGATCATGGTACAAATTTCGTTGGAGCTTCTCCAGAACTTAAAATGGATATATCTTGCGACAGTTCAGAGAATGTGCAGAAATATCTGAAAGACCACAATTGCACCTGGATATTCAATCCACCTCATGCCTCTCATATGGGTGGTCACTGGGAGCAAATGATCGGGATTGCACATCGGATTCTTGATTTCATGCTACTTAATGAGAAACCTTCCCATCTCACACATGTGGTCTTGACAACGTTCATGCCGGAAGTTACTGCAGTGATAAATTCACGGCATTTAATCCCAGTGTCCTCGGACCCAGAATTTCAGTTCATTCTCACCCCTGCTACTCTTTTAACACAAAAGACAGGTGCAACACCTCCCTCACCTGGAGACTTTTGGAATAATAAGTTGCTTAAGGAAGAATGGAAACAGGTACAAAGGTTAGTAGATGTCTTTTGGACAAGATGGAAAAAATAAAATTAGTAGATACCTTAGTAGACAGAAAACCTCATTTGAAAGAAGGGGATATTGTCTTGGTAAAATACATTCAAGTTACCAGAAACGAGTGGCCAATGGCAATTGTCGTGAAAACTTCTCCAAGAAAAGATGGATTGGTGAGGAAAGCTAATGTTAAAGTGACTAAGGAAGGCATTCAGAAGATCCTGTCAATTCCTATCTCCGAACTTATCCTCCTCCTGCCCCCCGATTATAAGCTATAAATTGATTTGGGTTTCTTAAAACCCGAGGCAGGGAGTGTGCAGGACTGAATTTATTTAGATTTTTCAGGAGATTTGTTGTTTGTGTATGTCTACTTTAGTATAGTAAATTCTGATGACTTTAAATTTTAAAAGCAGCTAGACAATCTCAGTTCAGGAAGTAGCAGTAGAACTGCAGTAGTTCAGCGAAACGTGGTAGCTGTGACATCTTTAATCATCATCTTTCTTTGCATCTGTTAGACGCAATGTCTGTAAGTACACAATGTTAAATGTATTGTGTGATAGATTTAAGAAGATTATTTTGATATTATGATGTATATTTTCTTAGTTTATTTGTCCTTACTTAATCATCAATCTGTAATTTTCCAATTTCATATTTAGTGATTGTATATTTTTAGTTTCACAGTTGTTTCATAAACTTCAGAAACCACTTGATGTCTCCTGCGAGGTTTTTTGAGTCACTGTTTAACTTACTGGATAGTTAGATACCTGAGAAATCTAATAAGGCCAGTACATAAAGAGTCAATCAATCAATTATAACAGTGGTCTGTATGAAATTGACTTGCACTGAAATTTAATGGGCATTGAATTAACCTGACAAATGGGGAGAGAGAAAACACAAAAACACAAACATGCAGGCTGCTGCTGAAATCCCCCGTTTCAGGCAAACAAACTGCAATTCTACTGCTTTCTATTTTTATGACCCAAATCAATTGTCATAAATCTGCATATGGTTTGCCGAGTGTAACAAATTAACTGCTACTATTTACTTTGGTTCTGTAAACAAAACTTGTGGAGAGCCTTGATCTGTGGTTTTATAAAAGTTATGAGTAATTATTATGAACTTCATAAAAACCTTCACCTGGCTTTTTGATGTTTTTGTAACTGTTGCTAGTGTTATGTAATTTTTTTATTGACCAAAGGAGTTGAAAGAACACAATATTTAACACAATATTTAAGAAGAATACACCATGGTGTTTTTTTTTATTAAATATTATTTGATTAATTAAACTAATATTACTATAACTAATAAATTATTTATATATATATATATATATATATATATATATATATATATATATATATATATATATATATATATATATATATATATATATATAATAATAATCCACTTGGACAGATGATGAAAAGTGATGAACCCCTTTCATACAGCCTTCAAAGGAATAGAGCATAAGCATGATCACTTCTGAATGTAATACACCCACAGCCAGAGTCAGTCTAAGCAGTTAGACTCTTCACATGGCACAGCACAGAACATGAGGTCACAGGGTGAAAAAAATAACGCACAGCTGCGAGCAATAAATGTCCATTTACTGTTCAGCCTCGTGGCTGCGTATGCTGTCCAGCTCTTGACCTGACCTGAAAACAGAGCTGGAAGAATGGGAACCTTTACTGAATAAATAAAAAAGAAAAGCTAGAGCAATAGCACATAATTGTTTTGTGTGGCCTTGTGGCCGACCTTGTGGTCGTGCTACACATGAGAGACGTAGAAGTTCAAAAATTGCTGCTCAATAACGGATACACAGGGGAGTGTAACTTTTCTGCTTCTACTGTGCATTAGGAATGGATTTCTAGCTGTTCTGTTCCAACTTCATGTTCATCTGAAATTATGATTTCCATTTTGAGAAAGCCTTGTTGAATCGTCACTGATAAACTGAAAGAATGAGTAATTCAAACACTGCTGCGGATGAATGTCATAATTTGTACCCCTCAATGCAAAATACATAAAACAATCGACAGGCTCATTCATTCATGGCTTCTGCAGTGGACCGTTACTGATAACAAATCAGTAGCTTTTGTTGTAGATACTTTCAACACATCCAAATTTTTGTACTGTAATTATAGTTGGACATGGCTCAGTTATGTCAGCATCATGTAGATTTAAAGAGGTTTGCAGTGAAAATATGGAAACCAGACTTCAAATTCTGTTTCAGTGTTCGGTTGCAGTGATGAAAAAAGGCCAGCAATTAATTTATTAACACAAACTCAAAACTACAAAATACTTAGAATACTAGAACAACTCGAACAGAACAACCAAACAACAAAATACAACAAAACCATAGGGACAAAACTTAAACACAGAGAACTGAACTAAACACGTGCACAACTCACCCACAACAGAAACAGATGGTCTGTTACATCAGATTATTCCAGAAAGCAAGGTTATCTTACCATCAAACATACCCTGAACTCTCGGTTGATTAACACAAACCTTGCTTACTCGAGGTATGCTGGTTCCAAAAACTTGTCCGGGGGGTTCAGTCAAGTTTAGTCAACCCAGAGTATGTTCACATTTTACACACAAGACACTCTCAACAGACCTTCGAATCGACAAGTCACTGAGGAGAGGGATGCTAATTACAGGCACACCATACTACTTTCTTCTTTTATTTAATGGCAATTTACATGCTTAGGGCAAATCACCCTTTTTTGGTGTTCATGCAATAATGTTTCGATCTTTTAATTTAATAAATAACAGTATGTGCTTACAAAGATTCTACAAGTTTAGTAATTTTGCTTCCCCATTTGTGGCAAGAAAAAGTATGTGAACCGCTTGTAGAATCTGTGAAAATGTGAACAATTTTAACAAAATGAAAGAAATCATACAAAATGTATCTTAATACATTGTGTTTGCTTCTGGAGCGTCAGTGAATGTTTAAACCTTTTTTTAATAGTTGTGTTAAAGTCCCTCAATTGTCCTCAGTGTGAAAAGATAAAAAAGCTGAACAATTATGCAAAAGATGCTGGAAAATGAAGAATTTGCAGGACCTGGAGGATTTTCCTAAAGAACATTGGACAGTTTAACTGCTCAGGACAAACAAAGGATTCATGAACAACCATCAAACACAAACAGCCATGGATCCTCCAGGGAACGACACACAGTACTGAGAATCAATGGTTAATAAATTTAACCATTCACTTTAATAAATTCAGCAATTGTTTTTTTTTTTCTTGTGGACTATATGTACACATTTATTTAATGTAAAATATCATATTCAGGACAGTACTAAATAAAAAAAATTGCCTGTTAACTTGTATGTTTGCTTGTTGGTTTAGGGTAGGACTGGGTCAGTTGCTCCAAAATGTAAAAGTAGCCTATAAAAATTAAACAATTAAAAATGTCTGCTTTTACAAATGCAATAATTAAATGAGTCTTGATCTCACAGCATTGGGCAAACAACTGAAATCAAATGGAGTACCCTGTGCGTCAGAAAAACAACGCTAAAGGGGTGACGCCGAGTGGTCCTAACCAAGTTTCAATATGTATAGGAGTGAGACCGTGTTGGTTGATACATTTCTTTCTTTAAATCATTGTATATAAATTCGGCTTTGAAAGTCGGCCCTTATCTATCTCTGCTCTTCACAGCCTAAGAAAGCAGAACCATTTTTCTTTGGTTTATCCCTTGCCAGACAAAGATTGAGTTTAGCCTTGACCCAGGCGTAAATTTGAAACTGATTTCTCTCCACAATCCACTGCATCTGCTATAAGACTCCCAATTACAATCTCTCTCTCTTCCTCTTTCTTACTTTCGCACTTCTAGGAGATATCCAATTTTCCTCACCTTAATGGCCCTTCTTCACTTTATCATCTGGGACACACAGAGATCTCAGAGACTTTCAGAGGCCTGCCGTACCTCTATGGTTGATGTACATGCAGTAGATGCTATAACACACCAAACAATACCTTGTGATTCTAATCATACTAGTATGATGCTATTACATTTACTGTTTTTTGGTGGGATACTATCTGTCACAATGTCACTTATTCTATGGATAGTCATTCCTGTATCTCAAATGATAGAAAAGGGGTCATTGGGAAAAATGAAGAAGTTGATGAAGAGAACTTTAATGAATTGTACCTTTTTTTATTATTACTATTACCATAGTTGTGAGGGTATTAATTCTGGGAAGGTAAAATGTTGATCAGTGTAAATAGCCTGTATTGTTGACAAAGACCATTGTCCGGATGAGCCAGACAAAATTAAAAAAAACCATCTGGATAACAGGGGCAGTGGAGTGGAGAGTATGGCTGTTCCCTTTCGGGGAACTCGAGCTGCGTCGAAACGCTGTGAGAACGCCTCTGCGTTAATGCGTCGTGAAGCGCCTGTAGAACCATTCCATCGGAAAAAAGATCGATCGTCGCCGACGTGATGACGTCGCCGACGTGATGACGTCATCAACCGGAGACTATAAAAGGTCCGCGAACACAAACAGGAACTAGCTTCTGTGCCTTCAGTAAGCGATCTGTGTGAACCTGTCTGTCTATTTGGTGTTTTTGTCTGTCTATTATCAGAGATTTTCCACCCTTTTGTTAAATATTTCATATATTAACAGAAAAAAGAGAAAATAAAATAGATAGAAATGGCGAAGCAGCAATTTCAGAAAGTGTGTTCCTCCCTGCCCACGCTACATCACGGGCGGGGACACACATCTTCTCTGTGTTGCATGCTTGGGAGCGCAGCATGCCCAGGCAGCCCTCGAGGGGGCTGCTTGCGAGCACTGTGAGCGTATGCCACTGAGAACGCTGCGCTCCCGCCGGGCACTCTTCGAGGAGGGTGCCTCGGCTCGTGTTCCCCGCGGCTCTGGTCCCGCTGCTGCCGAGGCAGAGCGGAGGCTGCAGTCGTGGGGTTCACAATGGGATGTTGCAGAGGGGTTTGAGACGGGCACTGCCTTATCTCTGCCCTCACCTGCTCCATCCAGCGGTTCTTCTCGGGGCTTGGAAGCACGCATTGCGGTTTCTTCCCCCCCGAGAGAGCCGCCGGTGCTCCAACTATCCAGCTCCGAGGAGGTGGACGTTGAGAGCATCGCGACTGAAGATTCGCCACTTCAGTCCCCTGCGAGTGAAAAAAAAAAAAAAAAAGTGGACTTTACAGAGGGGTTTGAGACGGGCCCAGCCTTATCTCAGCCCTCACCTGTATCGTCCAGTGTCTCGTCTCGGGGTTTGGAAGCCCGCTCTGCGGTCTCTTCCTCCCTGGGCGGGGCACCGGTGCTCCAACTATCCAGCTCTGAGGAGGTGGACGTTGAGAGCATCGCGACTGAAGACTCGCCACTTCAGTCACCCGCTAGTGAGTTGAGGTTCTCACGAGAGCTGTGGCCAGGTTAAATATAAAAATAAGAAATGACTGGCTGGCTGAAATATCTGAATCCCATCGAAATCAGAGAGAACGAAATTAGATGAGCGATTCCTGCCCTCTCGTGCAAAGCATCAACGTCCTGCCATTCTTCCCTGACCTGCACACCGAGGTGTCTAGGTCATGGAGGAAACAAGCGGTATCATATAGAGTGTTCAGCCCACATACATCTGCATATAGTAATATATTTGGGCTGAGACACTATGGTTATGGGGCGATGCCGAAGATCGAAGAGACGCTTGCGAGCTATCTCTCGCCTTCAGCTGCATCGTCCCTGGCATTTCCCCTCCGAAGGAAATCGGTGCTTACCTCAGCACACGGTACCCGTCTTCCTTCGGTGCCCACAGGGGGCCGCGCTGCTAACCCCGCCGCAATGTCAGGGTGCAGAGGGTCTCCGCGGGCCACCTGAGGGTGGTCCGCCCCCTCCTCGGAGGGCATGCGAGCAGTCAGGTCAGGTGTTCCCTGCCGGTTCGCCGTTTCAGGGCACTGCACTCGCTGCTCAAATTACACCAGAGGCCAGCCTCGAGAGGCTGGTTCCCTTAGTTTCCCCTCCGTGGGAAGACGGTGCTTACCTCAGCATACGGTACCCGTCTTCCTTCGGTACCCTCAAGGGGCCGCGCTGCCAACCCCGCCGCAATGTCGGGGCGCAGAGGGTCTCCGCGGGCCACCTGAGGGTGGTCCGCCCCCTCCTCGGAGGGCAGGGGAAACAAAAGGACGCTGAGGGTAGTCCCCTCCGAAGGGAAACGGTGTTTACCTCTGCCTACGGTACCCGTTGTCCTGCAGCGCCCTCTGGGGGCCGCGCTGCCAACCCCGCCGCAATGCCGGGGCGCAGACGGTCCCCGCGGGCCACTCGAGGGTGGTCCGCTCCCCCTTCGGGGGGCTCCCGAGCAGTCAAGTCAGTCGTTCCCTGCCGGTCCGCCGCTTCAGGGCACTGTGCTTGTTGCTCAAAATACACCAGAGGCCAGCCTCGAGAGGCTGGTTCCCTTAGTAGATTTTCTAGACGAGTGGAAACGTCTATCGAATATATCTCAGTGGGTCCTGCAGATAATAGAAAAGGGGTACGCCATTCAGTTCAGAAGTCGGCCACCTCCTTTCTGCGGTGTCCTACCTACAGAGGTGGGCCCGGAGCAGGCTCTGGTAATGGCACAGGAAGTAGAGACACTCCTGCAAAAAGGGGCTATAGAGAGGGTTCCCCCTCCCAGCAGGGAGTCTGGCTTTTATAGCCGTTACTTCATCGTGCCGAAGAAGGATGGGGGCTTACGCCCGATATTAGATCTGCGGCTATTGAATCGCTCGGTGGCCAAGCTCAAATTCAAGATGCTTACACTCAGACAGATTGTAGCGCAGGTCAAATCGGAGGATTGGTTTGTCACCATAGACCTCAAAGATGCGTATTTTCATGTCTCCATCCTTCCACATCACAGGAAGTTCCTGAGGTTTGCCTTCGGGGGAGAGGCATACCAATATCGTGTACTTCCCTTCGGTCTAGCACTGTCACCCCGCACGTTCACCAAGTGTGTGGATGCAGCTCTGGCGCCGCTGCGTCTACAGGGCATCCGCATACTGAACTATATCGACGACTGGCTGATTCTAGCGAATACAGAGCAGATGGCGGTTCAGCATCGAGATGCTGTTCTCGCCCATATGTCGAAGCTGGGGTTGAGGCTGAACGCCAAGAAGAGTGTGCTTTCTCCGGCTCAGAGAACCACTTTTCTAGGTGTGAACTGGGACTCGGTAATTATGCGGGCGCAATTATCGCCAACACGCATAGCATCGATCCTGGCAGCCGCCAAAGAACAGAAGCTAGGCCGAGCCGTCACTGTGAAACGGTTCCAGAAACTGTTAGGTCTCATGGCAGCAGCGTCCAACGTGATATCTTTTGGCCTACTGTACATGAGGCCACTGCAGTGGTGGCTCAAAACAAAAGGGTTCTCCCCGAGGGGAAATCCGCTCCGCACGATCAAAGTCACGCGGCGATGCCTACGTGCTCTGGTCATGTGGAAAAACCCGCTCAGGGTCCCGTGTTGGGGGCTCATGTTCGTCGCGTAACGCTAACGACAGAGGCCTCTCTCACGGGCTGGGGGGGGCGACCATGAGTGGTCGCTCATCCCAGGGTCTATGGCAGGAACATCAGCGGCACTGGCACGTAAATCGGCTAGAGATGCTCGCAGTGTTTCTTGCATTGAAACAGTTCCTGCCCGACCTCAAGGGGCCACCATGTGCAGACAACACATCGGTGGTCGTCTATATAAATCACCAGGGGGTCTGAGGTCCCGTCCGTTGGACAATTGGCACATCGGATCCTCCTGTGGGCCCAAGGGAAATTGCTGTCAGTCAGAGCAGTATATATCCCGGGGGTCCTGAATCAGGAAGCAGACAGCCTGTCGAGGCAGGGGCCGAGGCCCGGGGAATGGGGACTCCACCCAGAAGTGGTGGAGCTCCTATGGAAGGTATATGGGAGCTATTTGCTTCGGCGGAGAGTTCTCACTGCCCGCAGTGGTTTCTCTGACCCATCCAGCCCCGCTGGGGTGGATGCCATGGTACAGGGGTGGCCGAGGCTACCTCTGTACGCCTTCCCCCCGATTGTCTTGCTTCCAGGAGTTCTGGAGAGGGTACGCCGGGACGGGGCCCAGGTACTCCTAGTGGCTCCGTACTGGCCGACCCGAGTATGGTTTTCGGACCTGATATCTTTCCTGGAAGGCTCTCCGATGGAGATTCCGACCAGGAGGGATCTACTCTCTCAGGCGGGCGGGAGATTCCTGCACCCACGCCCAGAGATGTGGAAACTGTGGGCCTGGCCTCTGAGGGGGCTAGGCTCATAGAGGAAGGTCTCTCGGCCGAGGTCGTAGAGACCATCCTTCACTCCAGAGCTCCGTCCACGAGGAAACTGTACGCTCTGAAAGGGAAACTTTTCTCAGCATGGTGCAGAGAACGCCAGTGGGACCCAGTTAACTGCCCGGTTGGTACAGTGCTGGAGTTTCTGCAGGCAAGGTTCTCGGCAGGGTTGACCCCCTCCACAATAGAGGCGTACGTGGCGGCCTTGGGTGCCGTCCACGTCCCTTTGGGTGGAGTGTCTTGGGAAGACACCCTCTGATTACACGTTTCCTCCGTGGCACTTTAAGGTTGAGGCCTGTTATGCACTCATGTCTAGAGTTTGCGCCGGGGTTTTCTCATCCCAGGCCGGGTTATGTCCCCAAGGTTCCTACGAGCCCACGGGGCCCCATTACTCTTCAAGCATTCTGTCCTCCTCCTTTCACGACGTCAGACCAGGAAGATTAATCTGCTGTGCCCTGTTAGAGCACTAGATACTATGTCCACAGAGCTGCCAAGAAAAACTGTGGAGGAAAACTGATCAGCTGTTTGTCTGTTTCGGGCCCCCTAAGAAGGGGCCCCAGTATCTAAGCAGAGGATGAGCAAGTGAGTGGTCGAGGCCATCTCACTTGCTTATGAGGCTGCCGGGCAGCAGTCTCCACTGGCTGTCCGGACGCATTCAACCAGGGGTATGGCTGCTTCTTAAGCACTTTTGTCGGGGGCGTCCCTCCACGATATTTGTAAACGCGGCCGGATGGTCGTCTCCTTTAACTTTCGTCAGGTTCTATGAACTAGACCTGGCATCTACAGTTGGGGCACAGGTACTCTCGTAACCGTGTGCGCTTCGGCTTCACACATACGAGACACTTGGTCCTATGGCGATGTGGGTATAAGCGTTCTCACAGCGTTTCGACGCAGCTCGAGTTCCCCGAAAGGGAACGTCTCAGGTTACGTATGTAACCCTAGTTCCCTGAGGGAACGAGACGCTGCGTCGCTCTGCCATACTCCCGGCGTGTCCGTGATCACTTACTTCAGGCTTTATCAGAAGCTAGTTCCTGTTTGTGTTCGCGGACCTTTTATAGTCTCCGGTTGATGACGTCATCACGTCGGCGACGTCATCACGTCGGCGACGATCGATCTTTTTTCCGATGGAATGGTTCTACAGGCGCTTCACGACGCATTAACGCAGAGGCGTTCTCACAGCGTTTCGACGCAGCGTCTCGTTCCCTCAGGGAACTAGGGTTACATACGTAACCTGAGACGATTTCATGGATCTGAGTGTTCAACTTCACCCTATTCCCATCACATATCCCCTTAGATGGATTTATTAAAAAATAAAAATGAAGAGAAAATAAAGTGCTTGTTTTATGGCTCGACATTAACTTTTTTGCTCACCAAATCCCTGCAGATAGTGGTTTTCCATATTTACTAGCCACTCATCATTTTTACTAGTCACAATTGTAACATTGATATCACTGGTGGAAAACTGCCCTATTGTTATTTTTAATATTATCTCATAATTTTGCAGCAGGTATATAAGGCTGCTGTCACTTTAAGACCTGATGGATCCATTATTCTGTTACGCATGCATTTAAAAAAAAAAAAAAAATCATTTTGGTAACTACAATGAGGTTTTATTAGTTAACTTGAAATAGCAATGAGCAGTACATGTGTTACTGTATTTGTTAATCTTTGTTAATGTTAGTTAATAAAAATACAGCTGTTCATAGTTTGTTTGTTCACAGTGCATTAAATAATGTTAACAAGTTTTAGTAAAAGTTGAGATTACATTAACAAAGCTAAAAAATGCTTTATAGTTCATTATTAGTTAATGTTAACTAATGTAGTTAACTAATGTTAAACAATGAACCTTATTATAGTTGCCAACATTTTTTATCTTAAAATATAACAGAGTGTTTACATAAATACTCACCAAGACTGGCATTTTGATTATTGTGTGTGTATTTGAATGTTTGAACACAATAAGCAGCGAAAAAGAACTCAATTTAGTTCTGAGGCATTACATGAACGCACGTTGGGTGTAAGCACAAAATTATGTGCAATACATGCAGTCCCATGCCAAAATTCAAGTCCTGTAACACCAACAGTATTCATCCGAGCAATTGAAGAGTGAGTGAGGGGAGGTGGGTTTGTGTCAACTCACTTTCGGAGAGATGAGAGAGCGAGAAAGCACAGCTGATATTGTGTATCTATTCTGCATTAAATAAGTATTTGATATATTACAGTATCGATTTAATTTTGACAACGCTCCATTTCACTTATAGTTTATTATTTTACATGCCTTTTAACCCTAAATTGCATACCTCGGGTATGATTGGCGAAACAGTCATGCATTTAAGAGTTAAAAGACTACAATTGAAAATTGTATATAATTATATATAAATTCCAAACATCCAAATTGGCTAGTAGGAGTGATTGTGTTACACACCACTGCTGAAAATCCACCATTTGGCACCTGCTTGATTTTAATAAATATATGATCATATACACTGAATAGCAAATTGAAACGTGACATCATTAATGCAATATACTCTGTGATATTAGGACACCAGAGTTAATGTAGAGATTTATAGTGAATGCAGACATTTTATATATTGTTTGTATTATCACATTTAAGAAAACTTTGGAATGATCCATTCAGTTGGCCCATTCAAATGTGTTTGTATAATGATTTTCACAAAGCAACTGTACCGAAAGTAATATTGTTATGTCTGTAATGGATTAATGCTTTGAAACATTTGATTAAAACATTAATTAGTTTTAAGGCTGGGCAACATGACAACAAAGAACAATGACATATAGGTGCTGGTCATATAATTAGAATATCATCAAAAAGTTGATTTATTTCACTAATTCCATTCAAAAGGTGAAACTTGTATTTGATTATTTGATTACACAGAGATTTCACAGAGGTCTGTGTCCAAGCACATTAACAGAGAGGTGAAGGGAAGGAAAATATGTGGTAGAAAAAAAAGTGTACAAGCAATAGGGATAACCGCACACTGGAGAGCATTGTGAAACAAAACCCATTCAAAAATGTGGGGAAGATTCACAAAGAGTGGACTGCAGCTTGAGTCAGTACTTCAAGAACCACTACGCACAGACGCACAGACAGATGCAAGATATGGGGTTCAGCTGTCGCATTCATTGTCTTAAGCCACTCTTGAACAATAGACAGCGTCAGAAGCGTCTCGTCTGGGCTA
The DNA here is from genome assembly GCF_024679245.1 of Pseudorasbora parva. Classification (NCBI taxonomy): domain Eukaryota; kingdom Metazoa; phylum Chordata; class Actinopteri; order Cypriniformes; family Gobionidae; genus Pseudorasbora; species Pseudorasbora parva. The sequence continues at coordinate 27,769,652 of NC_090175.1, forward strand.
AAGATAAAAAGGACTGCTGAGTGGTCCAAAGTTATGTTCTGTGATGAAAGCAAATTTTGCATTTCCTTTGGTCCCCGAGGTTGGCTAAGATTTCTAAAAATCCTTTATTTGTATTGGTCTTAAGTAATAAGATAGACTGAATTTAGGATTTTCCTTAGTTGTCAGTTATAATCATCAACATTAAAATAAATAAACATTTGAAAAATATCAGTCTGTGTGTAATGAATATAATATACAAGTTTCATTTTTTGAATGGAATTAGTGAAATAAATCAATTTTTGATGATATTCTAATTATATGACCAGCACCTGTAAATGGTTCACCATTTAAGATCTGGCTATATTGTTTAGGATATTATTTTAGCTTATATCAGTTATAGCTAGGTATATCAGTGTCACTTTTAGTGAGCAAGGCTGAATGAAATGACTGACATTAGAGAGCAGTGGAGAGAAACTTGGAACAGCAGCCCAACAGATGGCATGGTTTGTGTTGTAAGTTATTAAAGCAATAAGCTACAAAAGATAAATCAGTTAGATCTTGTATGTTGGCTGACTGAAGACAGACGCATATTATTTCTATGAGTATGTACTATGTGATGAATTTTTGCAGTGTTGCATGCACACGACTGACTGAGCGTGCAAAAGTAGAGATAAATGATTAGACCTATTAGAAGCTCACCGATCAATTGGCCAATGATCTGAATTTCATTTGGAATATGGAGTGGTATTCCCCCTTTAGGTATTGATGCAACTTTTTGCTGAATCATATATAAGGTTGGAAAGATACTGAGGACCAAACATCTGCCACTTGTATAGGTATAGGTCTGTATAGGTCTGTTATAAATATAATCTATTTATCTAGTCTACTATTATTATTATTTTGCTATTTACACTTACACTCTGCAAATAGACTCTACCAACGATTGTGTATGAAATATGATGAAATACAAATGAAATACAAATTGATATAGACATGTCCCTCCATCCGTCCAACCATCAATCCATCATTTTCAGGTTTGCTTCCTTAATTCAAATGCATTCCAAATTCAGGAATTGCATTCGGAATTTAAAAGGCATTCTCCAATCAGTTCTGAATTTAGCTCTCCTAAAAATACAACTGGTTACAAAAGTACTGTATTTGCTTAAGAATGACAAAACAGTGTGTTAAGTTTAGCACTGCTTATTCCAAAATGTGTCAAAATGCATGAAATTAATAAGGTACTCGCATACATAGTTTCTTTTCTGCTGCTCGCTGTGAACAGATCAGTGTATATCAGCCTTGTTCATACACTTTTGAAAGATTACACTCTATGCATCACCTTCTCATCATTGTGTTTCTGTCACACATTGTCATCTCTTCTTTTTTCTTCTCTGCGGAGGCCCATAAACCCCCACCCGTCCATCCACCACCACCACCACCCCCCCCTCTCTCTCTCCCTGCATATTTCCTTTCATCCTCGCCCCTTGAGTAGGCTTTCGGCTCCATCTAAAGGGGTCATTTGATCTTAGGGGCAGATTTTCACTATCTACAGTATGTGACCTTGCCCTGACTTTGTCAGTGATTGTGTGAAAACAAGCACCTTAAAGCCCAGTTTATCCATCTGCTGATGAGAATTAATCCCCCTATGATAGGTATTAGCTAGGAAAGTTTAATTAGCTGTGATTAAGCACGACAGTGAGTATTAAAAAAAAAACTATAATTTTTATTTATGCACAGGCAGAGACAGCTTATTTTCTGCAGACATATATCTCTGTGAAGCTTTTCATGATTATAATTTGTCCTTATCTTGATTCTGTCATAAAGTGTGTATATATTATATATATTAGAGATGCAACAATACAGTTAGTCCACGGGTCAATACATACCTCGGTTTTTAACCACGATTTTTCGGTTCGGTTCGGTTCGGTTCGTTTTTTTTTTTTTTTGCTATTCTATTCTTAGGTGACAGGAACAGAAAAAAAGGTTAAGGAGAAAATGTTTTTATTGCAATGCTCTTTCTTTATTTTACTTAAAAGACTTAAAGACCCTTACTTAAACTTAAAACTTTCCCTAAAAAACCCTTGTACACATTCCCAGTGTATTGTATAATATAAAATAAATATATAGAAAGATTAACAGTGGAAGCTCAGAGATGTAGCAGTAGCATTTAAGTATAAAAATTGAATGAATAAATGTAGGCTTAAATTACAACTAAATAGTCTTAAATATACAACATTTATTAAAACCTACTGTATTAAAGGTCTTTTTTTTTTATTAACATAATTTTATAGGTGAACTGTCCCTTTAAGGACATGCGTTCACTAGGCTGCTGCTGTCAATTGAAGACCTGCTCACATCTAATATTTAGACGCATGCGATTTTACTTTCACTTTAGACATTTAGACTGTGTTTAAATACGTTAACCTTGTGTGTATTTGACAGTAGGCCTATTAGCGCAGTGAGACTGTCCAGTAATCACGTGTGTTTGAGAGACGTTTAGAGCGTGCGCTCAATGCAAAACAGTGTATGCATTGGACAGTCCGTGCCTTGCAGGTTAAATATTTCATTTGCGTGTGTGCATGCATGCACGCGAATGAAAGGTTTAACCGGCAAGGCTTTAAAACGCGGCTAACACCCCCTAACTTTAGTGCCTGTGATTGGATATTTGCTCAAATCAGCGCGTAAACTTACAGGCAGAGCCTAAATAAACTGAGAGGAATATTTCAAACGGAGGGGAATGGAAATAATTAATTAAATGCAAAACCGGAAAAAAACACAATTCACCAGCGCGTATTGAACCGTGAGTGCCGTACCGAACGGTTCAATATTACACCATACTAATACTGTGTTTAACCCCCTTTGGCCTTCAGAACTGCCTTAATTCTTTGTGACATTGATTCAACAAGGTGCTGAAAGTATTCTTTAGAAATGTTGGCCCGTATTAATAGAATAGCATCTTGCAGTTGATGGAGATTTGTGGGATGCACATCCAGGGCAAGAAGCTCCCGTTCCACCACATCCCAAAGATGCTCTATTGGGTTGAGATCTGGTGACTGTGGGGGCCATTTTAGTACAGTGAACTCATGTTTAAGAACTCAAGTCATGTTTAAGAAACCAATTTGAAATGATTTGAGCTTTTTGACATGATACATAATCCTGCTGGAAGCAGCCATCAGAGGATGGTTACATGGTGGTCTTGAAGCATTGAAAATACATTTTAATCCAAAAATCACAAAAACTATGACTTTAATCAGCATTGTCTTCTCTTTCCGGTTTGTTTTCAATTTTCAAATAAAGATTCAAACGTTTATGAATTAGCGGATTGATTCATGATTCGGATTGCGTATCAAAATGCCAAACTGCTGAAATCACGTGACATTGGTGATCCGAATCGTGAATCAAACTGCTGATTCATAACCGTTTGAATTTTTTTGTGGGTGAACTAACCCTTTCTTTCCCATTCTGACATTCAGTTTGGAGTTCATGAGATTGGGTGCAATCTCAATTCTTATTTGTGCATCCTCGTTTCCTTTCCTAGCTTCCTTTCCTCGCGCCTTAGCTCCCCCCCTTCAGGACGAGAGGAAAAGACGTGAGGACGGAGGAATTGAATCAAGTGAAATTATATATCCTCGCTCCCTTTAATGTCACTTCAAAGCGGCGTCAATTAATGATGACTATGCACCGCTGGATTTAGTCGGGATTCTTGAACATTAGAGATAACTATTTATATTGTGAGCTTCAGCCTCCACAAAATACCACATTTGTCATATTTTAATCAATATTACAAGTTATTATTAACAACAAATTCCAATTATTAACTGCTTTTTCGTTATATAATATTAGTTTCTATTTTTTTTCTTTTATTTTCTTGTGCTTTGATATAATTCTGCAACTGTCAGGTGTTGTTATTTGACAAACATTTGTGTCTTGTACATGTAAACATAATAATAATTATTAATAAACTGTGGCACGATGTGAAGGGGGAGGAGAATTAATGCGTGCGTCACGTTTAGTCAATAAAACCAACCCAGGCTCATTGGAAATACGTGACTCTGCCTAAATTTTTGCAACACCCGAATTTTGTACCTCCAGGTACGTTTACCTGCACTTTTTGGTAAAATGTGGTAATATTTTTTCTCCATTCCCAGACTGATCTCATGAAATGGCGTATATATGACACGCCAATTCGTATGCCATTTTGGCGTGCTATCAAGACGCATAATCACTTTTTAGTGTGTTTATCAACGCCGTTACATTCTATCCCCCTACACTGCCCCTACCCCTAAACCTACCCATCATACACACACACACACACACACACACACACACACACACACAGCCCCTAAACCTACCCATCACAAGAAACATTCTGCATTTTTACATTTTCAACCTACCCATTTGTGTAAAAAAAAACAGGATATAACAGGCAGATACGACTGCATACATAATTTATTTAGAAAGTACAAATATTCCAAGTGTTCCGAGGCCAAAAGATTGATTTGTGTGAAGAAAATCCCCAAAAGCAATCGGTAACGTCGAATCCATCCGCCAAAGATTAATAATACATTTCACGTCAGCTTTGACAGCATTGGCTGTCGTGTGTCTTGTGACCAATTGCGTCATTACGTCAGCTTTGATTGTAAAATGCCATTGGCTCTCGTGTGTCTCGTGACCGATTGCATCATTCAACTTGTATGTATCATCTGAATCAGAAATATGAATGAACGAGTGCGTGTGTGTTCTGTTCGCAAAGGAGCGTGATCATCATTACGTTGCTAGGCAACGTGGAGGAGAGGACGCTGGCATTGTCTGTTCGCCGCTTCTCCACCCACAAATCATGTTAATGTTCTATTAGATTTACATTTTATTTTATGTCCTTATGTTTGTGACTAGTCTAACAGTCAGAGCTACAATTGGGACTGTTGCTGATTGCTGGCAGCCACTGAGAGGACGTTCGTTTCGCCGTTTTCCACCGCTTCTCTAATGTTTATGTTTGAATTGCTGCGGTTGGTTCTGGTTTGGAGGACATTTGATGTTTCTCGTCGCGACTGCTCACTGGTGGTCTCCCTTGGGCTTAAGCTGCATGGTGGCTGAAGTTTGCACCGGGCTAGCGTCATCTGGGCCATCGTAATCGGCGTCCGGCAAGATGTTGGGATGTTCCGCTTCTCGGCTGCGCCGCTGTTCCGTCCTGCATTGCGGCCGTGGAGCGGCTTGGACTTCTGCGCCGACCCTCGGTGTGTCCACAAAAGTGCCCGGAAAATTGTTCTGCCTCCTGCATGGTGCTGCGGCGATCCCCATCGTTTAAATCGTCATGAAGACCCATCATCTGGTCTTCAGCTGTCGTGCCTCGGCGATGTCATCGGGACACTGCCGCTGGGAGAAATCTGAAACATGGAGTGGACCACAGTGTGCTGCGGAGCTAACAGAGACTTCCAACATCAGCTGTTTTCTGTTCACCTTCAGCTCGGTTTCTGTTCACCATCAGCTCTGTTTCTGTTCACCATCAGCTCTTTCTGTTCTGTTATCTGTGTTGGTTGATTGTTTGTAGTATTCTATATTTTTACTTGTTATTCATTTTTTTTTTTGTTATTTTTCCCCCCCTTTGTTGCACTTTGAGATTCTTCGGAATGAAAAGTGCATTATAAATAAAATCTATTATTATTATTAAAAATCTATTATCATTTCAACGACTAAAATATTAAGATCAACTCTGTTCTTCACATGAAGATATCGTATGACTTCAGAAGACTTGAAATGCAACATGAGTTAATACTTTTATACAGTTTTTTGGTCAGTTTTTGCAATAAATACATGTGACTGTACATTTATTTGCCTGTTGTGTGTTTTATATTGTTGAGAGTGGGTAGGTTTAGGGTAGGAGTGGAGTTAGTTACTCCAAAATATAAAATTAGGCTGTAAATATTCATTCTGTGAGATCAGTCATGATGTCATGTTGCGCATCTGGAATGGAGAAAAAATATTACCACTTAGCGCCTCCGGTAGACATTTTACCCCAAAAGTGCAGGTAAACATTAGCCTGACAAGCCAGACCCACATCAAGATGTTTGGTCCGGAAACACACAATTGACACGGCTCAATCCGAGGGGCGGGATAAACGGTTGTCTTTCAAACTCCCTCTGCACGCGATAGGATAGCGCTACACCAACCAGAGCAACGAAGGTAAAAACAGAGCTCGTTGATAGATTAAACATTCGCTGTATCCGGTCAGCAAAACTCTGCACACATTGTCCCTTTTTAAGAATGACTTCAGTGCCGTTCTTTGTCCTTTTCTCAGAGAAAAGCTTAACTCCAAGTCTTCCAGAGTCGCGGTCAAAGCTGATTCGAAAGACCGCCGTTCGCCAGTTTCTGTGTTTACTAGAAGCACGCAAACGCAACTCGGCCGTCGTCATTATAGACCCGCCCACCGACTCTATACACGATGTGATTGGCCCGGCAAGAGTTGGGCGAATTACAGCTCAGAAGGGTATTGAGAGTTGCTAGACGACACTCGCGGGCAGATTAGATTTGCTGCCGCTAGGGTGCATCTAGATTTCTAGATTACATAATTCGGGTGTTGCAAAAATGTAGGCAGAGTCACGTATTTCCAATGAGCCTGGGTTGGATAAAACACTTCCGCAAAGGATACTCCAGTGTATCCTCGCTCATGACTCGACTCCTCAGGAAGCCTCCTCACTCCTCAATCCTCGCCTCCTTGCGGTGCAATTAGAGAATTGAGATCTCCTAAAAGTTGACTGAGCTCCATCGGTTTCCGGGTCATAGGATAGAGGACGGAGGAGCGAGAAAACTAGGAGGGGTATTAAGAAGCACCCATTGTCTTAACCAGGACCACATGCATTGAAGCAACTGCCATGTGATTGGTTGATTAGATAGTTGCATTAATGACAAATTGAACAGGTGTTCCTAATAATCATTTAGTATATATATGGGCCATTCTACAGAATTGGTGCAAACTGCTGTCCTACATCAAAAAAACACATTTTAAAAGCATTTAATTATTCAAATCTTAGATGTTTACTAAGATCCTTCAATTATCTATTGAAACCCACTATAACATTTCAAATATCAGTAAGCTTTATATATATACAATCATCATTTATAGGGTACTTTCAATTGGGAGGTGGCTGTCCCAAACCCTAACATCTAAATTTCAACTTGTGAAAATTATATTGAAACATTTTTTTCCTTTCTTGTTTTTAAACATATCTTTTTGATTGTTTTTAAAAAATGAAGTATAAAAAAATATACATTTTATATTTTATTTTTAAATCATGAAAATGTATGTAAAAAAATGTGTCCCTTATTTTCATGTCACTACCGAAACAGTGAATGTTTTAGTCCACTGGCTGAGACTGATTTTAACCACACCCCTAATTTTTGGATCAGGAAATATTCCTGTGTCCCTCTCTCTCATATGCTACTTGGTGAAAAGATTTGTCCCATCATTTTGATGTAATTGTGTTTTAAAGTCTGAAAATCTGTGTGTAACTTTAAGGAATATCACTACCAAACACATTTTTTCTGCGATTAAGAACACTTTTTTGGATGTTATTCCATAAAATTTCGTTTTTATATGTGTACAACTGTTCTGACCAGTAATTGCTAACCGTGTGCTGATTAGCATCTTCGAACTAGGCTCAAAATTATCTAAAATTGTCACTACCAAAACAGTCACAACCAAAACAAATCTTGAAGTTTCGGTTTTGACATCATTGTTTTGGTAGTGACAAAAGGGAACAAATAATCCTTTATTTTGAGGATTAAACTAAATTTTAGTACAGTTATGCAAATCATTAGTGTTGTAGTATGTTTTAGTAGTGATTTAGTATGCAAGTTTAAATTCTGTAACCTCATCACATTACAATTACTTAAAGGTGCAGTCCATGATACTAGCGAAGGGTTGTTAGGTTGTTGTCAGTAATGTTAATTTATATAATTAACTTGACAAGGAGAATTACATTTCTCACTCACTCACTCACTCACTCAATCACTCACTCACTCAATCACTCAATTCAATTGTGCTTTATTGGCATGACATACATGGGTACATATTGCCAAAGCATTTCAACACTCACTCACTCACTCACACACACACTCACTCACTCACTCACGCACGCACTCACTCACTCACTCACTCACTCACTCACTCACTCACTCCCACACACAAACACACACTCCCACTCACTCATTCACTCACTAACTCACACTCACTCACTCACTCCCACTCACACACTCACTCACTCACACATTCATTCACACACACACACTCACTCACTCACTCACTCACTCTCTCACTCACTTACTCACTCACACACTCACTCACACACTCACACACTCACTCTCACTCACTCACTCACTCACTCACTCACTCACACACAATCACTCACTCACACTCACTCACTCACTCACTCACACTCACTCACTCACTCACTCACTCACTCACTCACTCACACTCAATCTCACACTCACTCACACACTCACTCACTCACTCACTCACTCACACTCACTCACACTCACTCACACTCTCACTCACTCACTCACTCACACTCACTCACTCACTCACTCACACTCACTCACTCACTCACTCACACTCACTCACTCACACTCACTCACTCACTCACTCACTCACACTCACTCACTCACTCACTCACTCACTCACTCACACTCAATCTCACACTCACTCACTCACTCACACACTCACTCACACACTCACTCATTCACTCACTCATTTACTCACTTCAAAATTAACATGAAATATTGGAATGGAGGTTATATTTGTTCCTTAATGTACTGTAATTTTAGGCTATAGATGGAATCCATTTTATGTCATTTTTAAGTCAGACCATTTTGTACACTTAAATAATTCTGATGTCTATTGCAATGGACATTTTGTAAAAATAAAACAGTGATTCTGAAACAATCTACATTGTAAGACATTTTTAGGTAGAACAATCTGTGCATACCTCATCTCACTTGCACCGCAAGACCCAAAGTATAGAATAGCTCTAGGTGTTCTTATCAGATATTTACTGTCAGATGTGTCTGCTATATGTGCTGACTGCATATGTGCAACATAGTTAGTTATTTGTATTAACATAAAATGTTGACAGTCTGAATAAGCTATGACAATTTAAGTATTGTGGTGACTACCAAAACAGTACTGTCACTACCGAAAATGAGCAGTCACTACCGAAACGTGGGATGTTTTGTCAAAAATAACGTATATTAAATTATCAAATAATATGTTATGACAGTGTTTGGTTTAATGCATATGTGAACTAATGAATCCTTATGTTTAGAATCAGTATGATAAACTTTATGCCTTCTACATAAAAAGATTGGATTCAAAATACAACAAATCTCATAAATTACACTTTATTGTAATTATTATTGATTTAACCTGTAAAAATATTTTTTAAAAATAGAAAAAAAAAATTTTTAGTAGGTAGATGCAAAAAAATCGTAATAGGTCATTATAAGCCTTCTTAATAAATGATATATTATTGTGTTTCGGTAGTGACAAATTTGGGGAGAATGAAAATATTTCATCATTTTCTGAAAATACAATATGAGAATTAACTGCACAATTACTATAAATGTGTACCTTGGATATTATACAATTTGCATACATGCAAAATTTGTGGGAAAAAAATAAAAAATTTCAAGATGTTTCCACCTCTGACTTTGCACCAATTCTGTAGAATGGCCCATATATAAAAAATACTGTAAAACAAATTCAGGTCATCAATTAAAAATGTTCTGGTGACTGATCACATCTAAATTTTGTAGATGGCCAAAATGAATTTCTGTGAATTGAATCGCATCAATTCACAAAATTTTAATTCGGCCAACTGAAAAATTTAGATGTGATCAGTCACTAGAACATTTACAACTGGAGAACGGAATTTGTTTTTTTTACAGTGTGTGTTTGGCTATAGAGTGCAAACACCAAGGTGGAGCAAGCAAAGCTGGAGAGAGCAGGACTCCACCAAGGGGAAGCAGAAGGTGCAGGAGACCACCACGGTCAAGCAGAAGACCATGGTGGAGCCGTCGGAGCCGAAGGAGAGAGCTCAGAGATTTCAGGTACATCAGCTCTAGTGGCAGTGACAGGGTAGGCTTTGAAAGATAGGTTCAGAGATTGCCTCTGCTCATCTGAGATTTATACCTGGAAAACATGCATAGAGACATACTAACAGGCACACACACTTGCTAGTTTTATTGTTCTCTCATGATCCATAACTTTTCTTCAGCACATTACACATAACAATAAACAGAAGTAAAGGTGCAAGAAATTTGTGCTGACACCCCAATACAGCAGAATAATCATTGTTTTGGGTCTGTGAGAAATAAGTGCTGACTTGAGAAAGTACTGGAGGAATTACACTCCAGCTACTCAACATGAAAGACAAAAATAAATCTGTCTACATATGGGGGAATGCTTATAGGTATTTATCTCAATAAATAAATAAATAAAATACAGATGATGTGTAAGGCATCATTACAGAAAGATTTGTGAAACAAACTTAGATAGAGAGAGACAGTAATATTAGTAATAGGGTTTATATAGCAAACAATTAAAGGTGCACCATGCAACGTTCCGTCCGCTAAAGGGCGCCTATTTAAAACAATAGGGGTGTGGGACGTGGTCTTAATAGGACTCGGTCAGAAATCCTGTTGATGGATGCGATTATTAACGTTACTGTAGTGTGACGCAGAGCAGGACCGAGTGTTGTGGAGCTGATGGAGCCACACAGTCGCCGGGCGCCCCGTGCTATTTATGAGTATGAGGTAATGCAGCTCTGTTTATCATATTATATACATTTAAGTGTGTTGAAAATGATGTTATGGCATTACTCCATGCAGTCACTCAGCGGCTACTGTGACACTTGTTCACACTGCTAAGAGTAAAGCACTTCTACCAAATAAAACCGGGTAACGCAGATATAACACAATTGACATTCGACTCCCTCAGATGCTATACTCAGACATCCCAGGTCCTTGGTTAAAATAGCAATTTTCTCACAATTTACAAACAATTGGAAACATTTGGGATATTGTAAGTACTAGGGGTGACCACGAATAGTTGAAAATTCGATGCATCGATATGCGGAGCCGGATTCGACCACCGATCTCACAGTCGAATCTTTGCCGGTGTTATGAAACGAGGATTATACCATTTTGGCAATATGGGGGTGCTCAACATTTTAAAGACGTGGCGTGGCTCTAAGCTTTGTGACCCCTTTAAGGGCGCTGAGCTTTGCACTGGATGCGCCGCGGCACGTCTTTAAAATTTGAATACATTGTTTTCAATGAGTGTATACACACGGGTGGCGGTATTCGGCGCCTGTCCACGGCAACTCAGGAAGTTGTTTAAAATCCTGCCACCCCACAGAGCGCCATTTCAAGGTTTTATATTAAACTTATATTATATTTCCCTCAAATAGTCAATGTACATACTGATTTCACCCTGTGCTACAAGATAGACCCATCATGCAGTTCATGTGTGCGTCCGGTGTGAGATATCTGAGAAGGCGCTGAGCTTTGCGTCTTGTGTGAGACCCCTTTTAGGCACAATCGGCTTATGAATGTGCATGTAAATGCACTCAAAATGTTATTTTCCTCTCTAGGAAGGTATTTTTTTAGGCTTATTTATCAAAATATTATATTATATATTTTTTTGTGGTTTCTGTATTTCGATCGCGTCTTTAAAATGTTGCGAGAAAACGTTTTAACAATGTTTATCCACCACATTACCTTTTATCCATCCATCCATCCATCCATCCATCCATCCATCCATCCATCCATCCATCATCTTCTGCTTATCCGGGGCCGGGTCGCGGGGGCAACAGTCTAAGCAGAGACGCCCAGACTTCCTTCTCCCTGGCCATTTCCTCCAGCTCCTCCGGGGGTACCACGAGGCGTTCCCAGGCCAGCCTGGAGACATAATCTCTCCAGCGTGTCCTGGGTCTTCCCCGGGGCCTCCTCCCTTTAGCTTTACATTACCTTTTATTTAAACCTAAATAAGAAAGCCATTGTCAGTTCATCTGTCAGTAATATAAATGCAGTCAAAAAAAAAAAAGTTGGCAGGCAGTTTTGGTCGTTTTTTTAAAAGTTGTTGCTGTGTTCCAGTGGCTCTCAAATTGCTAAAACCTAAAGCTATTTCGACAGTCATAAAAAAATAAAAAAAAGACATGGCGCAGTCCTCACAGTCATGTCTACACAATTAGTAATTAATTAAAAGTTGCAATGTTAACAGCTAACTAAATTATTCAGGAGCAATGGTGAAGATTTTCATAACAGAGCTTTTCCAATAACACGTTATTAAACGTATGTTGTAGCACATCAAAACTGTTTTTATTGTTTGAGCTGAGATGCACTCACCTAAAGATCTTCTTGCACGCATATCTAGCATTATAGTATTGTAAAGTCTGGGCCTGCCCAATACCCGCAATTGGGGTTTTTGCACTTGACCACTTGTCTATTTACAGACATTGTGTATTTCCTGTTTTGCCTAAAGCCCAATTTATACTTCTTCGTCGAATGTACGCGCCATATACTCGATGAAGAAGTATAAATTGGGCTTTCAAAACTGCTATGTTGTAGGCTGTGTTGGACGCGTAGCCTACGACGTACCCTGCCATTCACCTCTCCAAAAATGTAACAATGCATCGATTCTAGGCGGACCGCAAGCGCTGTGATTGGTCTGCCAGAACCCCTCCCTCAGGGGTACACATGCTCCCTCTGCATGTGTAACTGCATGTCATCACAGACAAATACGCAGAAGAATAAATTAAAATTTATGAGTTATGAATTTATGAATTTATCTATGATAAAATTTACTAAATGAGCTTTATTTTGATTTTCAATACTTGACATTTTTAAATAATCTAGTCCCTATAACGGACGACTCCATTAATTGTGATAAAAGTAATAAAGAGCAGTTGCAAATGATGTACAGTGAATACTGTAGTAGTAGTAATATCTTTTCACCAAAAAAATGTACAATTTATGTTTTAATACCAAATTATACATCTAATTTAACTTACAGCTGATGTTTTCAGGGCATGTGAGTTCCTGAGTATGATGCATGATGGGATACACTTAGCTTCGAATAACACTTTGGGGAGTCTCTCAATCAGCTCCCTAATTCAGTAATCAGGGCACTGATCAGGGAGTTGTCTCAATCGCTAAATCCTTCCAGTGCACTGAAATATTCGCTCCCAAGTCCCACAATGCACCGCAAAACCCAGGGTGCATTGATGTTCACTATGTCCCCTTAACGAAAGTTCTGAAGCGCAAAACTCAAATCACGTGAGCCAACTCACCCCACATACTGACCGATAACGACACGCAATATATGTTTTTAAAAACACAAGACATTATTTTATTATATTTTAGCATAAACATACATCGTTAGACAGGTACTGCACACAGTCTAGCTAACATTTATAATTTATTTATAGCTGATATGTTGCATGTATATGTAACAAGCAAAGTATTTCTCATAATGTACTTTAAATAACATTAAAAGTAATGTATATCTGAAAGATATAAGTTCTGCTGTTGTTCATAAATACCAGTAATGATGTACAATGATGACGTCTTCACGTCGACGGAAAGAGTCATCAGTGTCCCAATGTGTAGTGACCTAGCATCCTTTACTGTCCTTACCAATGCACGAACTCATGTACACGATATACTGATTCATGCTTGGGAGCTAGGGAACTGAATTAATAGACATACCCTTTTTGTGGGTTTGCTTTGCCTGTTTTAAGAACGGAATTACTTCCTGTTGCGTGAATATGGCCTCAAGTGGCCAAGACCGCAACTGTGTGTATTTGGATAGGCCCTCTGATTCTATTGAATCACTTCATCCCTGGTCTCTCATTGCATAATTGGGTTATCCAATATATTCTAGGGATTCAATTCAAATGGCCCTCTCACTCATTAAAAAATCTGATTGTCCTTTAGCCTATATTATGTATTGGAAAGACGGATATTCAACCTAAGGGGTCCTTTCGCTAATGTTGGAAAGTCTTATTCAATAGTAAATCCGCACATATGGATGGTTCATGTAAATTAGTTTCCCAAAACTCATTCACTAGTTTGCCTCCCTGCTATATCGAATAAATGTTTTTAGTGTTGGGGAGTAGATAACTACAATACAAGTAGCAACAATACAGTTTTCAGTTTCTTGACAGTTAGCTCTATTGCTTTTAAAACAGTGTAGAGTTTCCATTTTAGCTAACTACTTTTTTTCCAGCAAGAAGCGGTGTAGCACGTTTTGACAAACCTACAATGCATTTAGTATTCTTCTTATTAGATTACAAACTAAAAGTTGTGCATTATAGCCGTCTATTGTTATATCACGCATCGTGCACCTTTACAGTAAAGAGATCGACTAATGGTTATGTAAAGGACGTATAGTTGTGGGTTTATATTTGACATGAATCGACAAGTAAGGTTACATTTTTGTATGTAATTTATGTAACAAAAAACTATGTTTAAAACACTGTCTGCGTCGAAGTCTTCAAGCACATTAAGGTGAATAATAGCCTTTAAAAATGATTAATTGTCCTGCTTTATTGCACTCTATATTAAATATCTATTACTGATTTAAACGATGGCCTGCATGGTTTTATCTCTCCCACCACACCTTTGTAATGAACTTTAAAGATCACTAACATTGTGTTTTGTGCCATTGTGATTAAATTATATTACTAGAAGGTTATAGGCTATATGTTTTCTTTATTAAAAACACCCCCCCACCCCCACCCCACCCCCACCCCCAATTACAGCTATATTTTTAAAGCAGTTTTGCCAACATAGCTCACAAGCAGCATTCTAAGATCTAAAATGACAAATGGGACACCATGTGGCCCTGTCCACATTAAGTGTGGCATTTAGGAAAAGGCCTAGGATATTTCAACCATGGGCTGACAATGAACGTACCAACTCACACACTCTCACCTGGCTTGCTTGTGTAGTGATTTTGAGCAATGAAGAGGCAATCAAGTCAGGGCAAGAACAATTAAACCACGAAGGCCCTCTCAATCCCAGCCAAGGTTATGCTTCTTAATAACTAATGAGATGTCTTTATCTCAGGGGTGGCACTATAATAAACCACTACATCTGTGTAATTCAAGGCTAGGAGAGACACTGGAGTAATTTGAAGTCATGAATTAATGTTTGTCACTCAGTCTTAATGTATTGTGCTCTAATGTATGTAAATGCTGTTTAGGACTCACACATGTCTGCATGATGTTTTATCCATTATGTCTCTTATCCTAGGTTGACATGACCCCAGTTTTAAAAAGTGGGTGGGACAGGAATGGGGAATGGGTCGGTTTAATACAATGATATGTACAATTAGATTGGGTAAACCCAGCCTGATCTGCCAGCGATTTGATTTCACCCTGCAACTCAGTCTGGAAACCTGTACATGCATACTGCTTCTGTTACACTTTTGCGGGAACCAATCACAGACTGGCTTATCCACCTGGCGC
Source organism: Pseudorasbora parva (assembly GCF_024679245.1). Taxonomy (NCBI): domain Eukaryota; kingdom Metazoa; phylum Chordata; class Actinopteri; order Cypriniformes; family Gobionidae; genus Pseudorasbora; species Pseudorasbora parva. The sequence continues at coordinate 27,785,155 of NC_090175.1, forward strand.
ACTATTAGTGGGTTTAACATGATGACGGATAGAGAAGCGATGGGTCGTTGCCCGTTTATCACGCCTCTTGTGGTCTGATTGGTTGAATGACTATCCAATTGCAGACAGAGTCATTTCAATTATGCTTGTTCATCATATCTCTTGTGCAGTAGAAAATACAGAGCAGACTCCCCAGACCAATGTTCAATTTTAAATTGAGCTTGGTCTTAGCCTGGGAAAACCTAGACAACTTCTGGCAAATCTAGATTTGCTCTGCAAGTAGTCTTGCAAAGAGCCCATTCAAGCCCATTTCCAATCCGTCAAAATCGTGGCAACAATCAGTAACGTTGGGGCGGGCTTTGCATGATGACGACAGCGCAGTGACGGTGAAGCAGATTTTGTACATTACAAAGATGTAAGGGTGGAACTGTAAGAATGGATTTCACCTGAGAACAAACTAAAGGGATTAAAGCTGCAATAAAGACAATAAAACTTCACTATCTGAATGCAAGAGTAAACAAGACTGCATCTGGCCCAATCCTATTTCCTCACCCCTGCCGAGATATGACCCTCTCACCCTCTGGGTCACATGCAAATGTCACAGATACTGCCACAAGCTGTTTCTGTATGGTCAATACAAAGACTTTTGGTGTGATTGGTAAACAGGTTTCATTCTCACATCAGGGGAACTGGTGACATTCCAGCTCTAGAAAAACAGGTCGTAAAAGAAGGACAACCGGGTTTGTTCCTCTGGTGTAGGAGATGCTCATAAAGATCTTTTGATAAACATTTGCTGTCAGGCCTCCAGGATAGGTGGGACCATTTGGGTCTGAGAAAAGAACCAAGATCTGCATAAATATTTGGGTGCTAAATGTTTATTGTTCTTTGATCTGGTGGAGTATTTAAGGGAAAGGAGCAAACCACTCGGGGAAGCATCTGTAATCAGAACTTCCCACACTGTTCCCGTGTGTTTCTAGAAGCCAGGTAAAATGATGACTCTTTGAAATTATGTATATACTATTTTATACTTGAGTAACATTGTATGCTGATCAGTTGTGTATCATTGTCTTTTAATTTGACTATATTTTGATGATTTTGCCTGGCTAAATAAACATTAACTTTGATTAATCTTGTATTATTCTAAGGCCACTTCTTTTAGTACGATCAAACGGAGTCCGGTATTTCCGCAAACGTTGTCTCGGCGATAGATCAAACAGCAGGACGCAATGCTGGGAGCATGGAGCACCACATTAGCGATAATCTGATTTCTGACTGTCACTGTATTAGCAAGTTGTAGTTCCTGTGATTATTATTCCCATTACGCTTTAAGATGAGTAAGCAGGCGCAACCACTTAAAGGTAAAATATTCACTCTGCAATCCTCTGGCTAATATCAGAACCGGCTCGTCTGTGTTTGAGAATGTAATTCGCGAAACATGTCTCTAAGAGATATCGGGTCCCTTGATGAACGAAGATAGTGAGAAGTAGAGATACTCAGAGAGATCAAAGATCTAAATTAAATCACAACTAATCATATGATCAGCCGTAATTTATAAATGTAACAAACTCAAGGAAACTACACACAATTAGAGTCAGATTAAATTAAAACATGGAGTCAGATTTAAAATTGGATCTTCACACTTTAATAAATTACAGTGTCCTTTATAGAAGCGCCCGAAAAGACGAACACGCAGTATTCCTTCGACCAGCTGTTGGATTCCTTCCTTGGGCCAAACAGGTGGAGTTTACAAAGTGGTGACTGTAAAAAAGGCCACCCTTCACAAATGGACTCTTCCAAACTCCCCCACCTCTGTCCGTGATTTGGACCGCTCCAAAACTTTCCACGGAGTTGTCAACAAGAAAGCAATGAGTGAGGAAGTAGAGATGGGCTGGTATATAGTTTATGAACATTTAAAGTTAGTCAGAAGTGTCATTAACAACGGCTGTGTGGATTGTGCGTGCGTGCGTGCAGCTGATTGTAAGTATTTCTCGTCATTAGTGATTCATATATTGTTAAGAGACAGTAACGAGCGCTACCGCGGCATTCCGTCGGAATGTTTATATTAATAATTTGGTTTGCACATTATGTTGTTGCCTAAATACCTTGTTTTAATGTCTTATAATCATCTTGAGTTCTTTGTCAGTGGGCTATTGATGCTGCACTTGTATTGTATAGGCGTGAAAGGGTCTCGGGGAACATGTACGAGCATGTTATTCAGAGTTAGACGCATGCGCTGTTAACACCACGTGCTATAGGCTCGCATCATGATAGTATAAACATTGTATTGTGTTTGTATTAACATATTTGGGTTTATATCTATTTCTTTAATGTGTCATTTAATATCCTAACTTAAAACTAATAGTTAAGGGCTGCTTGATAGATCTAGTATCGCTTAAAGATCTGTGATTGTACATTTATGTTTATTCATATTTTGTATATTGTCTGTTACAGAACCACACACACACACATACACCAACATTTGTTCAATAAAGCATCTTGAAGTCCAGACTGGTGTGAGACGTCATGTTCTAACAGGACATCCTGTAGCCGTTCAAATCCTCCGAACCAAAAGAGATGATAGAGTGAACAGCAGTTTTTACATGGTCCTTCGAGCCGGAGGAGTGGACTGTTGCAGCTATGTCTCACCCAGAAAGAGAACCCCCTGTTGTGCGACCAAGAAGAAGAGTTAACCCTCCTGTTTACTTTGAAGACTACGAGCTTATTGGACCTGGGCCTCGTCGACCACAACCACAGTCACCTAGCTACCAGGGTGTACATGATGATAAACCGCCAAGTACTACAGGTCATTCCAGATCCACTTCACCAGTCAGCCAAGCATCAGAGCGGTCAGAATGGATACTCAATGATCAGTGGGACAGCACTTCTGAAAGACTGAGAGAGGAGAATGCTGCATTGCAACGACAAGTGAGACAGCTACCAGAGCTTACTGCCATGTTAGAGGAGATGAAGCGGAAGAACACTGCCTTGCAACAACAAGCTAGCCAGCTCCCTGAGATCATCTCTGCAGTCGAAGAGATGCGTCAACAAAATGTTGCACTTTTCCATGAGCTTCAAAACCTGAAATCTGAGCGGGGAGCTCCACCTGAATCAGTCACTTCACAAATGCCATCACCACGCTCTCACCCTCCAGCAGCTCGCCTCCAGACTCCCCATCCGATACCAGCTCCGCGCTCGAGGCTGCTGTCTGCCGCTAAGAGACAATCAGGCCTAGCTGTGCAAGCGGAAACCACAGAGCTGATTGACGACCTGAGAAACATGAACATTTCCTCTTCTTCACATGAGAGAGCCTTTACAACACAGTATTCTGACTCGCCGCAGTTCAAGTATCCAGACTTTCAACCATATTCTCTGCCACGTCAGATGCCTGAGTTTATGGTCCCATCACAGGACCAGAGGAGGCCAGCTCACGCTGAATACCCTACAGAGCATCAACTTACCTCATCTATCCATGAGAGAACCTACAGAGGTCCAGCTCCTACTATTCCTTTCCTGACCTCTCCTGACCCTAGGGAGTTTTCAAGGTTGAGAATTGCATTAGAGAACATCCTGCCTGACGACGCCACAGAACACTTCAAGTTCCAAATCCTCACAGACCATCTGAAACTGGAAGAGGCCCTCCTGGTAGCGGACTCTTATAGTAATTCAAGGTTTCCATTCACAAACACTATGAGAGCTCTGAATAAAATGTATGGTCAACCTCACCAATTAGCCCTGCAACGAATTGCTGAGTTGATGGATGGACCTAATATACGCAGTGGTGATGTCAGAGCCTTCAGGATGTTTGGTCTGCAGGTGCGCTCGCTTGTCAGTATGTTGCAACAGCTGGGTCCCAAAGGTAGTGTAGAGCTAGAATGTGGATCACATGTGTCTCGACTCCTCAGTAAACTGCCACATGACCTCAGATCTGGTTTCAAACGGTACACCCACCCTCTGCAAGTTGCTATTCCAACACTGCTAGACTTCGCTGAATGGCTGGAATATGAGCTTCAGGTTCAGGAAGACAGTAGCCAGTATGCTTGTCACCCAAAGCAGGATTTCTCAACACGCATCAGAGAGGTGAGAAGAGAGCCTAAGCAGCCGCGCAGACCAACTACTATTCTCCTTGGGACTGAAAAGTCACCGTCCATGTCGCCGTCTTCAGCCGTATCAAAACCAGCTTCATTCCGAACAGAGAAGGTACAGGCTTTTTGTCCATACTGTGACAACAACAAGCATTATTTGAATGGCTGTGACAACTTTAAGCTTCTCAGCAAAGACATGAAGATAGACTGGATAAAGACAAAGAACAGATGTTGGCGCTGTGGTCGTGGACATCAAGCAGCTAACTGCACACTAAAGACTCTCTGCCCAACCTGCAACAAGAAGCACCTTCTGGTACTGCATGACGTCAATGATCAAGTCAAGCCACCTCAGCAGAGTACAGTTCCTTCTAGTGCAGTTTTGTATGTTGACCGCCCAACATCCGGCAGTAAAGTGCTGCTCAAAGTTACTAAGGTTCTGATCAGGACTGGTAACAGGGCAATAGAGGCTTATGCGGTGTTGGACGATGGATCAGAGCGTACCATCATCCTGCATGATGCAGTGGAGAAATTGGGACTTGTGGGGGAGCCCGAACACCTTGTGCTTCGCACAGTGAGACAAGATACTCAGGTTATTCACGGGGCGGCTGTGACCTTTACCGTGTCCCCAACTGTTAAACCCAGTAAAGCCTACAAGATCCGAAATGCATTCACAGCCAAAGCACTTGGTCTAGCAGAACATACTCACCCAGTCAGTGCCCTGCAAAGGAAGTTCAAGCATCTTGCCGGGTTACCACTACAACAGCTGGACAAGGTACATCCTGTGCTTCTCATTGGCTCTGATTGCCCCCATCTTATCACATCTATACAGCCAGTCAGACTGGGGCCCCCTGGTGGTCCGGCAGCAGTGAGAACACGTCTGGGATGGACCCTGCAGGGTCCAGCTCAAGAATTGAGCAGTCATCTTGCTCCTGATCAATGCTTCTTCACCACGCTGCGGCCCATCAATGACCTCTATGCAAACGTGGAGAGACTGTGGCAAATGGACGTTCTGCCCTATCAGAGTGAAAAGGTGATCACCAGGTCACGCCAAGACAAAGAGTCCATTCAGCTTCTGCAAGAAAACACTGTAAGAGTAAATATTGATGGTGTCCAGCGATACGCAACTCCTCTGCTTCGTGTTAAGAACATGCCTCGTCTCTATGCACGTAAGGAAGTGGTCTTACCACAGCTGAGGGGAACTGAGAAACGTCTTGAAAGGGACCCTGATCTGGCTGCAGCATACCAAGAGGAGCTGGCCAAGCTAGTGCAGGCTGGGTATGTTGTCAAACTTAGACAGGAGCAGGTGGACAGAACAAAAGAGGCCTGGTACATTCCACACCACATAGTGCAGCATAATGGGAAGAACAGGGTAGTCTTTAACTGTTCATTCTCATACCAAGGGCACAATCTGAATGAGCTCCTATTACCTGGTCCAACACTTGGTCCATCCCTTCTGGCAGTCCTTCTGCGTTTCCGGGAACACGCTATTGCCATCAGCAGTGACATCCGTGGCATGTTTCATCAGGTGCGCCTTTTGCCAAAGGATAAACCACTGCTGAGATACGTCTGGAGAGATATGCAAAGAGATAGGCTCCCTGATGTCTATGAATGGCAGGTGCTGCCGTTCGGGACCACTTGCAGTCCATGTTGTGCTTCGTTTGCTTTACAGAAACATGTTCTAGATCACAGTCAGCCTGGAGAGGACACACGGGTTTCTGTAGAGAAGTCATTCTATGTTGACAATTGCCTTCAGAGCTTTGATTCCCCTAAAACGGCCAAGAATCTAGTTGACAAACTTTACAGCCTCCTGGCATCTGGTGGCTTTGAGCTACGACAGTGGGCTAGTAATGACCCTTCGGTTATCAGCCATCTGCCATTCGATATTCAGTCTCAGAACAGCATCCTCTGGCTCTGTGAAGGCCACCAAGATGTCCAGGAATCAACGCTTGGCCTGCATTGGAATTGTCAATCAGACACACTCTCCTACAAACGACGCAAACCTGACTGTCAAGTGCCCACCATGCGAAGTATCTACCAAATACTTGCTAGCCAATATGATCCCCTTGGCTACATTGTCCCCTTCACTACTCGAGCTAAGGTAATAGTGCAAAGGTTGTGGGACAAAAAGAGAGAGTGGGATGACCCACGACTACCAGAGAACCTATTAGACTCTTGGAAACAGTGGGAGAGCGAGTTGGAAGACCTGCAGCACATCACTTTGCCCAGATGTTATTGTAGTGAAGAACTGGACTGTTCCACTAGTAACAGGCAGCTTCACATCTTTTGTGATGCCTCAGAGAAGGCCTATGGCTCTGTGGCGTACTTAAGAACAGAGAATCCTCAAGGTAAAGTGGAGGTGGCCTTTGTAACCGCTAGGTCCCGTGTTTCCCCCAAGAAACAACAAAGCATTCCACGTCTTGAGCTGTGTGCAGCACTCACAGGGGCGCAGCTGGCTAAAGTCCTGAAAACAGAGCTAACCTTACCACTCAACAACATCACACTATGGTCTGACTCCACTACAATACTGACCTGGCTTTTATCAGAGTCTTGTCGCTTTAAGGTTTTTGTGGGGACCAGAGTGGCAGAGATCCAGGACTTAACTGAATCTGATACCTGGCGTTATGTACAGTCAAGCGACAACCCAGCGGATGCCATTACAAGAGGAAGATCTCCCTCTGATCTCACCAAAGACAGCAGATGGAATCAAGGTCCAGCATTCCTCAGTCAGACACCAGCCAGCTGGCCAGAAATGCCACCATTTGCCCACGTAACCCAGGACAGTGAACTGAAAAGGTCAAACTTCTGTGGACTGGTAACTTCTGCTCAGTCATTACCAGATCCTCATACATTTTTCACCTTCACTGACTACCTAAAGGCCCTCATACCACCATCGAATGAGAGCTCTTCCTCAATTGCTACTGCAGAGGACTATAAAGAAGCTGAGCTCACAGCCCTCCGTCAGATCCAGGAGGAATCATTCCCAGATGAGATGTCGCACTTGAAAGCTGATAAACCATTGCCAAGCAGTAGTCGACTGCTGTGTCTAGCCCCTGAACTAGATAATGGCACCAATCTCATTCGAGTTGGTGGTCGTCTCAGACAGATCAGTCCGCTAGAAGAGGATAACATCCACCCCATCGTCCTTGACCCACATCACCCAGTCACCAAGTTGATCATCAAAGACTATGATTATCGCCTGCACCACCCTGGGCCAGAGAGGGTGTTTTCAGAACTCAGGAGGAAATACTGGGTATTAAGAGGACGAGCAGCAGTCAAACATCATCAACGCCAATGCATTGATTGCCAGAAATGGCGGGCCAACCCGCATCCCCCCAGAATGGCAGACCTCCCACCAGCCAGGTTGAGAATTCACCAGCCAGTTTTCTATTCTACTGGGATAGATTGCTTTTGTCCCTACCTCATAAAGGTGGGGAGAAGAAATGAAAAACGCTGGGGGATCATTTTCAAGTGTATGACCTCACGTGCAGTGCATATTGATCTCCTCTCAAGTATGGACAGGGATTCATTCCTGATGGCCCTTCGTCGCTTCATTGCACGGCGAGGAAAACCCTCTGAAATCCTTTCAGATCAAGGTACGAATTTCAAAGGTGGGGAAAAGGAACTTAGGGAGGCCTTTGCAGCTCTTCAGCCTGAGCTCCAGGCTCAACTTGCAAGCCAGCAAATTGAGTTCACTTTAAATCCACCCAGTGCACCACATTTTGGTGGATGCTGGGAGCGCGAAATTCGATCCCTGAAAACAGCCCTACAAGTGACCCTCGGAGCACAGACAGTCACTGAAGAAGTATTGCGGACTGTTCTCATTGAAATAGAGGGTATACTTAATGCCAAACCAATTGGCTACACATCTTCCGACATCGCCGACCCAGATCCAGTTACACCCAACATCCTGTTGATGGGGCGGCGGGATGCCTCACTTCCTCAAGTGACATACCAGGATTCGGAAATCCTTAGCAAACGGAGATGGAGGCATAGTCAGCTGTTAGCTGACCACTTTTGGAGGCAATTCATATGTAACTACCTACCTAGTCTTCAAACCAGACAGAAATGGATGTCAGAGAAGGAAAATCTACGAGTAGGTGAAACCGTTATGATTGTGGACCAACAGCTACCTCGCGCACTTTGGCCGGTCGGAAGGATTACACAGGTTTACCCAGGAAAAGATAATCGGGTCAGATCAGCTGAAATCAAAGTGAAGGATAGAACTTACTTGAGGCCAGCGATCAAAATCATCAGCCTACCTCCCTTGCCTGAGTGATATTCCAATACTTGATAAGGCCTTTTAATTGTGCAAATTCACATTGCGAATTTGGGGGCGGCTGTAAAAAAGGCCACCCTTCACAAATGGACTCTTCCAAACTCCCCCACCTCTGTCCGTGATTTGGACCGCTCCAAAACTTTCCACGGAGTTGTCAACAAGAAAGCAATGAGTGAGGAAGTAGAGATGGGCTGGTATATAGTTTATGAACATTTAAAGTTAGTCAGAAGTGTCATTAACAACGGCTGTGTGGATTGTGCGTGCGTGCGTGCAGCTGATTGTAAGTATTTCTCGTCATTAGTGATTCATATATTGTTAAGAGACAGTAACGAGCGCTACCGCGGCATTCCGTCGGAATGTTTATATTAATAATTTGGTTTGCACATTATGTTGTTGCCTAAATACCTTGTTTTAATGTCTTATAATCATCTTGAGTTCTTTGTCAGTGGGCTATTGATGCTGCACTTGTATTGTATAGGCGTGAAAGGGTCTCGGGGAACATGTACGAGACGCATGCGCTGTTAACACCACGTGCTATAGGCTCGCATCATGATAGTATAAACATTGTATTGTGTTTGTATTAACATATTTGGGTTTATATCTATTTCTTTAATGTGTCATTTAATATCCTAACTTAAAACTAATAGTTAAGGGCTGCTTGATAGATCTAGTATCGCTTAAAGATCTGTGATTGTACATTTATGTTTATTCATATTTTGTATATTGTCTGTTACAGAACCACACACACACACATACACCAACATTTGTTCAATAAAGCATCTTGAAGTCCAGACTGGTGTGAGACGTCATGTTCTAACAGGACATCCTGTAGCCGTTCAAATCCTCCGAACCAAAAGAGATGATAGAGTGAACAGCAGTTTTTACAGTGACCCCGCCCTACGTGATCTCCCAGTCTCAGGCGAGTGACGTCTTTTGGCGCGACAATTCAGATCCACCCGAGTGAGCATGAGGTTTGAAGTTCTACTTTTCTGTCTACAAATGTCCTGGTAAGTCCATTTTTGTTTACCTTTTAGAAAGTGTTGAGGGAAAGCCTAGACGCACCCAATATAGACACATTTGTTGAACGGGTCGGTATACCCACAATAGACTGGAGACCGTAGAAATCCGGTGGTGTTTAAGGTTATTAGAAAACAACATGGCTTATCAGGGAAGCGGCAGTTTGAGTGTAGATAAGGAGATAATGGAAACTCTTGGAGTGAACATTAAAGATCTCCTCCTTAGCTTGCGCAACAAAGGTGTAGATTTTGAGTGGAACAATGAGAAAATTCTAGCTTGGTACCAGACTGAGGGCCGTAAATTGGAAAAAAAGGCTCCTTTTAAGAAAATTCTGGTCGCGATCGTTTATCTGCTGCGTCGAAATGATTTGAAAACTATTGCAGAAAACGAACGTGTAATAGCCAATATAAAAGAGCTAGAAATGCAACGATCGGACGAGTTAAAAAAGCTAAGAGCGCAGGTTGAAGCATCTGTGTATGATAAACAAACATGGGCAAGACAGGGCAGCGCGATCGAATCACAAATGAAAAAGCTTGAAAAGAAGCTTAAATTAGATAAAGATTACACATCCGCGCTTGAGGATTGTTGCGAATCAGCAGGATTTCCTGTATCTGCTGTAGTGGCGGCGATAAGCAGTAAAATGGGTAACGTTAACGGGCAAAATAGCGATAGTGACGAAGATGATGTTGCACTTGTGTCGAGCAGTTTGCAAGGCCATCTGGACCTGAGAGAGCGTGAGCTTTCTCCAGGACCCGCGAAAGAGCAAAAATTACCCGATGAGCGAAAACAACGCAGTCCCATAATAACTCGAGTTAAATCAGGCTCGGTTCTCCGGAAACCGGTGAAAATTGCTGTGCTTAAAACAATGACGAATGCAGATGATGAAGTCACTACCATTAGCCGCCCTTTAACTTGCGAAGAATGCACGAAACACAAAGAAGTTGTGGGAATGATGCCACGAAAAGGTCCTTTCCAACCCTACTGGGACAACTTAATGTTACAGGCATCGGTGTACAAATTAGAGATCAGAGATGTTTGGCAAGTAGCCCTTCTTACCATTCCAGACGAGCTAAAACCAAAAATTCCCCGCGAATTAAGAAATGGAGAAATCATAATCAAACAGGAAGATGAGGATGACGACGACGTGTATGAAAGATTAAAGGAAACTTTATTAGAGTTAAGGGGACCAACACACGCTGAGTGGAATAGGATTTTAGAGATTAAACAGACCAACAAAGAACCGTTTGAAATTTATGCTGAACGTTTATGGGTGACATACAAAGAGCATTCAGGTTTAGAGGATGCACAACGCGATCAGGAAGTTTTATTACAACTCCTGAAAAATAACGCCGGTCCCCATATACAACAGGCATTATTTCACGGAGCCGATCCGCCAGAGAATACCTACCGGTCATTGGTGGATTGGGCTTCCAAAATAGAGGCTAGACTAAAACAAAACAAAACCCGTTTTGTGGCAACAACACAATGGTTAACCGAAGGAAGAGGCGCTAAAAATCCTGACCCTAAATTTCAACCTCGATGCCAGTTTTGTAAGAAAAACAACCATACTATCAAAACCTGTTTTCAATTAAAACGCAAACTAAATCAGGAAACGCATTCTAAAGACGACAATGAAATACTCAGGCGTTTAGGGGATTTGATTGCAAAAAATAACACTTCAGAAAACAGCGCAAAGCAATCCGAAGAAAGAAAATTGACCCAAGATGACGCATTCCAAACAGAGCTCGCTGCCCTGATAGAAAAACATAAAAGGCCCCAATAGGGGTGCGTGGCCTCCGTTGCTATGGGAAGCGTTGTCACAAGTGGTAACCGAATCAAAATAAGAGCTAATCTCGGAGGCCGGTTAGTTAACATTCTCATTGATTCTGGAGCCGCATGCTCTTGTACAAACCTTCCGTTACCCCTAAACACGAGAACTATTCAAATTAAAGGCATAGGCGATACTTTGATGACCGCAACGCAAACACAACCAGTTAAACTTGATTTGGGTGTGGTAGTGCTAACAGAACAATTCTGGTATTTACCAGACAATAGTGAAGGAACTGTGCTGGGAATGGACATTATGAGAAAGCATGGATTTGTGATTCATTGTTTTGAAAAACAAATTGAACTACAAACATATAAAACTACAAAGGGAAGTTTGCCTAAAGGCAATGCAAACATTATGTCCATGTCCAGTACAGATCCAATTCAACTTCTCATCAGCAAACACAGCAATGTTTGGGCTAATCATGAGCACGATTGCGGCCTTGTTGACTTTGAGGTATGCATCGAGGGAGAGCCCCCTCCCCCGCAAAAGCAATACCGCATCAAGCCAGAGGCGGAGGTCGCTGTTCATGAGATAGTACAACAGCTTGAGGCAAGAGGAATAGTTCGACGATGCAGTTCCACTACGAATTCACCGTGCTTGCCAGTACCAAAACCTAATGGAAAATGGCATCTGTGCATAGATTATCAGCGTCTTAACAAAGTTCTACCTAAAGCGACACCAATAGTGGCAAATCCAGCTACCATCTTATCACAAGTTTCAACCGATGCTTCATGGTTCACAGTGCTTGACATCAAAAATGGTTTTTGGTCTCTTAAAGTTAAACGAGAAGACCAATGGAAATTGGCATTTACTGTAAATCAAATGCAGTATACCTGGGAGCGGATGCCACAAGGCCTACACAACAGCCCAGCCATTTTCCACAGAGCTGTGGCAGATGTCCTCGGTCCCTTACTAGGGACTGGCCAGGTCGTTCACTATGTGGATGACATTTTGATAGCTACAGGAAAACAAATTGAGAACCATTTGCAGCTGGTTGACGAGGTGTTACAAAGGTTAGGTGACGCAGGCTTTAAAATGAACAAAGAAAAAGCCCAAATTGCACTAAAAGAGGTACACTATTTAGGGTACACTCTGACGAAAAGCCACAGAGCCTTAACAGACGATAGAAAGAAATGCATCGCCGAACTGCCTCGACCACATACTTTAAACTCGTTACAAAAAGTATTGGGAACAGCAAACTATTTACGAGACTTCATCCCTGATAATGCAAACACCGCTGCGCCGTTGTATTCGCTTCTAAAAAGAAAAACAAAACCAAATGATGTCCTTGAATGGACTGACGAGCATGAACAAGCATGATTAGTGATTAGTGATTTAAAACAGCGTTTGTGCGCCGCGCCTGCCCTTGGGTTGCCCAATGTATCAAAAGTTTTCCACATTCAAATAGACACGCATGAAATAACACTAAGCGGAGTCTTAGCTCAGGAATATGGGGGAAAACTGCGTCCAAGCGCGTATTACAGTCGGAAAAAATCTCTGGTCGAGCAAGGATTCGACCCATGTACGCAACACGTGCTAGCGGTGCATTGGATGCTAAAAACAACAGAGCCCATTGTCGGTTTTCAACCTGTTGTTGTACACACAATGCACACGCCTGTACGAATGTTGTTACAGGGCCGAATCAAGGGAGTTTCTTCCCAAAGATTAGCGAGATGGCTAGCCGACATTCAAGCGCGTGACATTACCATAAAAAACACACGAATTCTGCCACATCTGCTCGGGGATGTTGAGGGAAATCCACACACATGCCAGCCTGTAAAAGAGGCACAAAGCCTTGTTCATGACCAACCATTACCAGGCCAAGCACCTGTGTATATAGATGGTTCACGGTTCTGTCAGAATGGTCATTTTTATGCTGGATGTGCAGTGTGGGCCCCCAATCTTCCAGACACAGATGCTGGACAACAATTGTTGTTTAAATTACCGTCTAACGTATCCGCACAGGAAGCCGAGCTCATTGCATTGCTAGAAGCGATTAAGGCAAACCCTGAACCACTTTGCGTGTATACAGATAGTCGGTATGCGTTTGGGGTTGTAACTGATTTTATGGCTCAATGGCAATTGAGAAAATTCCTCACTTCTGCTGGAACGCCTATAAAACATTTCAACACCATAACGTCAATATGGAAAGCAGTCCAAGCGCGAAAAAACCCCATGTCCATTGTGAAAGTACGCGCACACATAAGCAAAAATCCAGATGTGCACGAGGAAAACAATAATATTGTTGACCAACTGGCTAAGCTGGCCGCAGTCAAAGGCGACCAGTGGCAAAAAGAGACATCCTCTGCTTCTGTAGCAAGTGCTGCCCAAGTCACACCCATTGACCTCAAACAGTATCAACAAGAGCTGTGGGTCTCTGAGGGAGAACTTGTGCCACACTTGAAACATGATCAGATGGTGAACGTAATTGAAGGCATAGTACTCCGAGATGGGAAATTTGTCGTTCCGGAAGCCCTCCAAAAACCAATAATCAAATTATATCATGATTATGCGCATGTATCGGCAACAAAAACAGCACAGCTGATACAAACTCAGTTTTGGTGGCAGGGAATGATGGCGGACATTGAAAGGTGGTGCAACACCTGCATGGTGTGTGCTACCATCAACCAGGGAAAACCAGGCCGGCCCAAGGAAGGAATCCAAAAGCTGGTCGAAGGAATACTGCGTGTTCGTCTTTTCGGGCGCTTCTATAAAGGACACTGTAATTTATTAAAGTGTGAAGATCCAATTTTAAATCTGACTCCATGTTTTAATTTAATCTGACTCTAATTGTATGTAGTTTCCTTGAGTTTGTTACATTTATAAATTATAGCTGATCGAATGATTAGTTGTGATTTAATTTAGATCTTTGATCTCTCTGAGTATCTCTACTTCTCACTATCTTCGTTCATCAAGGGACCCGATATCTCTTAGAGATATGTTTCGCGAATTACATTCTCAAACACAGACGAGCCGGTTCTGATATTAGTCAGAGGATTGCAGAGTGAATATTTTACCTTTAAGTGGTTGCGCCTGCTTACTCATCTTAAAGCGTAATGGGAATAATAATCACAGGGACTACAACTTGCTAATACAGTGACAGTCAGAAATCAGATTATCGCTAATGTGGTGCTCCATGCTCCCGCCATTGCGTCCTGCTGTTTGATCTGTCCCGAGACAACGCTTGCGGAAATACCAGACTCCGTTTGATCGTACTAAAAGAAGCGGCCTTAGAATAGTTTTACTGTGTTTCACCCCCCTCTCTCTTATCAGTGGGGCTGTTTGGGATTCCTAAAGACAAAGAGATGTTGAGGGCCTGTAGGCCAAATGGTGCCACACCTGTAGTACAGTGGGGGAAGTCTGGTCTGACTGGTCAGTTTGAAGGTCTCAGGGTTTCAGTCACATGGTCAAGGGATGTATAAAAGAAGATTGCAACTGTTGCTCGAGGTCTTTCTTTTCTCTGGGTCTTCTTCCTCTGAAGGTCTTCTCTTTTTCTCTGGCTGTCTCTTCCAGGGCCTTCTTTGGCTCTTCTCTTTTCTCTCTCTTTCTATCTTTCTACCTCTCTCTATCTCTCCCTATCTCTCAGGTAACATTCTACACATGCTGGGTATGATTAATGGTATAAGTTTTATCATCTCATTCATCTATTTTGTAACTATTTTAAGTGTAACCATAACCGGATTTTGTCATTAAATTCTTTCAATTATAAATGATTTGCTAACTAGTTTTGGTTTGGTATTGACTTTGAAGTGCTCCCTATTGCAATACAATATAGTCACATTAAAGCAACGCTCTCCCACATATTTTGCTATTGTAACTGCGCTTATTTCCGTCATTGGTATAAGTTGCAGTGGGTGGTTATAGACAAGAAATGTACAGTTTTCTACCATCTTGCTGATAACGTTTCTTTAGTCGTTCGGCAACCCTGCAGTCAGAACCACCGTAGGCGATCCACCCTTACAGATGGTGCCGAAACCCGGGATCCCTTGCAGTGAATTTTCTGAAATTCATCAGAATGAGGACATTTTTCCACAATTGATCTTGTGTTTGGATTAAAGCTGGCCTTCTGACTAAGGATTGGGTAAGTCTGTTTTCATTGTTTATGAATTGCATGAAACAGAACTTTATCCAAGAAGAAGGTCTTAAACAGCTGTAATAGTCCCATTACTGTACATTCAGAATATCACCTCGGGATGGAAGGGAACATTTTTGATAAAAGTGAGATATTGTTTGCTTTATGGAGCGAAAAAGTTGAGCCTATCTTGTCCAAACTTAAGAAAGAGGATATTGGAATCAACAGTTCAGATGATAAAATGCTTAAATGGTGGGACATAATTGGTAAACACCAAAAGAAATCAAAACATGGTGAAATAATTGAGGCTTTAAACTTCATAAGTTGTAAAAGGCTACATAATGTTGTGACACCATTTCTATTATCAAGTCTAGAGGCTAAATGTAAAGCAATTGATTCTAAAAATGCTGAAGCAGAAAAGTCTGAGGCAAAGATTCAATATCTTCAAGCACAGCTAGATAAATTACTAGCTGATCAGTTAGCCCTGACTGAGAAGTGTAAAAATCACAAGGAGACCATTGCAGATCTCAAGGCTAAGCTAATAGCTAAAAAGTCCATCTCCAAAACGCTTAACAGCGATGGGACTAAAACGCATGTTCAATCTAATGAATCTGAAACGTTTAGTTCAGAAAATGCATGTGCAACTCAAGGAAATGTGCCTATTTCAGTTCTTAAGGTGATGCAGCACCGCAATAGCGCAGAGTCATGTACCAGTACGCTTCGTGTTCAAGCATTAGGGAGTCATAAAAATCCTCCAACTCCAGGAGAACATAGCAGACAAACCTATGGCAAAGAGAACAGGTTTTGCAGTTCCTGTCAGAAAATAGGCCATTCAGAGGTAAAATGCTGGTCACTGGGCCGAGGTCGACCTCCACCTTACTTTCAGAAAGATAGGAAATTCCTTTCTAAGGGCAAAGATTATCGCTCATTTGCAGGTAAAACTCTCAGTGAGTTAACTGCATTGTTCATGCAAGGCCTTCAACTATTAACCTCACTGGCTAGTGGGCTGGCAGCCTAACAGCAGTGAGTTTAATAGTTAAACATCCAAATTGCAATGATCCTGTTTGTATTTTCAAATTTGTAATTGTATTAACGCATTGTGCGCATTGAACACATATTATAGTTGTTTGTGTTAATAAATACACATAGACTCGTTAAGTTTATTCTTTAAAACACATGATTGCTTTACTGTAAGTGTTGTATGAAACACTTAGGATAAAGGTTGTAGATGCTATGCATTCCAGACCATGTATCTTGTGAAAATTGGAATAACGTTAATACTTGAATTGTAAAGCAATTTCAAGTTTCATGTGTTTCTATGTTGAATTTGTTTGTCTCCTAAGTGGAAAACTCTGCTATTTTCCATATAGCTGAAGTAAAACCATGTACAGGAGCATAGAATTGCCATTTTGGCTACAGTGTAATTTACATTTGCATTAACCATGAAAATGTTTTCATCACAGCAGGATTCAGTCACTCTGACGTTTGCACTTTATCATGCTCTCTAACACAAACATTGGTGGGAGGAGATGTTGAGCCAACCACACCTCACTCACATTCTCAGCTGGCTGCCTGTTCAACAGGACCAAATTTACATCACAATTGTAAACCCAGGCCTCCTCACCATGTTTGGGGCATGATTCACACATAGCCACAGCTAAATGCATTCACATAGATTTGATCTTCACACACAAAGTCAAATCTATATCTGCCTCATAAAAAACTCTTTACATCTAGACTGTATTATAACTGTGAATTTCTTCCAGTTATTGTTTGTTTTGTTTTTCTTTGATTTACTAATTCAGTTAGTTATTATTTGTCTCACCAAGTTAAATATCAAAATTTACGTTAGTATTTCTCATTCTTACGTAAGTGCAAACATTTATTTTATCATTGTATTGTAACAATGAATTTGATTTGAAACATTTCTGAAACTTATATGATTATGTGTATTTTGTCCATTTGACTTGCAACAATGTTTTTGATTTTGAACTTATTTGATTATTTGAATTTTGTCCATTTGATTTGGAACAATGTTTTAGGACATCCATTCAACTGAATCTCTGTATTTGGTTACACTGAATACTTTTTTGATACTCTTCATGAAAAAAGGGTTTAAAACCAGCAATGATTGTTGTTTTGTTATAATGCAATTTATTTTTAATGTTTCCGGAAACAATGTAAGAGCTTGTGAGATCTTCTTTTATTCTCAACCTTGACCACTTTATTAAGTATATCGATTTAATGGCTTATTGCCAGAGACCATTTGAATCTGACCATATCAAACTTCTGACCAATGACAAATGCCATGTATGCTTTTGCTCTTTGTGGTGCTATATGTTCTTTTAATCACAGGATACCTGCTGGACAAGTTCACATCCTGTGTCCTCAGGAAGAGGGACAAGCATTTGCTCTAACCTTCAGAGACTGTTCTCTCGAGGTGTGAGGTATTCAATGGACGTTTTGCATATCAAAGAAGGATGCAACACCATTTGATGGAGCCTTCCCTTTGCAGGACTGCAATGAGAACAAAGACCGAACTGGCAAACTGCTTTTGAAACATTTCTGGACGACAAGTCTGAAGATGACATCTACACACAACTGGAAGAATGTCTTTGTGTTCTGTGTCACCTCTGGACACTTTATGAGCGTGGCCAAAGATGCCATGGGAGGACTGAAAGAATCCAAAATAATCAAAGATATTTTGATATTTTTCTTTCAAAGATGAAGGACGCCGTGGAACATCACTCGTTCAAATCAGCTATCCGTCTGTTTTAAGCGATTTAAATTTTCATTTTCGTTAAAACCCAAGCAAAGAACAGCACTCGGATACCAGTTGTGGATTACTTTGATGAGGAGGTTGGGGAGTATGATCATGTGCTAACACCACACAGCAGCTCCGTATCTGGCATTTCTGTGCTTATTTTCTCACACTAGATCTGGTAATCATGTAAATAATTGTAAATAAATAACTAGAGTAACTATGGTCAAGTCTGAAAATGTTCTAACAAATCTGAAATGACTGAATTTCAATACAGTTTGTGAGACACAATTTTCCAAAGACTTACCAATATTATTTTATTTTAAAAATATTGCAAAATGGGGGCAAATGCGATCAGAGCTTGATGTTTTCTGTTTGACCATCAATCCGAGATGTTTCAGTTGGTCTGAGATGCTATAAGGTTTTCCAAATTTTGCAGAAATGTTGATGGAGTGGCGGTGGACACTAGCTATTATCATATTTTGACAGAAGCCATTGCAAAATCTTCCTCAAAATCACAAACAGAGAATTGCTGTCAGAGTCTCAGATGTTTCTCCGTCACTCTCCAATCATCATCTCCTTTATCATTCTGATTGGTTTTAGTCTATCCAATTGCACCCAGAGGGATCTGAGCAACGTCTGTTGGTGACGCCCCTTTGAAAATGATTTGTCTATGAAGCTTTATTCAGACCATAACGCAATTACTACTAAGAATGGTATGGTTTTAACCAGGCTAGCTTGGTCTGATGATAGCCAGGCAAATGTAAAATAAAAATTGCAGAAAAAAAATTACATTATAATGTCTAGAAATCAATTTCAATAATACACAAGTTTAATTTATTGTGTATAGTGTATAGTATATATAGTAATGTATAGTGCTTTACTGAAGTACTCGTCTGTGTGAAGCGAGAAACTGATAACAGTGGCAACGAGCACTCGCTAAAACAACACTTCTCTTATTTAATGCAACAACAAAAAATAAATTACTAATCAAATGGAGATGTTTATTTCTATTAGGTTCATTCATGCTGCCAGATTTTTCAAAAAATGGTGGGGACAGTAGAACCAGGCAAAAAGTTGTAACCAGGAACATGTCCCACACACCCCACCCACAAATTACCCTATGGATGTATGTGATCGCGAATCACGAATATTTCTTCCATACCGGATCGGTTGGGTGCCGGGTTAACAAAGACCGCCATCAGTGCCGTTGACCTATTCCACCTACAGGGCACTGGTGGAAATTGGGCTACTGTTAGACAAAGAAGGAGAGGAGGAAAGTGTGTTAGAGGAGGAAGGCATGTCCATAGGCAGAGAGAGATGAAGAAAGGCAGGAGTTTAGGACTGAAAGTGGGGACTTTGAATGTTGGCACAATGACAGGTAAAGGCAGAGAGCTGGTAGATATAATGCAGAGGAGGAAAGTTGACATTCTGTGTGTCCAGGAGACCAGGTGGAAAGGGAGCAAGGCTAGAAGCATTGGAGCAGGGTTTAAACTGTTTTATAATGGTGTGGACAGGAAGAAAAAGAGTTGGAGTGATCCTGAAGAAGAAGTTGTTGTTTTTGATGACATCAAGGTTGATGACTCTGAAGCTGGATACTGAAGGTGTGATGTAGAATGTTGTTAGTGCCTATGCTCCACAAGTAGGTTGTAAGCAAGATGAGAAAGAAAGATTCTGGAGCAAGTGATGCAGACTGTTCCCAGAGGTGAGAGGGTAATGATAGGGGCATATTTGAATGGACATGTTGGGGAAGGGAATAGTGGGGATGAGGAAGTAATGGGCAGGTTTGGTCTTCAGGAAAGGAACCCAGAAGGACAGAGGTTGGTAGACATTGCCAAAAGTGTGGAGATGGCTGTGGAAAACACGTACTTTCAGAAGAGGCATGAACACAGGATGACATAAATATGGTGGCAGGAGCACACAGGTGGACTATATTTTATGTAGACACTGTAATCTGATGGAAATTAGCGATTGGAAAGTAGTGGTAGGTGAGAGTGTAGCTAGACAGGATAGAATGGTGGTGTGTAAGATGACTCTGGTGGTGAGGAAGATGAAGAGCGTAAAGGCAGAGCAGAAGACAAAGTGGTGGAAGTTGGAAAGAGTGCTGTGTGGTTTTCAAGGAGGAGTTGAGACAAGCTTTAGGTGGTCAAAGGGGCTTCCACATGACTGGACTACTACAGCCAAAGTGATCAGGGAGACAGGTAGGAAGGTGCTAGGTGTGTCATCTGGAAGGAGGAAAGAAGACAAGGAGACTTGGTGGTGGAAAGAGGAAGTCCAGGAGAGTATCCAGAGGAAGAGGTTAGCGAAGAAGTGAGACAGTGAGAGGACGGAGGAAAGTAGACCGGAATATAGGGTGATACAGCATGAGGTTAAGCTAGAGGTGGCAAAGGCCAAACAGAAAGCTTATGAGGACATATATGCAAGGTTAGATAGTAAGGAAGATGAGAGGGATGTGTATCGGTTGGCAAAACAGAGGGATAGAGATGGAAAGAATGTGCAGCAGGTTAGAGTGATTAAAGGATTGCTTCAGCGATACACATATGGCTTTGTATCAGTAGAAATCCTGGAGTAAATTCGAATGATTGTGCTCCCCCCTCTCATATCCCCCTGAGACAAGAGATGTATGCATTATATTTCTGGAAAAATTCTGGGAATTGTTGTCTTTCATCCCCATGAGACAAAAATACATTTTCTGTCTTTTATCAGTCTGGAAAGCACCAAATTAAAAAAAATATTTCACATTTCTACTGCATTAATGACCCAGTTTAAATACAGATTAATATTCCCAGCGCTGAAGTACTCCTTTAAAGATAGAGATGGAAATGTTTTGACAGATGACAGGAGGGTGAGGGAAAGATGGAAGGAGTACTTTGAGGAACTGATGAATGAGGAAAATGACAGGGAGAGAAGAGTTGTAGAGGCAAATATTGTTGACCAGAAAGTAGAAAGTATTAGCAAGGATGAAGTTAGGAGAGCTTTGAAGAGGATGAAGAGAGGAAAGGCAGCTGGTCCTGATGACACCAGTGGAGGTATGGAAGTGTCTAGGAAATGGCAGTAGAGTTTTTAGCTAGGTTGTTCAACAAGGTTTTAGAGAGTGAGAGGATGCATGAGGAATGGAGGAGAAGTGTTTTGGTGCCGATTATTAAGAACAAGGGAGATGTGCAGAGTTGTGGAAACTAAAGAGGTATTAAGCTGATGAGCCATACAATGAAGTTGTGGGAAAGAGTAGTGGAAACAAGGCTAAGGGAAGAAGTGGACATTTGTGAGCAGCAGTATGGTTTCATGCCAAGAAAGAGCACTACAGATGCATTATTTGCTTTGAGAATGTTAATGGAGAAGTACAGATTAGGTCAGAAAGAGCTGCATTGTAGATTTAGAGAAAGCATATGACAGAGTGCCAAGAGAGGAGCTGTGGTATTGTATGAGGAGGTCTGGAGTGGCGGAGAAGTATGTTAGAGTGGTCCAGGATATGTATGAGAGCAGAAGGACAGTGGTAAGGTGTGCCGTACGTGAGACAGAGGACTTCACGGTGAAGGTGGGACTAGGATCGGCTCTGAGCCCCTTGTTGTTTGCGGTGGTGATGGACAGGCAGAAGACAGAAGAGGTCAGACAGGAATCTCCATGGACTATGATGTTTGCGGATGACATTGTGATCTGTAGTGAGAGCAGGTGGAGGAAAGTCTAGAGAGGTGGAGGTTTGCTCTGGAGAGAAGATGAATGAAGGTTAGTCGCAGCAAGACAGAATGCATGTGTGTGAATGAGAGGTTAACCAAGTGGAACAGTGAGGTTACAGGAAGAGGTAAAGAAGGTGCAGGATTTTAAGTACTTAGGGTCAACAGTCCAGAGCAATGGGGAGTGTAGAAAAGAGGTGACAAAGCTTGTGCAGGCAGGTTGGAATGGGTGGAGAAAAGTGTCAGGTCTGTTGTGTGATAAAAGAGTACCAGCAAGAATGAAAGGAAACGTGTACAGGACAGTAGTGAGACCAGCGATGTTGTATGGTTTGGAGACAGTTGCACTGAGGAAAAGACAGGAGGAAAAGCGAGAGGTAGCAGAGCTGAAGATGTTGAGGTTCTCTTTGGGAGTGACGAGGATGGATAGCATCAGGAATGAGTACATCAGAGGGACAGCACATGTGAGATGTTTTGGAGACAAAATTAGAGAGGTCAGGTTGAGATGGTTTGGACATGTTCAGAGGAGGGAGAATGAATATATTGGTAAAAGGATGCTGAGGTTAGAGCTGACAGGCAGGAGGTCAAGAGGAAGACCAAAGAGGAGGTTTATGGATGTATTGAAGGAGGACATGAAGGTAGTCGGACTGAGAGAAGAGGATACAGAGGATAGGAATAGATGGAGGCAGATGATTCGCTGTGGCGACCCCTGAAGGGAATAGCCGAAATAAAAAGATGTATGTGATTTCACCAACTACAACATGTTTCTGGATCAATGTTTTTGATGATTCTGGAATAACATTCTAATCAATTTAGCTTTGAGGGACAGGTTTACAGTCACCAATAGACAGCAGACACAAACATTCACACACACACACACACACACACACACACACACACACACACACACACACACACACACACACACACACACACACGTAAACACACTCAGACACACACACAAACCACAATAATATACACACACAAATTAACTCGTATGGCTTTTATTATTGTGGTAAAATTGAGCCAAAAGTCTCAAGAGGTTAAAACCAGATCAGTTATGCGGGGATAAAACATACCTGTTCAATTTTGTTACATTTGTATTGAATTTTAATGTTATATGTTTAAAATGTTCTCCTCTGTGCTCAGGTTTGAATGTAGTAAAATTAATGCAAAAACTGACATTCAAATCAACATAAAAAATGTAAAAGAAATCTTTACAAACCTTTACAAATAGAAGAGAATGTGTAAGTATAAATCCAAATATTTCACAACTTAATAAAAATTAGTATTTATGTCTAAAAACACTAAAGAATTTATAAGCCACTTTATATAGGGTTCTATAGGAACCTAGTGGTCGTAACAGGGCATTACATCAGTTTTTCTTTTCTTTTTTTTACTGCCACTAGAGGGCAATAACTACCTTTTTTTTAAATATATATATATATATATATATATATATATATATATATATATATATATATATATATATATATATATATATATATTTTTTTAATGCCCTGTCTCGATTTTAACATGGAATACTGTTTTCATTAAAAAATAGCATATTGTGATAAAGTTCATTATTTTCCATAATGTAATGATACCAATTAAACTTTCATATATTTCAGATTTATTGCACACCAACTGAAATATTTCAGGTCTTTTATTGTTTTAAAACTGATGATTTTGGCATTCAGATTCAGCTCATGAAAACCTAAAAAAATGGCATATTTCATCCGACCAATAAAAGAAAAGTGTTTTTAATACAAAAAAAGTCAACCTTCAAATAATTATGTTCAGTTATGTTGGGTTGGGTCTCTCAACTTTCTCTTCACAATATCCCACAGATTCTCTATGGGGTTCAGGTCAGGAGAGTCAGGCCAATTGAGCACAGTAATACCATGGTCAATAAACCATTTATTTACCAGTGGTTTTGGCGCTGTGAGCAGGTGTGTATATTTGTGTGTGTATGTAGTAGCCTATATATATATAACGATAAATTCACCACTATATATATATATATATATATATATATATATATATATATATATATATATATATATATATATATATATATATATATATATCAAATCTAGTTCCTCAGTAATTTTAGAGACAGTTAATGCATTCTGTATTATTATACATATTTATAGTCAGCTGATTTATTACAATATTTTTTTATTAATCTTTTTTAATACAGATAATTTATTACTAACTATTAAGCCCCTACTGTGAAACTTTCTTATGAAGGCCTAAGAAATGTACGAGCAACTAATCAGCACAAAAATGCCTGATTGTACATTATACGTTTCTTAACGAATTTTTGAAATGTACTTTTATTTTGAAATGTCTAAACGCGGAAGCTGTGTGCACATGCCATGTTGTCAAACAAAACTCACCCTCTGAAAGTGCAAACTGTCCGATACGTAAGTTGGACGATTTAAGTTGACAGAGAATTTGTACGTGTGCTTATTTTGATACCTTACTGAATGATTTTAGTTTATCAAATCTGACAGACCAGTTTTAAACAACATATAGCCTTATGTTGGTTTTTGCACAAACTTGGGTGCACAGCTGAAATGTGTATATCTCTATCAGGACTCTCCAAACCAAACAACACACATATTTTAATATTAATCTTTAAAATCATATCTCTGTTTTCAGGACACTGTATGGCGGTGGTGAATTTATCGTTTGCTGCGGCTGGGTTTCTAGGAGCATATCATCTCGGGGTAACAGAGGCGTTACTGAGTCACGGAGATAAGCTGCTGTCATCTTTAAAAGCCTGCGCTGGCGCTTCAGCTGGTGCTTTAGTGGCCGCTGTGATGATCACTGCTCCTGATAAACTACAGGTAAAGCTATTTAACTACACCCCAGAACATGTTAAAACGGTTATCTAGGCCAGTGGTTCTCAAACCTGTCCTGGGGACCCCCAACCAGTGCACATTTTGCATGTCTCCCTCATCAAACACACCTGATCCAACTCATCAGCTCATTAGTAGAGACTGCAAGACTTGAATTGGGTTTGTTTGATGAGGGAACATGCAAAATGTGCAATGGTGAGGGGTCCCTAGGACAGGTTTGAGAACCACTGATCTAGGCAACCAAAATAGTAAAATCTGTGAATGAAGTGCCGAATTCATTTAACAATGTTGCGATTTGTCTATATATATATATATATATATATATATATATATATATATAAAGAAAGAAAAAGGATGACTTAATTGTGTTCTTTCTATATTAAACCTATATATATATATATATATATAGCCTGTGTGTGTGTGTGTGTGTGTGTGTGTGTGTGTGTGTGTGTGTGTGTGTGTTAATGATTTCAGTTTATTTATAATTAAAACCCTTTTTTTCAGTGTTCAATTTCCTTTTATAGCCCACTATCCTTTTAAATGATCATTTGCTGTTAATTTAGTCACCCACAATCTATCCATAATGTGACTTTTTTTTCTTCAGAACAGTAAAGAATTTTTTTTCTTTTTGTGGTCCTCTTTGATTCATATAATGGATGTAAGTGAGTGCCATCACTTTGAGAATAAAATACAAAACCAAATTAATACCTGTGGCTCCTGATGATATATTGAGGTCTTAAGAATCGACACAATCGGTCTATGTAAGAAACTCAACATGAGAGCCGTGCAGAGGACCGTACAGTTTCAACGTTAAAGGGGGGTGAAACACTGAGTTTCAGTCAATCTCATGTCAATCTTGAGTACCTATATAGTAGTAATGCATCCTTTATATATCCGAAAAGTCTTTAGTTTTATTATATTTATAAAAGGAAGATAAGCTGTACCGAGTCTTTCCGGAAAAAAAAAACGAGCGGATGAAGGCGTATCGTGTTGGCGGAGCTAAAGAATCACGAGTGCGCGCAGCTATTTCATTGAGAGCGTCTGAAAGCTGTGGCATCCTCAAGCGTGGAGAAAAAAACGTTACCCTAATAAACCATGGCTATCAATCAGATTCAACTAATACATATATGTTCAAAGATTTTAATAAATAAATCTACCTCAGTTTTAATAAATTGTTCACCTGTTTGGTAAGTGTTTGTCATGTTTTGACAATAAATAATAGTTTAAAACCACAGTTAACTGTCTGGTTTCTACATATTTCACTCAGGAGCAAAAATATGCCTTTAAACTTTAAAGAAATAAAGATTTTACATTTATTGTGATATTTATTAGTATCGACTGATATGGCAAATTATATTGTGATAATTTTTTTTGGCCATATCGCCCAGCCCTACTTTTACCTTCTGTAAAAAGGTCCGGAAAAATTACCTCAGGTAATACTAATCCAGAGCAAATAGAATATTCTATTGGAATATAAATAAATCCTGTCATTTCCTTTTTAAAAGTAGTTTTCCGCAGTTTTTCAAATATGGAAGCCCTGCTTAGCCTAGAAATCTAGACGCACCCTAACGGCAGCAAATCTCATTTGCAGCGATTGTCTAGCAACTCTCCAAAGACTTGTTAGCTGGAAAAACCAAACTCTGGTCAGGCCAATCACATCGTGTATGGAGTCTGTGGGCGGTCTTAACATAATGACGGCAGAGTAACGGAGGTTCCGTGCTACTTGTAAACAAAGAAGCTGGCAAATGGCGGACTTCCGTTTTTGGCTTTGGACGCGATTCTGGAAGACTTGGAGTTAAGCTTTTCTTTGAGAAAAGAACAAAGAACGGCACTGAAACTCTTTCCCCGCCAGCGTTTACATTTTTTTTTTGCCAGCCACCGCCAGGATTTTTGACAATTTTCACAAAAATGTTATAGCCTATGTTATATTTTGTTTAATGAATATCTGAGCATGCAATGTATCAAAATAAAGAGCTGACCCTCTTCTTTAAAAAAAAAAAATAATAATTTTATTCTAGCTTCATGCATTCCTTTTTTATCAACACTTGAATATGGGTAGGTTTCATAAAAAAAGCCAAATTTTGAACAAAAAGCTTAGAAAATCACGTATTTCTGAAAGACTTTTTCCAGATCAGATTCAGAGCGATGATCAAACACAGATGGAATAGATCGAGTCCATCAACACCCCTAATGCTTGCACAGTCATGTAGCTCGTCGTGGGTCCACATTTCATTCACTAAAGCCCCGTTTCCACCAAAATTACCCGGAACAATTTGTACCAGGAACTTTTTTACAGGAACTTTTCTCCCCCCCAGACCTGCAGCTGTCTGCGTTTCGACCGCGATAAAGTTCCGAGAAGATTAGGCAAATTAGTCCGGTGATGTAGGACTGCACGCGACTGTTCCTCCAAGCCAGTGACGGACAAGGGCTGTCACTTTTTATTCGATATTCAAATATGCATTCGAAGATGACGTGAAATATCCGTAATCGAACTATAAATAAACTATCCGGTTTTTAAAGTGCCATGTAGCGCAATTTTTTTTTTTATTGTCGGTGCGTTTACATGGAGCACTGTAATCAGTTTAAAAGTCCAATCTGAAGGAAAATGCTCCATATAAACACCTCAATCGTAATAAAAATGCCCAAACTGAATGAAATTGTAATCGTTTTGAGATGGGTGGATAAATCTTTTCATGAATCGATCAAACGAAACATTTCACCATGTAAATGACCTGACCGGATTACTTTTGAGTGTGCGTCCTTATGTGACAACAGCGCGCGCCCCACTGAAGAGCACACGTCGCGCTCATGCACCAAGCATGTTGACAAGAGAGGAAAATACATTTTTCTGAGGGATAATCTTTTTATTTCATAAGAAGTTATGAAGATAATGTTGGCATAATGACACTGTCCCTAAGCCTATGTAAGCAAACAATCAACTTCTTCAACTGTGCCTGACATTAGAATTATTTTTTTCTGAGATGATTATTACACTTTACAACAAATGAATAGCTTTTATAAAACCGTAAGTCCTGGTGGCCGTTGA
Organism: Pseudorasbora parva; assembly: GCF_024679245.1. NCBI lineage: Eukaryota > Metazoa > Chordata > Actinopteri > Cypriniformes > Gobionidae > Pseudorasbora > Pseudorasbora parva. The sequence goes on from NC_090175.1 coordinate 27,812,754, forward strand.
GAGTTGCTATGGCATCCGTAAACACATTCCAGGCGCTGGAGATGACGGCGTTGTAGATAATTGAATATATTCGAATGCATTGCTTGATATTTGATATCCGTTCGAATTAGATTTTTTTCAAAAATGACAGCCCTAGCGGACAGTAATCTTTTTTGTGTGTACCGATTGAAAGATTTAGTGGATTTAGTTATTATAAGCTATTTATTTGTTTAAATAATCATCTCAGAAAAAATAATAATTCTTCTGTCAGGCGCAGTTAAAGTAAAAAACTGCCTGGGGCAATATACGCTGTGTCATTACTCCAACATTATCTTCATTATCTTATAACTTACGAAATAAAAAGTTAACCCCTCAGAAAAATTAACTTTCCTCTCTTGTCAACATGAGCGCGGCGTGTAAGACTTTTAAAAATGCCGAGTTGAAATAAAATGCTGCGTCAGCTCAACCAATCAGCATGTTCAGCGCCCAAGTCCCGCCCTCGAAAGTTCCTGAACTTTGAAAAAGTACTACCTCGCGAGCAGGGCCGTTTGGAGGGGGAAATATTTACCCGGAACTTCATTTATACCCTGGTTCCTGCGGTCTAAACACACGAAGTACCACCCAAAGTTCCTAGTTCCTGGGTAAAGTTCCTGTGGTGGAAACGGGGCTTTACATTAGGCAGTTTTGATTCATATGCTGTTTATTGACGATGGTCACGTTATTTTTCATATGCATATGATTACATGCGATCGCTCGTTTCACTGCATCTTACTCACGTGTGTTTTGATCAGGAGATTCAGTACTCTCATTCGAAAGATGCGCAATAGCGCCCCCTAGTGTCCGACAGTAAAAACGCGTAAACCCGGAAAATTCCGTTATTGGCTGGCAAGCGTTTTCTCACAAAAAATTGAAATTTCTGTGTTTGCCGTGGAAAGAGTTAAGATGGGATTGGGAAAATATGTGTTCGGAGTTTTGCCGACCGGATACAGCAAAAGTTTAATTTTCAACTTGCTCCGCTTCACGTTGCTCTGGTTATCCAATTGCATGCAGAGGGAATTTGAAAGACAACCGTTTATCCCGATCCTCAGATTGAGCCCTGTCAATGGTGAGTTCCCAACATCTTGATGTGGGTCTGGCTTGTCAAGCTAACTTCTGCTAGTTTTACTGATATTTCTTATCCCGTGTGAATTGGCCAATAATATTACAGATGTCAGATGTGAACAAAATTGCATTACTCCATCTACCCTTATAAAACTAATCCCGTCCAAATAGGGCTATGGACATATTCGTTGTTTTTATTTTATTTAAGTTACAGAGCTCAAAAGATACTGCATAACAGCAATGGCCCTCATTGTGCTTGCTTGGAAAAACATACTGACCCGCTTGAAAGAGATTGATGTGTTCCCTGTAAAGCCAACAGATCTATAGAAACTACAGATTTCTCACCGTTGCATCACCAAGGTTCAAGCATATAACTGAATGAGCTCTTTACCTATATGTTCTGGCTTTTCTTCCAGCATTGTAAGGAATTCACCTACAGGTTTGCCAGTAATGTGAGAAGTCAGAGATTGGGAGCTGTGACGCCAGGATATGACTTCATGCTTGAACTGAGGTAAATGTGTCTCCCAGACATAATTTTTTGATCGAACGAAAATGATTCACTAGATTGAAATGAACCCTAGAGGGTTTTTTTTTTTTTTGCAACCTTTTTTCCTGCATGTAGAATTTTAATCAGAAAGTCTGTCTTGGTAAGATATCCTATTTCTTTCACACAACTTATATATTCACCTCATTTCAAATTGAATTAAGTTTCAATGGTGTTAGAATATTGTGATTAGATAGTACTGAGGCTGGATCAAAATTACCCTGCACTGAAACTCATCACATATACTTTTTTATTTATTTATTTAATTTTTTAAATCCTGAAGTTAATTGTAAGTGGCTGAAAGTCTCTTTCATTTGTTACTGTTGTTACGCTTTCATGTTTTTTTTCTGATGCCATTGCAGTGTTTTAAATAAGATGCATTTGTAAAGTACTGGGTGTCCAATTTCTTCAAATTGGTATCCTGGAGACCTTTTCAGTTGCTGTGAAACATCCACTGAAAATATTGTTTTATATAGTTAAAGCAGATCAAATCAATTATTGCTAAAAAAAAACAAAAGAATGAATGTTCTTATTGTTGTGGACATTGATTTAATCTCACGATCGTATCATATAAAAATAGCAACTAAGAATGCATAGAAAGACAAGAAAAAAAATAAACTACAGTTCATTAAAATAAACTGGTGGACAAGAAAAGCTTGAGTAGCAAGTTTTGTAGTTCACCCCAATACAAAATTCTGTAATTTAGTCAACATTTCTTTGACTTTATTCTCTGAATCCAATAAGAATTTTAATAATGTACTGTTAAGGTTTCTCATTCTCATCTTGAGTGCCTATTAGTCCAGTTGGGTAGTGCACATATTACATGTATTATACATGAATCTTCTTTAGGACTTCACTAAATGATTTTAGCCTAGGAGCCCAGCTGAAATATTGAAATTTTGTGTTAAATCACATTAAAAAACAATATTCATAAAAAAATGCTGTGACTATGTTTTGAACTATTCTCGTTGGCAAAATAGAGTAAAAATGGGCAATATTGTGTCCAAAATGTAAGTCACTTATTACTTATACACTTATTAAATTATTGTTTAGTAAACTTAAATATTACATTTGTTCTGGATTCATCCTGTGATATTTATTAAAAATACATGCAGTGAAAGCGTGCACACGCACTAGTCCAATCTTCAAGGCTACATCACGTAGTGTGCGTGCACAAACACACTCTGGGTGTGTGTGTGTGTGTGTGGGAGAGAGGGAAATACTCGATAATGTCAGTTCGCACATCGCTAAAAGGACAATTACGATATTATCGCAGACGATATATATTGCACAACCCTAGCGACTGGAGGCATATCGTGTGGGCGGAGCTAAAAGAATCAGCGCAGGTATTGCGTTGAGAGCATCTGAAATCTGTGATCAATTAGATTAACCATACATATATGATCCAGAATAAGATCTAGAGGCTGAAATTGAACATGAGAAGCAGCAATGACGACTAAAGCAGGACGTCTCAATGGTATGTACTGTAACTGTAACGTATACACTTGCTCAGCGGCTTGTCATGTGCGGGTTTTACAACATTTGTAGATGTTTACTCATGGGTTATGAGGACATGATTTGGTGTATGGACTTAATGTTAGCAGTAGCAAGCGTAGCGGTTTTGCACATCAGAGTAGTGCGTGTTTACGTAGAAAACAAGGGAATAATAGTGCCTTTGAGTCGATAGCCAACAACACAGACATTTAAAGGGGTGATGAATTGAGGAATCAACTTTCCCTTGAGTTTTAGATATATAAAAGGTCACGATAAAATAAGATTATCCTGTAAATTTCAGAGCTGAAAACTTCTTTTTTAGTCAAAGAAAAGCTTTTATATAGCCTGGATGCCAGCCAAACTCAGCCCCACCCACAACATTTGAGCTCGGGCAGTTCGGTCTGGACTTGATCCATAGAGGAGTAATTATGTCCGAACAGAAACTGTTCGGACCAATGAAATCAGTTCGGACCAATGAAATCAGGGTGGGCTTTAGACGATGATGGACAGATAATAAACAGTAACGTACCGGTAATTATCCACGTCATCAAAGGCGCTTGCCTTGGATTGAATTTGTTCGAATCCTAAATGGAGAGCTTGTTTGTATATGCATTCACCTTCGCTATTTCTCTGAAATGATGATCACATTGGTACGGTGGCCCAGTAGTGCAGCTTTACTAAATTAACCCTACAACACAACGAAATAGCCACAACACAATGGAAACGAGCCACAACCCAACGGAGTCGCCATAACACAACGCAAATGCTCCTGACCACGAGGGCTCTCGGAGTGCAATAAAGTTAGTTTTCCTTGCCATTGTTCTATATTGGCCAGTCTCACAAAGATATAAACATAACGGTCAGTTTTAAGTGTGTAACCATTGTATATCGACATGACATATCAATTAAAACTCGCCTACATGCATTATAGCTGCAGATTTATACTCGTGAACATTTTTACTCGCGATCACGGCGCTTGATGCCCAAGGGAACGTCTGCCAATTCCACCAAGTGGTTGAAACGTATCATTTTATTAATTAAAATTATTATTTTTTTAATGTTCAAATTCCAATGTTGTGCTGTGGAATTTTAACATGTCTGTTTTTAAATGTTAAAAGTAATTTTAATTCATGCAAATTATACATTTCAACCACTTGGTGGAATTGGCAGACGTTCCCTTGGGCAGGCTAAAGACTACAGCCAGCCAGCAGAGGGAGCTATTTCTGCATGTTTTCAATCCCCGCATGGGGGATAGGAGATCGCACTCACAGCTCAGCTCGCAGCTGCAGGCATTCATGGAAACGGTGCTGTCGGCGGAGAAAAGTGAGTGTTTCAACTTCTCTAATTAATTCCTGCGAAAGTTAAGCTTCCAAAGGCATTAACTGAAAACGCACCAGACTGAACATGCGCTGTGAATCTATGCCACGAGCGCGGTCGCATTTACCTCAGCTCTCATCACGAGTTCATCCATGTTTGTTCGTTTGGACTGTGACACTCCCTCAGCGGCTAAATCACATTATATTGAACACACATGTTCAGTTTTTAATTGTAGTGTCTGTTCTCTAACTGAGCTGATTTTATTAAAATGAACGCGGTCGTGGTGGGAAAGTGATTCTGTAATCTAGTAGCGGTGGCTTTGGGAGTGGCCTTGTAGGTCAGCAAAGCATTCTGGGAATTGTTGTCTTTCATCCCCATCTTTTTTTCAGTCTAGAAACATTTCTACTACATTAATGACCCAGTTTAAAAACAGATTTATCTTCCCAGCTCTGAAGTACCCCTTTAAGTAGGGCATATTGGAGGAGTAGATATGATAATATAAGATACTCCTGTAAATAAATGAAGTATAAATGTGTATGTAAATAAATTAATTCATTTCATTAATTTAAAGGTGCCCTAGAATGAAAAATTGAATTAACCTTGCCATAGTAAAATAACAAGAGTTCAGTACATGGACATCACATACTATGAGTCTCAAACATCACTTAATTCTCCTTCATATGTAAATCTTGTTTATGAAAAACAGAGGTGGACAAAGTACACAACTTCATTACTTGATTAAAAGTACTACTGGTCAAATATTACTCTGTTACAAGTGAAAGTTGTAAAAATAGATTTTTAAAGTAAAAGTACAAAAGTATTTGTTTTCAAAAGTACTTAAGTATCAAAGTAAATTTCCTTTTTTATGCCAATGCATTATTTTATTATTGTTGTATAAATGCACACTGTCATCATGGTTTAAGTCAGACAGTGATGCTCCATCTGACATACTAGCATACGACTAACTTAAACTCATTTAAATACTTGTACATAAGTTACAAAGCTCTTTACAAAGCTGATGTCACTTTAAGGCCAAATGCACGGATCCAATACACTGATACACATCTGATATTCTCCCAACTTTCCTCTTCTCTTTCTCCCAGATGTTTATATTTTTAATATTTTATAAGACATGCATCAAGTGTATGCCGACTAAACTAATCTTGATTTTTTTTTTTTAACTGAAACATCCTTTCAAAGTATGGCTTTGGGTGCACACACTTGTGCCTAAGAACAGTCTTCTTCCATTTTGCTATGAACTGATCAATGTTCAAAAAAAGTTGGTCGATCCTATAAGAGCGATTCCTGATAGACTGTCTGAAACAACAACACCAAAAAAACTTTTAAAGATGGAAAAAAGTCATCCTCCGACTTTCAGAGCTGCTGCAGAAACGACTTTTGACTTAGATATAAATGTAGTGGAGTAAAAAGTACGATATTTGTCTTTCAAATGTAGTGAAGTAAAAGTAAAAGTATCCAGAAAAAATAATACTCAAGTAAAGTACAGATACTCAAAAAGTGTACTTAAGTACGGTACTCAAGTAAATGTACTTAGTCACTGTCCACCTCTGCTGAAAAACAGCACGGAAAAAAAGTGATTCTCAGCACAACACCAACCGTGACGCAAACGTTGGGTTCATTTAATATGTACGCCCCCAACATTTGCATATGTCAGCCAGTGTTCATTGTCAGGCGGAGCCATCGGAACTGCAGGTAAACAGCGTTATGCAAGGATAGCGAAAATGTCAGATCATGGACACAGATGCTATGTTCCAGGCTGTGCAGGCCATGTGAGGACTTTCCATACCCTTCCTACTGATAAAAAATGTCAACAGGCATGGTTGATGTTTATTTATAATAATATATAATATATTATATATTCTGGATACCGGAACGGTTTAATGCAAAGTTGTTCATTTGCTCGGCCCATTTCAACGCGGACAGTTTTTCAAACCTGGGACAATATCGAGCAGGATTTGCTCAGTATCTACAACTGAAGAAAGGTTCAAATTCAAAATAATTCATTATTTTAGTTGCTTACAGATAGCTCACTAGAGCCTTCTAGCTAACGTCACCTTCTCCACCATATAAGTTAAAACGATAGTCATTTGACAAGATTTCTATTCATAACAACATTTATGTGCTACCCAGTTCAGTTTGTAATTCAAAGTGAAGAAGCTATCATTGTAAAATCATACAGGGACACATTACAATAATTAAAATATTTTTACAATGCTAACAACACAGTTGTGACTGCTGACGTGTAAAGTTAATGCTATATGCTAGTTATGGTTTAGGCTGAAGTTCTAGTATGGACATAACAATTTTGCTGGTTCTTAATGAAAATAAATACTAAACTTACCACTCAGACGCGTCCTTATCCACTCGCAAAACAATTTGTTGTTCCTCAAGATCTGCATCTTCTTCAGAAACAGGCTCAAACATATAAGGTTGAATGCCTAAACTCTCCATTTTCATGACGGACACGGACAGTATAGATGTGTTGGCTGTCATTGCGATGTGCAGTGAAACAGCCAATCAGAGCAGAGCTCAACATTAATATTCATGACCCTTACAAATAAGGCAAAAACAGAGCATTACATCTGAGGGACAATTTCTAGGGTTGTAAATGGACCTGTAAAACTGTATCTGGACATTTTGTTTTACCTTAAATAAGCCAGATACCCTCTATGTAGATATCAGAGAACAATTTAGCATATTGTTTCAAATCATACTAGGGCACCTTTAAATAGTCATATTTTAAAGCACTAAACTTTCAATATGAAAATAACTTTACAGGCCAGTCTCTCTCTATTAATTGCATGTTGTTGTTTTTTTGTTCCACAGAAGGAAGAAAAATATTATATGTTTGTTATAAAATCTGGTCAGGCCTTACACAAGGAAACATGTCTTGGTGGTGCATTTATATTTCTCAGCTGAAATATTTTGGCTGACATGGCAGTTCAGTCGGGGCTTCCAGTATGTTCACATTGGAATTCACTGTATGACAACCAGCAAAAGGCATCCAGTGTTGATTTATAGAGAAAAGAGTAATTACCATTTAAAAGGCGCAGTCATGAATGCTGTACCAAAGACCATTGTAATCAGGTCATACAATTAGAAATAAACATGCATTTCAAAAAGTAGAGACAAAAGGGTGCCTAACCTTTCTAAACATGTTCTAAGACCTCTGTGAACAAAATGTTCAATAATCAGTGAGTACAATTTCTATTTAACAAGTCTGTTCATTGAAACACAAGCTCCGTTGAAAATATCCTTGTTTATTGCAGTCATTTTCTTAAGTGTTTCAGATTTAAGGGGCTGCGTTGTTGTTTGATTGGCCTCCGTGAGTAATAAACGTTATTTCCAACATTAACTTAAAAGTGCTCTTCAAAGAGAAAAAAGTGTTTGTATATGATGGTGTAAATTCATGAGAGACAGAGAGAGCTGAACAAAACACCTTGACCGTGCTCTTCAAAAACATGTTTGTTTCACACTTACTTAGAGGTGTCATGAACTGTTTTTTTATTTTTTATTTTATTTTTTATACTGTTGTCTGAGGTCAACTAATGATGTTTGTGTGGTTTTTACATTCAAAAACATCATAACTAATAAGTAATATGCTATTTTCTACACTGGTTTTGAGGCTCTCTCTCCTGAACGCTGGGTTTTGATGGGCGTGATGCACTGGAGACTTGGAAGTAGGCCTGTCATGATAACAAATTTTTCTGGACGATAAATTGGCCAAGAAATTATTGCGATGAACGATAATATTGACGTTCTGAGACCATTTTCATCTAAAAAAATGATAATGGCATAAAAATGCAGGTACACCTTTTCAAATAGCAATAAACTTTTATTTCTAAAGACTATTTAACACTAAAAATGGAAAACATTTTAAATAACCACAATAAAAGAGCAAAACAACCAAAAACAATAAAAGCATGGACTCTCAGTCTGTTTAAAAAAAGCATTTAAATAAGTTCCAAAAACAATAAATAAAATGGATGAAAACTGCAATGAATGATTGTGTTTTCACACAATTTCACACAAGTTTTCAGCTCTGAAACTTACAGGATAATCTTAAACCGCGTTTCCACCGCAGGAACTTTACCCAGGAACCAGGAACTTTGGGGTGGTACTCGGTGTGTTTAGACTGCAGGAATCAGAGTCTAAATGAAGTTCCGGGTAAATATTTCCCCCTCCAAACGGCCCTGCTCGCGAGGTAGTACATTTTCAAAGTTCAGGAACTTTCGAGGGCGGGACATGGATGCTGAACATGCTGATTGGTTGAGCTCACGCAGCATTTTATTTCAACCGGCATTTTTTTTCAACCTTCTTTTGCGAGGTTCTTTCTGCATTCAGTTAATATCAGTCTTGCTCTCAGTCTGATGGCGTGCGTTTGTCTCAGCCATCTCCCGTTCAATGTCTGTAAAAGCTTTTTTTACAGTCTATTTTTCACCATGTAAAGGACCTGACCCGATTACTTTTAAGTGTGTGTCCTTACATGACGTGACGGCGCGCGCCGCACTCATGTTGACAAGAGAGGAAAGTTCATTTTTCTGAGGGGTAAACTTTTTATTTCGTAAGTTATGAAGATAATGTTGGAATAATGACACAGCGTATATTGCCCCAGGCAGTTTTTACTTTAACTGCGCCTGACAGAAGAATTATTTTTTTCTGAGATGATTATTACATTTTACAACAAATAAATAGCTTATATAATATTGTATTAGTCCTGGTTATTGTTAAGAGTTGCTATGGCTACAGTTAACACATTCCAGCTGCTGGAGAAAACAGTGTTGACATTTTTGATGCAGCAGACAAACTGCATGTCACAAAATGATTGCGATTGAAAGTCATCATGTAAACCCCAGATCGGTTTAGATAACGTCTCATGTAAACAGTCCACTAAATCTTTCAATCAGAATGACAAAAAAAGTGTGCTTGTAAACGTGGCTAGTGTCACGCAAAAATGATTACTGTCCGTCACTGACTTGGAGAAGCAGTCACGCGCAGTCCTACATCACCGGACTAATTTGCCTAATCTTCACGGAACTTTAGATCGCGGTGGAAACGCAGACAGTTGCAGGTCTGGGGGGAGGAAAGTTCCTGTAATCGAAGTTCCTGGTACAAATTGTTCCGGGTAATTTTTGTGGAAACGGGGCTTTATATTATCATGACCTTTTATATATCTAAAACTCAAGAGTTCTCACAATTCATCACCCCTTTAAATCAGATTTTTGTATCTTTATGTTCGGCCTCACACAGCTCTGGAGATCTTCAGAAAAAGGAAAAAATGGTAGTGGCACCGCCTCAGTGCTACCTGTGAAATCGCAGATACTGCTGGCATATGAAAAGGTGGATGTTTTTTTTTTTTTTTTTTCTCCCTCTTTCTGTTGAAGAAAATAATATCTGTGATGTGCACAAAACTCTGAGGGCTTCTGATAATCTTGACACACTGCTTGGAGCGGCTTCATTTTGATGAAATATCCTTGGAATGGAACACTGAAAGGGTTTTCTCCTGCGTTACCTCAGTGGTTCGGCCAACAGATTGTGCAATTACTATATTGTGTTGAGGGGAAAACGGAATTTCACTGAGGTTGTTAATTATGCAAACACAACAAACGAGCATCTGTCCTTTGGTTTTCCTCTAGGGAGGGCATCGAAGAGATTCTCCCGCCCAATGCCCACCAGTTAGCCAATGAACGCCTCCATGTTTCAATAACACACTCAAAGACATACAAGAACAGCATGGTGTCCAGCTTCACCTCAAGGGAAGATCTCATTAAGGTATTCAAGCCTGAGGTCAATAAACAATGATTTATTTTTCAACTAACCGAGTGATAACCATAACCCAAAGGGAACTCGCCTATTCAATTAGACACATCATAAGTGCCATCATTTGACAGAGTTACTGCTGTGGAAAATTGATGCTGAGTTCATTAATTCGTTCCCATCTGAAATAAAAAAACAAATTGCGCTGGTGCTTCTGTAGTCCATCTTACATAATGATATAAACTGTCTTTTTTGCATCGTTTTCTTTTTGTTTAAGGGTCAATGATGCAATTTTTTTAATACTATTAATTTATTAAAAAAAAAAAAAAAATACAGTTACTTGAATATACCTCTTTTATATATTTTTTTTATTTTTTATTAGGGACCGAGCACCGATGGTGTGAGGACCCTATTGGAATTGCTCTGTTTATTATTATTATTATTATTATTATTATTATTATTATTATTAAGTTGGCTTGGAATAGCCAGCTTACTGAAACCCTAATAAACTTATTATTATTAGTGGTGCTTCCCAAAGGCAAGGCATCATATTCTCATATTCTCCATACTTATTATTATTGTACACTTTCGTCTGCACGCTACTCCTCCCACACCGTTTGTCATAGACCCATGCTGCGCATTCAGAAGGCCTTTATTTAACCTCCTGGAGCCGTGTGGAGCACTTTTATGATGAATAGATGTACTTTTATGGACTTCAAAACAGAACCAGCCATTCAATGTCATTATAAAGTTTGGATTAGCCAGGACATTTTTTTATTATTATTATTTAACTCTGATTGTATTCGTCTGAAAGAAGAATGTCATATACACCTTGAGGATGAGTAAATCATGGGCTAATCACATTTTTTTTATGTGTGAACTATTCCTTTAATACAGTACATTGTGCTCTATTTTTACTAATTGTTTTAGACTGTTTGTTAAAAAATATCTATTAATGCTGGTGAATTTGAACTATTCATCAATGAATTCTGAAAACCCTATTTATATCATGGTTTTCAAACTGGATTTAAAACTTTTAAAGGGGGGGTGAAACACTCGGTTTCAGTCAATCTCATGTCAATCTTGAGTACCTACAGAGTAGTATTGCGTCCTTCATATCTCCGAAAAGTCTTTAGTTTTATTATATTTATAAAAGAAATATAGGCTGTACCGAGTCTTTCCAGAAAAAAACGAGCGGCTGGAGGCGTATCGTGTGGGCGGAGCTAAAGAATGACGAGTGCACACAAAGCGGTGACGTTCTCAAGCGTGGAGAAGAAAACTCTACCCTAAATCAGATTCAACTAATACTTATATGATCCAGAATCAGATCCGGAGGCTGAAATAAATTGAACAGGAGAAGCAACAACATCAGGACGTCCGTCTCTGTGGTATGTACTGTATTTAGTGGCCTGTCAACATTTGTGTGTGTTTATGAGGACATGATTCGGTTTATGGACTATTGTATGCGACTAAACCTTTGCAGTAGCAAGCAAAACGGTTTTGCACGTCAGACTAGTGTAACGTTATACATAGAACAACAATGGAGTAACCGTTGCACTCCATTTTCACGCTTTGTGAGAACGTCCCCTAGGTTTATGTTTGGGTGGTTTTACAATAAACAGACACCTATAGTGGTCAGCTAAACAAATGTATTTAAACACACACCATAGATCGCATGCTCCATTGATAAATTAACTATACACGATCGTGTCATTTACTGATGTTTACTCACGCGATGATAGCCAATAACATAGACATTTGAAGCAGTTTTACTCACCGCCTGCTTCCAAAGCAGGACCGAACCTTTATCGGGAACCTTAACCTATACCTGGGAAAAACACACTTCTTTGGTATGATTTGGTGAAGTCCTGTGACAGCAGTGACTGTGGAGATCCGTGATGTTGTGAAGCTTCCTGTCATTTCTGTGTTAAAATCGGTTCAAATGCAGCGCTGCCTTCCCAGAATGCTGTGCTGAAGCGTTGAAGTCGCTTGATGTCACCCAAAGTGGAGTGCGGCGCGGACTATAACAACATAAGTGTTCACAGACGAGTGGATCTGCAGCTGAGAGAGTGTTTATGGGCGTGCATTTGCTCTCTCGCTCCCTTCTGGGAGAAGAGCCCGTACGGCCCATACAAGGACCTTCCGCTCTGTTGACGTCAAGCAGACCCATACTCAAAAAAAAAAACTCTCCGAAACTTGTAAGAAACCGGAAGGAGTATTTTTGACAAAGAAATACTCCATCAAACGTCCAACATTAGTTTTTGAAACTTTGTCTATGTTTAGGATAGGAATCCAAGTCTTTAACAGTGTAAAAAGCTCAGTATGAATGAAACAGCATTTCACCCCCAGCCCCCCCCCAAGCATCACAGCAGTTTATAATCAGCCTAATAAAAATAAATCTCATAAAGGTTTGTGAAGGATCATGTGTCGCTAAAGACTGGAGAAATGGCTGCTAAAAATTCAGCTTTGACATCACAGGAATTAATGACTTTTAAATATATTAAAATAGAAAATACAATTGTCAATATTACATTATAATAATAATAATAATAATGCCACACTATTACCGGTTTTACTTTATTTTGGATCAAATAATTGCAGCTTTGGTGAACATAAAAGCGTTTTTCAAAATCTTGGTACTGTATATAAAACTTTTTTTTTTTGGCAGTATCTGCTATTTTTTACTGCGGTGGTTACACTACAAATTCCCACGGATTTAAAACCAAAGATTTATCTTTTTTTATCATGCAGTCTTATTACACTTATAACCTGCTAGTCCTCTGTCTGACTGTTGAACTGACGCATTATGACTGTATTGTTTTTAAAGGTGCTCTTGGCCAGCTGCTTTGTGCCTGTCTATGCTGGAGTGAAGCCAGTGGAGTTCCAAGGCCAGGTAATGGTGTCTTATATGACCAGCTCTCTTGGCTCCAGTACTGTCTGCGAGACTGCTGAGAGCTGCTGTTTAGTTTTGGGCTGTTTGGATTCATTTAGATGAATGAGCAAACCAACTCTTTGCTTCTGCTGCTTGCCCCCTATTCTGACAGAGGTCTGATAAAACTACATTAGCAGCCAAATGTTGTGGTATTTCTAGCCAAAGCAGTTATAAAGTTGCATTGGTGAAGTGCAAGTGTGTAGTCATGGGAAAACGTAGTGTATTACTGTATATTAACTTACACACTATACAGAATTTCATATCTTTGAAGTGGCATACAGAAAATGTATATTGATGTTTTGTAACGATTTAACGTTACAATTTGCACAACATGTACAATTTACACTAAAATACTCTTCATTTTAGTACATTTCCATAATGTACTTAAAGTTCTTTATTTTCATTGTCTGGCTATCACCAGACCAAGCTCAATCTTTTCAAATTAAACATTGGTCTGGGGAGTCTGCTCTGTATTTTCTACTGCACAAGAGGTGGGATCAACGGACATAGTTCAAATGAATCTGTACGCAATTGGATAGTCATTCAACCAATCAGACCAACGGTCCATCGCTTCTCTATCCGCCATCGTGTTAAACCCGCCAATAGAGCGGCAGGTAGATAAGCCGGTTTGTGATTGGTTCCCGCACATTTGTAACAGAAGCAGGATAAAAGATTTACAGGTTTCCAGACTGAGCTGCGGGGCAAAATCAAATCGCTGGCAGATTAGATTGGGTTTACCCAATATGCTTATTTCACACACTAATTTTTGTACAGAATATACTAAAAATTAAGATGAGAACATCTAAATGTACTTAACTGTACTATTTTGAGACACCATGAATATGAACTAAAATCTGCTTTTAAGCTTGTAAACTTGAACCCATATTACTATTTCTAAATGTACTCATCAGACAAAATGTATTTATAATATATTGCCCACATATATTTATACATTAAATCATTAATTTAAAAAAAATATTGTAAGTATTTTAATATTCACTTATATGATTTATTAAAGGCACAACATGTAAGTATTTTGGATTAAAATCCAAAAACACTACAATGGTATATAGGACAGGAGAGACTTAATTATACAATGGTGATAAACTAAAAGACAGCTGTGATGATTAGTGTCTGTGTTAATGGATGAGTGGTGGGAATCTAAACAAACAACACGTTATGAATGAAAACACTAATCCTTGAAAACTAAGTCCACGTCTACACGAAGCCAGAGCTTTTTCTATGCAATCTTTTTCCCCTCGTCTCAAGAAATATGCGCGCGCACACGAAACCACTGCCTATTAACCTATTAACCACTGGCTAGAAGGGGTACAGCAATGGTAGAATATGAGGCAAAATCTCACGATAAGATAACAATAAATAAATGTGCTACTTACCAGATTGTGTTTTATTAATACCTACACCTACCCCAAACCTAAACCCTTACAATAATGCAAATACAGTAATTTAATGATGCAATATTGATGTGCGAATGCCCAGTGGCCATAGCTGTATTCCTTCTAGTCTTTACCGTATGGGACGTGGTGTGATGACATCACCGTTTTAAAGAATATATGAATTGGCTGTACACACAAAAACATGAGGGTGTCGGTTTCAGATTCATCCATAGACAGTAAAAGAAATGGACACAGTGACCCCATAGACTTCAACGGCGAAAAGTGACTCACTTCCTGATGGCTGAGCATACTGCGCAGCCTCAGACTGAGCTTGACGAAGTAGATGTGATGTGAGCAACCTGTCTGACAGCTGTAAGTCTTCTAGTAGTTGTAGTATGGGCTTTTCGCCATTCTTCTCCCTTGACTTTATCCGACTTTTTCTCCACGTCCCCCCGACTGCCTCATAGACAGTAAAAGATTGCCTGCAAGCGTCTCCACCTGTCTATACGGTAGTTTCTCTACTTTGCGACATTTGTGTTGGTTATGACGCAATCGTTAGCCTATTTTTACAAAAACATCTTCTACGGGGCGATAGTGTAAGATACAAGGTAATGGAGACTTTTATGCATTGTCCTGTTTCTTTAGAAAAAATCAATGGACAAATGGAGTCATTAAAACGCCTCAAATGTAAAGTTATTAACTGTCAAAGTGAAGCAAAAAATTAATGGGAGTTAATGGGATGCTAACAGCAGGTGATGGCTTGGTTAGCAATGGGAGGCACGCTTTCTGGGTGCTGTATTACCCCTTGGATTTATCCACCCGGTTTAAAAAACTACCGGTTTCAGGCTCCTAAAACGTCAGATCCATGTGGACGAAATGCTGATATGATACAAATTTTTTACGCATACAGCTATACAGCTCCGTGTGAAAGGAACCTAAGACAAATCAAATTTTGTGTAAAGCGTTCATAGCACACTTTTAAGTAATGCACTTTTAAAACCCTTTTTTGTTTTGTTTTTTGTTTATCTTTTCTAATTACACTTAAAATCAATTTTAAGTGTTGGTGTTAAAGGGTTAGTTCACCCAAAAATGAAAATGATTTAATTAATTACTCACCCTCATGTTGTTGGACACCCGTAACACCTTCGTTCATCTTGAGAACACAAATGAAGATATTTTTGTTGAAAGCTGATGGCTGAGAAAGGCTTCAGATAGGCCTCCATTGGTATTCAGTACATTCCCACTCACAAGACCCATAAAAGGCACTAAAGACGTCATTACAAAGTCCATCTCAGTACAGTGGCTGTACAATAATTTTACAATGCGACGAAAATATTATCGTCGTTATTGTGCACACAAAAATCTAAATAACGACTTTATCCACCAAGTTATTGACGTGAGAATGACGCAGATTGCGTGAATTCACGTCTGAGACCTACACGGAAGACAATAACTTGGCGAAAAAAGTCATTATTTAGATTTTTTTGCGCACAAAAACCAGGGACGTCGTTAGGCCTATAGGCAGGGCTCTACGCTAACTTTTTTCTTGAGGAGCACTTGTGCTCCTAATTAAAAAAAATTAGGAGCACAGTCAACAATTTAGGAGTACTTTCTAATCCATCAAACGCATTCCAATTATAACTTTCCCATTATAGGGCGATATGTGTCCCTTTAAATTAATGTCCAGGGGCATTTTTACCATTAAAAGAGCAATGTTTTCTAATCTTATTAAATGTATGCATCATCTGTCAATTTCTTAAATTAAAACAGAAAAAATGTTTTTAAAATGTTAATTTAACAATAAATTCAGTTAGAACAATGAAGACTGTTTCCAATCAAATGAGATATGCATCAAAAGATCCAGTTTTGCACTGCAGAGCTCTATCTGAAGTGGGATTTAGACACATTTACATGTGTAAATAATGTTGTATGAATGTTTTTCATGTAAGTTTTACATTTAATATTTTAAATAAAAAGTCCATGCAAAGTATAAATATGAAAATAAAACCGCCAGTAGGTGGCGGGAATTCATTCAGTCAATAGTTCAAAACACAGATTCATTTGATCGAATCGCTTGGAGATGCGAATTAGTTCTGGACTGGTGTGGCTTTGATTTTCACTAAATAGACAGTGTTGTGGCTAAAACGTTGTTACTTAATATCAACTTGTTTATTGGACTTTTGTACAAGATTAGTATCACATATGCAATCATACCAGTACTCGGAGCAAAAGCAATTAAGCTGTGACTGTTGGCGCGCTGGCGCTTCATAAAAAGAACCGCATGCGTCTTGCGCAAGAACATTGCGGCCGGATCTACTTCTCTGTTTGTGTCTATGGCGAGTCACGCAGGTACTGTGCTAATCCGCAGCGGGAATATAAACACTTGTTTTATGTGTACCATAGTGATTCAGGATAAGACAAAAAACACGGTTTGGAAAAAATCTTCACGATATACTCGCTCGTTTTATACATTTAGTATTTTTTTAAACAGCATGTGTGATAAAGATTAAACTCAAGAACTCAAGGGCTTTCTAAATGTATTATTAATACATTATTTTTTGATGGCATTTTTGCCCCAAGCATCCGTTCATTTCTGAGCTTGTTTATTATAAATCCAAATGTGGTATTTCCAGTTAATATTGATTTGGCTGTAAATCATCAGCGCGAGGCGTCTGGTAGCTGCAGCGAGGACTTCTTGGCCTCTTCAGATCCGTTTCACTTTGTAAACAATCGTTGTTTGAAGTGTAGTCCGTCCGTCGCACACTTTTTTGCACTTCTTCTGATGACTGAAGGCATGAAAAGCAATTGATTGCACTAGGAAACGTAGCCTAACAGTTAATCAGAGTTGATTCACTTCGGGAGTTGTAGTTTTTATTCTGATTGTATTACACACATCCATTCATGAGAATCGATCGGGTCACTCGCACCGGTGCGCCTAAATATTTTTTCACAGTCGCACACAGTAATTTTCAGGCGTAAATGCGCCCAAAATGGGCGCTATGTAGAGCCCTGCCTATAGGGGGGCTGAAGCTACCCCAAAATGTTCCTAAGCCCCCCTAAATGATAATGAACAACAATAACAATTCGATTTATCAATAACCGCATCCTCATTCATATAGACGCAACAAATGATATATATCCAGCTACCAAAAATAGTCGAAAAATCGTAAGTTTACAGAAGTACAAAGAGTCATTGTGATCATGCACCACACCGTCTCTTTGCAACTGTGGCAGCTTTCAAAGCATTAATTGCAGACCGGAGCACTGCTGCCCGTTTTACACATACTCCGGTTGCCGTGCGTATTTTTTCCGTGCCCATGTTAACGGATTATTGCTTTCACACTGCATGCGGTCCAGCGAACCGTTCCTGGAGCGGTACGTACAGATCAGAGTAGCCTACAGATCAGCGATCGTTTCCGCATCAAGTCTAGCCTATATATATATATATATATATATATATTGATGTGCTGGATGCGCTAAATTTAAAGTGCCATTGTGCATTGTTCGCATTAAAATAAACATGTATTGACGCGAAAATCTAGTAATTTCACCACAGACGCATATAATGTGAATATAGTTTATAATTCTACTATAATTCAAAGTCGTCATGAGGCTTTTTTGCCTTGGGTAAAGCAAGGAAAACAACAACATACCTGGCATTTAGCTAAATAAGAAGACATAATGGATAGCACTCGTCCTTCCTCCTTTCTTTTTGGAGGTGGAAAAACAAAGTTCTTTATGCCTGCTGGATTTCTTGAAAAAAATAATAAAGATTTACGAAATAAAAGACAAGATTTAAATATTTTGCCACTTGCGTTGTGTGAGCAACCTAATATATAAATCTAAAGGCTATATAAATATAAAGGAATTGGAATAACGGAATTGAATAAAACGTTGTTTATATTATAATAGTGCTTTTAAACGCGTCATCTATGAAAGGGTGTATACTGGAAAATTGCAATAATGACAAGCCATGTTCAATAGCCTAACAACTTTTAAATTTGAAATAATTGTTATTTAATAAATCTGTGTTTGTGGTAGCCTATAGCTACAGCCGCGGATCAGTTGCGCACGGCAAATATCAAAGCACAATAGCGAGCGGGGCTCCTGCATCAGCAACTTTAGTTTGGTCTGAACTCACTATGCACCCTCCCGCCCGCACACACTAATACACACGCTAATGGTGAAAGGAAGATTGGTGAGTGTCGTGAATCGTGATAAAGTCAAATTGTAAGTTGTTTTTAATCACCTGCTTACCTTTAGCTACGTTTCCTTGAGGTAAAGGAAAGGGGATATTTTGGTTTGCTACGGAAAACTATAATCTAGCTATAGTGAACAAGCAAAATACAAGATTTTGCAAACGTAAGTTACAAATACTCTGGGGCCCTGTCTTCCAATCCTAGTGGCGTCCCTGACAAAAACTATTCTCGTCACTTGGTAAAATTATTGTATAGCCACTGTAGTGAGATGGACTTTGTAGCGACGTCTTTAGTGCCTTTTATGGATCTTGTGAGTGGGAATGTACTGAATACCAATGGAGGCCTTTCTGAAGCCTTTCTCAGCCATCAGCTTTCAACAAAAATATCTTCATTTGTGTTCCGGAAATGAACAAAGGTCTTAAGGGTGTCCAACGACATGAGGGTGAGTAATTAATGAAATCATGTTCTGGGTGAACTAAGCCTTTAAAGGGGGGGGGGGGGGGGGGGGGGGGTGAAACACTCAGTTTCAGTCAATCTCATGTCAATCTTGAGTACCTATAGAGTAGTATTGCATATCTCCGAAAAGTCTTTAGTTTTATTATATTTATAAAAGAAAGATAGGCTGTACCGAGTCTTTCCGGAAAAAACAGAGCGTCTGGAGGCGTATCGTGTGGGCGGAGCTAAAGAATGACGAATGCGCACAAAACGGTGACGTCCTCAAGCGTGGAGAAACCCATAGCTATCGATTCTCAGCATATACAGATCCAGAATCAAATTCGGAGGCTGAAATAAATTGAACAGGAGAAACAGCAACAGCAGGACGTCTGTCTCTGTGGTATGTACTGTATTTAGTGGCCTGTCAACATTTGCGCTTGTTTACTCGCAGTTTATGAGGACATGATTCGGTTTATGGAATTTTGTATGGGACTAAACCTTAGCAGTAGCAAGCAAAACGGTTTTGCCCTTCAGACTAGTGTAACGTTATACATAGAACAACAATGGAGTAACCATTAGCGCATTTGAATGACGAAGCACGCAATCGTGTCGTTTACTGATGTTTACTCACGCAACGATAGCCAACAGCATAGACATTTGAAGCAGTTTTACTCACCGGCTGCTTCCAAAGCAGGACCGAACCTTTATCGCTGGGACCGCTCCATCAAAAACACACTTCTTTGGTATGATTTGGTAAAGTCCTGTGACAGCAGTGACCGTGGAAATCCACTTTGCGACGCGACTGAAGCGCTGCCTTCCCGGAATGCTGTGCTGAAGCGTTGAAGCCGCTTGATGTCACCCATAGGAATAAAGTGGAGCGCGGCGCGACATAAGTGTTCACGGACGACTGGATCTGCACCTGAGAGTGTTTATGAGCGTGCATTTCCTCTCGCTCTAGTCACGCGCACACGCACCCTACGGGGAGAAGAGCCCGTACGGCCCATACAAGGACCTTCCGCTCTGTTCACGTCAAGCCGACCCATACTCGAAAAAAACTCTCCGAAACTTGTAAGAAACCGGAAGGAGTGTTTTTGACACAGAAATACTCCATCAAACGTCCAACATTAGTTTTTGAAACTTTGTCTATGTTTAGGATAGGAATCCAAGTCTTTAAAAGTGTAAAAAGCTCAGTATGCATGAAACAGCATTTCACCCCCCCCCCCCCCCCCCCCCCCCCTTAATATTTATATGAATTATTTATTATTTACTTTGAACTAGTATATTAGTAATATTAATAAAAATCTATTGAATTTAAATTTAGGATTACTATATAAAAGTCTACTAAGACTTTACTAATGACTGAACTAATGTTTAAAGCATTCAAAGCACACTTTTAAGAAATCATTCCCATTTTTCTCTTTTTAAATAAATATTTTGGAGAGAAAAAAATGCATTTAGAAAGAGTTACACGTCTGTCCATTGAAGGAGACACTAAAGATTGTAATTTAAGCCAATGGCAATTTGTGCTTCAGCAAAGAATATGCCCTTTAAAACCCATTAACCTACAATTGTTATGAACTTATTAAATAAAATACTGTAATAAAAGCTAAATGACAGATTGGTCAAATCTTTGTAAAATTCATTACGGAAGGTTGATGGCCACCGATAGTCTTATATTTAATCAAATAGAAATATAGAAATTTTTTTTTTTTTTTTTGCAGTAGCCTATTAATTGTCATTCAGTGATTTGCTCATCTGACAAAAAACGAATGTCTTAAATGATCTGTATGTGTGTATATGAATTTTAATTTCCTCAGAAATGGATAGACGGTGGATTCACAGACAGTCTTCCCCTTCTTCCTGTGGGACGCACAATAACAGTGTCGCCATTTAGCGGCCCCCAGGATATTTCCCCAGCACATAAGGGCATAAGTAAGCTTCATCTCAGATTGGCCAACATGAGCGTTGTGGTAAGTGTTTAGCATTAATAAGCCTTACTAATTACTTTTCAGTTCATAGTTGTACAGTGCTACTTAACTCGGTAAACATTTAAAATATAATTGTCCTTCTAAACAGTTATAACCTAATGAGTTTTGAAATTTCAACTGCTTTCCACCTTTAGTTCTCAAAGGACAACATCATAAGGCTGAACCAAGCCCTGTTTCCTCCTTCATTACCTAGACTCAAGGCACTGGAACAAGAGGGATTCCAGGATGCTGTGCACTTTTTAAAGAAAGATGGATGGATGCGATAACTGATTTTCTCATTTCTAAAAAAAAACAAACAAACACTTAAACACCTTGGATGTCTAAAATGTGGCATAATGACACCATTTTTAAGACAATCTTCCTCATAGCAGTTCATTTGTGGCATGCAATATTATGTGCAGTGTAGTAATCATACTTTGACATCGTGTCCACTTTTATTCTCAGGATGAAAAGCGCAGTAAAGTGCATCATGTATTTCAGGATGCTGAACGATTATTCTTATAAATAGTCGTTTTCTATTGCACAGCTTTAAAGCACCTCTCAGTTAAGAGCCATGAGGGCACTGCAGAATGACTAAATGAAGTGTTTAAATATTTCTGAAATGTGTTGGAATCTGTTCATAATGTCCTTCAACCTCAGTCAAACCCAAAACCTACAAATAACCCTTTTGCCTACACATATGACTGCAGCGTTTCTGGAGGTCCTTGAGGACAACCATGGAGAACAAGCCTTTGAAGTAAAGCCACAGTTGAGATCGTTTGAACTCCATGATCCTCCTCACCTCTCAGAACTATCGGTTTACTTGCACTTGATTCTGCGAGAGCGTTATGATCATTTTTCTGTCTGTGAGAATAACGTCTCCCTGGGGAAGGTTTGGGGATTAGTAAAGGCTTGTGGGTATTTATGATGTGGTGGTAGAGAGAAACAGAGAGCTGGTACACACACCCTACTGAATAATCTGCTCATGCGAGTAATAAATTCATATGAAAAAGTCATTTTTTGCAATTAAATAGCAATTTTATTGACATTGATAAGAACTGCTTATGTGAAAATACATCAACGGTAACTGTTCTTCATTAGAAGCAAGAGAAATGTTATGAGCGGAGCACCATTAGCTTGATAAAAATGGATTATTCAGTGTATAGCTCCGTGGCAGCATGGGACATTTACATCAGTCTTTAAATGATGCACATGTTCGTATGGGTTGATCTGTGAACAGCAGACAAATCTTGTTTAAATTCACAGAGACAGTGTTTTCATATCTCATATGTATGGTGTCACGTTCAGATGGTGTACTTTTGCAGAGCCGCAAGTTTTTTTTTCTCTTCTCTATTTAAGCAGATATACAGTAAGGCTGAAGCTAAAGTATAGATTTTTTTTTTCATGTAGGAAGTTTATAATAAGACCACCATATATTATGCCCATGTGCTGAACCAGCGTTTTTGAGCTAATCAATGGAGTGAATGGTTGTTTAAATGAAAGTATTGTTTAAATGAATGTAAAATAAAAGTTGTGTTAAATCATATGGCAACGCAATGCACTTTGTCTTTGTGTGTGTGAATTAATTTGTCCAATTAAAATAGTGTGACCTGTCTTTGAATGGTTGCTTTAACAATGTAATTAGAATGCCTTCACATAGACTTGTTACAAAGTGAACCTAACCCTTCACTAAGACCCTTTAAGAAGAAACCCCTAACTGGGATTTGCATTACTGATGAATCAAGTCTGTATTTAGCCTGACAAGCCAGACCCACATCAAGATGTTGGGTCTGGGAACTCACCATTGACAGGGCTCAATCTGAGGGGTGGGATAAACGGTTGTCTTTCAAATTCCCTCTGCATACAATTGGTTAGCGCTACAACCAACCAGAGCAACACGAAGTGGAGCTAGCTGATAATTAAACTTGTGGCAAATCTTAGAACACATCTTCCCTTCTTAGGCATGATTTCAGTGCCGTTCTTTTCTCAGAGAAAAGCTAAGTCTTCTAGAGTCGCGGCCAAAGCTGATTCAAAAGACCTCAGCTTCTTTGTTTAGAAGAAGCACGCGGAACCATCACAACTCTGCCGTCATTATGTTAAGCCTGCCAACCGACTCTGTACACAATGGCCCTCATTTATCAAAAGTCCGTACACCCAAACGGTGACTTTGAGATTTATCAATATGGACGTTGGCGTACGGCACGCTCAAATCCTACACCAGCTCAGGAGGTGGTGTACGCACGTTTGGAGTTAGTGCGAAAATGCACAGAAAAACAATTCCTAACACCACAAAACGCACTGACAAAGATATGCTATATTATGAGCACTGTAAACAACAACAACCACCAAAATAGTAATTATAAACTTCTGTGTTTATTTTTGTGCAACGTAGACTTCAATGTTTAATTTGTTTGACTATAGGCTACCAAAGCATTTGAGGCATGTATTCCTCCAGTTGCGAGCCTGTGCGTCACCTGCGCACGGACTGGGACTGAATAAGTCAGACTGACAAAATAATAAAAATGACATTCTTCTTCTTTTAAATAATAATAATAAAATAAATAATAATGGCATTCTTCTTCTAAATAACAATAAGCGTCATTAATAATAAAAATCATAATTATAACAATAAAAATAATACAAATACAAATTGTCATGCAATTATTAATGTGAATGAATGGTAGGCTACTCCATATCACATCATCATCATATCGTACACCCCAATAGCCTACATGTGCCGTGATACGAAATTAAATGCTAATTGTTTTAAAACGTGCTGTTAAATAATGCATTGTGATAATTTCTCATCCAAACAGCTTTAAACTGCTGGAGTGCGCTTCTCAACCTCCACACAACAGTACTCGTAATGTGGGTCCATATTTGTTTTTGTTTTTTTGGGTGCCTTTAATCCCACTCTTTAAACTCCCAAATAAAACAATTTCGCTTTTTTCCACTTCCCTGGGGATGGTCTCGATGGGCGCGTCTCAATCATCTCAATAGTTTAGTAGTCACTGTAGGCAAATAGTAGTAGGCACTGATCAGGGAGTCAGCCCATTGACTTATGTCCCAATAAGTGCCCTGACTAGTGGACTAGTAAGATGATTGAGACGCATATATGCCCGTTTCTACGCAAGATTGATAAATGAGGGCCAATGTGATTGGCCTGACCAGAGTTTGGTTTTTCCAAAAAATGGAATATTAAATAGCTGAGTTTTTTTGCTAACATTTTCTTACATCAAACAGGCAATAGGAAAGATGCTTGACAAACTAAAATTATTAAAGTGGTGAAACACGAAAAAGAATAAATACGTGTTTGTAATACCCAGATAGCAAAGAGACTGAACAACCAAGTATCCTCTCTCACATCTCCCCTCCCCCATTGACGGAAATGAGAGAGGGAGGGGGAGATGTGAGGGAGGATTTTTCAGGTGTTAATTTAAGTGCTATTCCGCCATACATTACAGTTCTCCTTTTTAACCTGCTAAGAAAAGCACCACGTTTTATTTTGTGTCATCATACTTGATCTTTCAACTATTTGTGTAACTGTATTTAAATAGGGAAACCGTGGAGGTGTTTGGTCGCTTTTCTAACTTGATCTCTGTTTGGTACCATAGTGAATAAACTGGGCTTAGTGGGCTAAGCTAAATGCTATCAGATCGTCACCACGTGTCAGTGATTAAGTGCACGCACTGAGACGAGAGAGGGATGTATCAACTCGTCTTAGTTAAGGGAATAACAGTTTAATATGAAAAAGCGGTGGAGTATCCCTTTTAAGGTGTGGTTATAAGTATGACCACTTCCCCCCCTTCTTAGTTCAGGAAACCAGTCAAGGACTTTTACCTTTGCACTATGAAAACACTTCCAACAGCGGCTGTTCAATCATTTAGAATGAATATAAAATGGAGTGAGTTAGTCAGCTGATTTATTTTAAAGATTGGTGGAGTATTGTTAAATTGTAGAGCCTTTATTGTCAGCACAAGGAAAGCACAGGTGTAATAAAACAAAAAGTTAAAATGAATAACTAACACAACTTCTAAATGAATACTATGAATGATAAAGGAATAAAGTGCATGAGACGCATAAAATATAATTAAAACATTGCCCCAGATGTGACTTCTGCCCGTAATGGTAAGGGGCGTGGCTTTTCTGGACAACCTGTGCTTTACACTTCAGCCATTAAAAATGCATGAAACTACATTTGGCCATCTAACCAATCTAAGACCATTGTGTTTTTCGGAGGGATGGGCTTCACAGGAAGCAGGAAGCAAACGAGCCGTTCAAAGGACAGTGGAGACAGCAGTGTGGAATAAAGGTAAAATATAAGAAAAATATGGCGTTTAAAAAAAGAAGAAGTATTAGCAAGTTATACTGCGTCTCATAAACACAACCAAGCCTAAAAAACACCACGGAACAACCCCTTTAAAATGTTAATACATAGTAGTTAAGGCCACCTAATATAAAGTGGGTTCATATTATTTTTAGCGAAATATATATGCTATTACTAGCTATATTATTTCTAATGAAAATTAGAGCCCATACACGAAGATACATTTAGCTATATACATTTTTTTTTAAATTATCGTATCGGCGTTTCATCCAGGCGATCCAACAAGTCCCAGAGTGGATAAATCTGAAAACGACACCCTTTCGTTTTGTGTGCTAATCCGCTGTATACAAAAAAGATCCAAAAATTAGCGTTCCATTATAAATATACTTTATTCTTATGAAAACACCTGGCTTCAAGAACGCAAATAAACTATATTTTGTCACAGTCGTGTGTTTATTATCTTCAGCTTTAAGTGGATCTTCTATTAGCATTGACTTTGTTTTGAAGAGCAGCCCCCTGCTTGGATTTTGCACCCAAGACCAGACTACACTCAAAAACATGCTTGGTCAGTCTTTAATGGGGCTGACTGAGTTTATTGTGACCATTTCTCCTTTAGGCTAACCGTTTCCACCTGGCTCTCTTCTTGAGAAATGGGAGTCATTCTGCTGATTCCATGTCTGCCGGGACTGCATGGCGGCTTAGATCAGCTTCAAATGGGTGTCCCCCTCTCTTGCTATATCCACCAACTTCAGTGATCCTTTTTGGGAGTTGGAAGCTTGCTCTGTGAATTCTTCCAATCCTAAAAAGGATCCTGTGCTGTCTGCATCTGGCTCAGAGGAGTTAGACTTGGTCACACCTGATGCGGTTTCATCCTTTTGCCATCCGGTCATACTTCAGACATTTTTCTTCCGTCACTGAATCACCGGAGCAAGAAATGCTTCACCTATTCTGACTCTGAGGATTTACGTCCACCGCTCAGGCCATTGACGTAAATCCTCTCAACTATTGATCTGCTTGGGTCACAGCAAAGGGTCTGCGGTCACCTAGTAATGCTTTTTGCCTTGGATAACAGATGCAATTTCTCTGGCCTATGAGGTGCGCAGAATCGCTTCACCTCTTGGTGTAAGAGCTCACTCCACCCATGGGTGTAGCTTCTTCCAAGAATCCATGCAACAACAACAAAAAAAACTAAGAACGTCCCCTTATGGGTGGCATTTGGGCACATCTTGACATTGTGTGCCAGATTTTCTTCAGGGCTTTCAGGGGGCATCGCTAATAATGAGGGGAATGAGATGCTGTGTTGCTAACCCTTGCTAACACACTACAAAAAAGAAAGAAAGAAATTCTAATAGCCCCCATCAATCTAAATTGGTTTATGGAAGGAGCAGGTTTCCGTGTGGAAACAAACGCCGTTTGATGGATGCAAAAGAGAATGTGTGCTTAAAGATGGCAAATGAGATCAAAGGTTATGCTCAATTACGATTTGAATCACATCTGCCGTAAAAAAAAAGAAGAAAAACAGATAAGATCAAGTCAGACAGCTGGACAGAGAGACAAAAACAGAAATCAATAGAGTATAACTGCAAACGGTCACAAGAATCTGTTGTTAAAACGAGAGTCCATACAAGACACTCTCCCTTTTTAAATATCTCTCCAATAATACACTTTGTATTTACTTCGCACATGGGCTTATTAAAGTCTACCGGCCTCACTGATGTTTCAAATGTGGCTGGTTTTTTTTTTGGTTTTTTTAAGATGTACATTTTATTCTGCTCCGCTGTGAATGTCAAACCTAGTCTGTATTACATCTGTCACCTTGCTATGAGCATAGTTTTACCCGTTTTTCCTCATTAATATTCTTCTAATGCCTGTATAGCAGTGGTCCCGTGTCACAACTACGTACCGCGGTAAAGGCTGTGTGGTGCCAGGTGCAGTGAATAAGGCAACTCTTTATGGTCCACATGGGGGTTGGCCGTGTCAGGCAACATCACGTTAATGATAATTTTGGGCTAAATTGCCAGAGGCTGGAAGTGGTTACAGGAAAAAAAAAACATAAAAACATAGGAGCCTCGCCAAAAAACCTGACTCAAATTAACAACAGCTAACGTTAAAACAGAGGACAGAGCTGATTAGATCTGCTTCGTTGCTCAGATAAACAGTTCATCTGGCTGTCTGAGTCATAAACATTGGCAGTGTACAGCTGAAGCACAACAGTAAGGAATAATAGGTATATGAGCTAATTGCATTTTCTGTATAAAGTTTCTGTATTTAATAGAACATAACATGCAATTATGTTTAAAAAATTTATTGAATATTTATCTGAAAAATATATCAAAAGAATATATTGAACAACAGACCCTCTTAAAGCCACAATATGTTGTTTTTCGGTTGCTTATTCAAAACAAAGGCATAATCTAGATTCATGTATTCTTTTTTTTTAAACACTTGAATGTTGGTAAGTATAAAAAAAGCCACATTTTGAGCAAAAAGCTGAGAAAATCATGTTTTGTCAAAGACTACAACTGGATGGGATTCATAAGGATTATCAAATCACAGACGGAGTAGATCGAGTCACCAACACCAGTACCCCCAAAACTTGCACAGTCCTATAGTTCGTCCTGGGCCGACATTTCATTCATTAACCTTAGGCAATTTCAATTTATTTGCTGTTTAAAGCATATTCAAAACAAAGGTGTAGTTTGATGACGGCAAGTTTGAGCGCAGAATTTTGGGACATGTGGTCTTCACCTCACAGCTAGTGGAAAAGATTCGGGATAGGACTCATGTTCATGAATGTGATTATTAACGTTACGGTAGTATGAAGCAGAGCAGGGGCGAGTGTTGTGGAGCTCAGCAAGGCCGCTGGAGCGATTGTTGAACAACACACGGCTCACGAGCACCGGGGCTCAGGGCCGACCCTGACTAATTTGCTGCCCTAGGTAAGATTTTACTTGGTGCCCCCTGTATCAAGGTTTAGCACTAACGTTACATGTTAAGTTGTGGAAACACTGATACTGTTTTATTTTTGTAATGCGTGTTGTTGTTTTTGTTGTTGATTGTGTTTTAAAAATTACCCTGAATCCAGTCTATTCTACTATGTCAATGTGTTTATAATGTGTATGTATGTGTGTGTGTATAAAAGTTGTATAAAAGGCTGACGAAAGTTAAACTATGCAAAATTAGCACCTTTGCCACATTACAGCCTAAACACAAATAGCAAGAGTAAATTCCTCTGACATTAGTGCACAGCTATTCATTGAGAAATTGCTAAAGTGTTTGTTTTCCAGTAGATGGCAGCAATCTTCCACTAAACTATGCACATTCATGTTTTCTCCATGAATTAACCTGAGAAATGTAGATATTTAATGTGCATTTTACAAAAATGTTTGCTATTTTAAATGAGTCTGCATATAAATATCATTACTAATTTCGGAAAATACATTTTAAAAATGCCATATATCCCCATTAAATTGCACAACTGTAAAAACATTAGGCTATTAAAAAAGTGATGTGTTAACAAAAACTGAGTACCCAGAACAGCTGCTATTTTTACTATGTAATTAGACAAACTGTTCATTCATTACATTACCTCTGTCTTTATCCCCTTATTCCTTATCTCCCCTGCATCAGAGGGCTTCTGTCTTTTTGACACGGTGATATTGGCCATCCGTTATAAATAATCAGGCAACTTTTACTGTCTGGCACAAGCGACCAAGCACACTAAAAACGAAAGCAATCCTGTCTACATTAGATGCGCGAGAGCCGACGCAACACAACACATTCCCTACGTTAAACTGATCGCACGTTCTATAGCTGACGGACTAAAGCACTTGCTGGGCTTTTTTCTTTTTTTTAATTTCGAATGAATATTAATAAAATAGCACCAGTAATAAAAACGGAAAAAAAAAAAATCACACATTTTGCCACCCCTATGGATGAGTGCCGCCCCTAGCATTTTCCTATTCCGCAGGCCGGCCTTGCCGGGACTTTTATTATGACGGGACGGGACCCAGTTGTGTGTGGCCGTCACAGCCATTTCTGCTTTTCAGGTAATAAGTATGAGGTAACACTGCTCTGTTTATCATATTAGATACATTTAAGTGTGTTTAAAATGATGTTACTCTGTGCACTTGCTCAGGGACTGCTGTGAAACTTGTTCAGACTGCTAAGAGTAAAAACTGCGTTTCTGCCAAAAAAATTGACAAGCAACTCCCTCAGATGCTATGCTCAGACATTCTGGCTTCTTGGTTAAAATAGCACTATTTTTTTTCCTCACAATTTACAAATATAGTTGGAAACATTTGGGATATTGTAAGAACTCAACTGAACAAAATATATAACGCTGACCTAGTGTTTTTTTGTTGTTGTTGATATTTTACTGCAACAATACTACATAGTGCACCTTTAATGTTGAAGATCGTTATTTTACATATGCTATTGTTTCTGCTTCCTCTCTGTCTGTGTTTTAATCGGGAGATCCAGTACTCTCACAAAATGCGTAATAAGCCCCCCACCCTATAAAATTGAAAACAGAAATACAGAAATTTCCATCAATAGCGAGAAGTGTTTTCTCACCAATTACGACTAAATAACGCAATTTGTACATGCAAAACATAACATTCAATTGTGTTCAAAAACATCACATTCAGTTTGCACAAGAATATTCTTTAAATTATTTTCATATTCTTTTTAAAAGTATGTGTTCCTTCTTTTTCACAAGGAAAATATGATGCAAAGTCTGCCTGTCTGCCTGCCTGTTTTCAAACAGGTTTCAGGTGAGTCACGACCCAAACATAATGACTGAGCTGCTGTAACAAATAAAGCAATATTGAAAGTGCAAGAGTTTTTCCAACTCCCAAAAAGTCATTACAAATAAAGTTTCTATAGGTTTTAGAAACCTATCCTTAAGCAGAGATCGTGCTCTCTTCTCGTGCCTTTGATCATTTAAGCCAAGCAGACCTCCCATAATGCAATTGATTGATCTCTGCCCTTTGCAAAAGCACCCGGAAAATCAGAATGATTGAACTTGTCTATTTTGACATAGGCCTAGATCTTTTTCAGTTTGAGGAGCCCCATGCTTCAATCATTTTTAAGGCTCCCCTGGGTAACGCCATCTGCTCTTTTAGCTATATCTTTAAAAGTCAGTATCTGTTCACATAAAAGTGATGCAGCTTAGAAGATATGCTGTAAGAAGTGGTCAAAATGTTTTTACATTTTATTCAGAAAGATGCTAGTTATTTGTCAAGTAACACCCACTTGAAATAATTTTAAGGCCCAGCACTATTTATTCAGGACTGTGGATAATTTATCATGAAATCTTGAGGAAATTATGTATAATGCTGTATCAAATGGTTAACATTATTTAAGGATCAAAAGATCATACAGCTGACACTCTCAAATATGAAATTTACTATCGTTATCTGATTAGCAAACTTGTTAAATATTCCAGGAACAGTGATAAATACATCAAGCCATGAAGTACAGCCTAATTTCAATAAATATCACATCTGGCTCTTGAAAATTAGGCAAAACATCTTTTTTTTATTTCCTGATACAGACCATTTTAAAATGTGATGAGATTAGTGTAATGAACATGATGCTGAGAGCGTGGAGAGCCTCTTAAGGCTGGCAAACCATCCATTGCAGTCTGATTAGTCACAAAAATAAGCAAAACATATTGGATACCAAAAATACTACAAAAACCCTCAAAGCACCAAAGCCTATAAGAGGCATTATGGTATTGAGTCGTTACCGGTTGCGGGCTAGATCAAAGCTTGCGAGCATAAAAGTAGTAATTACAGCTTCACGAAATCCTTGACCTGATGCTGTTAAATCAGGATGATGCATCTCCAAACTAGGAGGAATACAGAACTCAGAACAGGGAATCTGTCTGCACTTACAAACACTCTTGCCACAAGTGACCTTAGATCAAGATCTTGTGACACAAATTTCGTTTTTCACTCAAGGGTGTAAATATATGTTCAAAATACCTTTGCAGGTACACCGTTTGAAAAACATCCTGATGCCGTATGTGCTGCTGTGAGAGGCATTTGGATATGGTAATATGTTCTGAGCGCTTACCTATCAATAACAAAATAATCAACAAAAATTACAGCAGTGAGAAAACAGCAGTTAAGAAAGCGTTTGATCATAGTGAAGCATGTGCACCAGTTCTGCAATTCAGCACTCCAATCAAGTCACTGCATCGTGTTTATTTGTACTTTATAGATTGCTCTAAATCAGGGGTCCCCAAACTCGGTCCTGGAGGGCCACTGTGCTGCAGAGTTTAGCTCCAACCCCAATCAAACACACCTGAAACAGCTAATCAGTATCTTTATAGGCCATAGTAAGACAGTGATTAGCTGGTTCAGGTGTGTTAGATTGGGGTTGGAGCTAAACTCTGCAGGACAGTGGCCCTCCAGGACCGAGATTGGGGTGCCCTGCTCTAAAGCGAGCAGCTTTAAATGGAGTCAAACCCATGCCATATATATTTGCAAAAGAATAAAGTATATTGCAAAAATTACAGCCTGGAAAGTACTGCGTATGTTATATTTTGGGAATAAAGGGAAATATATTAATAAATTCTATTTTTTTTTTATAATTTATCTACTAGAAAATTTCCACAAAATAGTACATATTGTTCCCTTATACCTATGTTACTCTATAATTACCGAAAGCTACACCGTAAATAAATTTTACTTATGTAGAACTTTTTGGGCCGTAATTACCAAAAAAAATATATGTTTTTGCAAACAGCAGTAAAGAATTACTATAGTTAAGGAATAATAAAGTATTGAGAGAAAAATAAAGAATTGATGAATAAAACAAAGTAGCTTGCAAAAATAAAGATATTATTAATCGCAAAAATCAATGACAGCTGTAAAAGAAGCGCAAGAACTTTGATCCTATTCTATATCTGCAACTGGTTTTCTTTTTTTACAATTATTTTTCAACACATTTTCCATGGTCACGCTTAATGGAGCTTGAGTGATCGAATGGAATTCAAGCGTAGTTCAGGTAAACCACTGATCGCTAAATGTTATCAGCTGACGCTGGGCTGATTTTTTTACTCCAGTTACTCTAATCAACTAGTATTTAAACTCATGTTCATTCAAACTCATGTTCCTCAGTCTGTCGCGAAGACATTTACACCCACCTCCACCCATTCCCCTTCTAGTATCTTCATCATTAATGTAATGTTAACATTCATAAATGCAAATGGATGAAGACGAAAACATTTCTGTATTGAACATACTTTAGAACATACTCTAATGACTTTCCATCATTGGATTGTATGAACATTAAAAAGGCACATTATTTTTATTTTTTAATAATAAGAGACCTTGGTTCTTTTAGAAGAGGAATGAAGTAGAACTTTTGAATTCGTTTTTTGCTTTGTATTCATTTATTTTTTTCTTTCTTTTCTTTAAATATTTGTCATTTTCTTTTATTATTATTTTTATATTTAAAAATAAGTGCCTTACTTAATACTTGTATTCGTCAATGCCATTGTAGATGTATATTTTATGTATATTATCAGATGTAGATTAGTATTAATGGCAGCTAGTCAGTTCTCTCAATGTGCATGCTTTTATACTGATGGATTATTTTGTTTACTTTTATTGATTATATGATGTTCTTACACTACAAATGATGCAGAATATATATTATAGTGTGTCTGCAGACAGTAAATGGATAGATAAAATGTTAACTGGTTGTAACAAATGTGCACATCCCCTCTCCTCCCCTGTACGATTATTTTGGTAAATCTCATATAATTATTTTGCTATTACCTCTTTAGCAGAGAGAGAACCCAGACATTGCTATGGCGGCACAGATTCAGGCAGCTCAAGGTCAGCAGCAGCTTCTCCTATTATTTGTCCACCAGGAATAGAGCAGGATATGATCAGGTTATCAGCACCCTCTCCCAGAGGTGTAAAGTGTACCTGAAAACCATACTTGAGTGAAAGTAAAGATACCTTACAGTGAAAATTACTCCAAGTTAAATGTCACAAATTCTGATACGATTTAGAGTATCTGATTTGAACAGTACTTAAGTATTTTTCTTGTAGCCTACTGAATGTAGGCTCAAAGATGCACTAGTCCTCGATACCTATGCCACGTAAAATATGAACCAATTAATTTAAGATTATAAATCATGTTTATTTTCTAAAACACCTCATTACTGCAATAAATCAGGTCAACACAACATAACTCTTAAACACCTACCAACTCTCAATTCTCATTTAAGCTTAAGTGCACAAAAAGTCGGAGGCATGTAAGGACGAGCGACAACAGTGAAGGCCTGGATTTTATGTTGTGTTTTGTCCATGTTTTATTATAGTGTGTGTACAGCAGTCGCCCGTGAGGGGCTGTCTGTGTTTAACTTTCAGTTTGTTTATTTTTAATTAAAGTCTGGTTAATTATTCACCAGTTCCCACCTCCTTCTTCCCTGAACTAAAGACTGTATTACAATCACTCATCAAAAATATATTGGAGTAAAAAGTATATTTACTTTAAAAATAAATATACTACGTTCAAAAATGTAGTCAAGTAGAGAGTAAGTTGCTCATATATTTGATAATCAGAAAATGTTAAAGTAGCCCAAAAGATATATATATATATATATATATATATATATATATATATATATATATATATATATATATATATATATATATATTATAGCCAAATTTTAGTGAAATTTCAATTGTCACTGTTGTGCAATTGCGGTTTCATCACTGTATTCGTATAGAAATTAATGGCAGTGAAAAATAGCATTCAGAAAATTAGCTGAACAACATTAAACAGTACAGCACCTTTAAGTTACCTATTAATGTCAAAAGATAGTTCACCCCAAAATGAAAATTATGCTATCATTTACTCACCCTCATATCAAACCAAATGGTTGATTTTCTTTTTTTAAGGGGTTTTGAACAACATGTGTGAGTTAATGGTGACAATTTTCTGAGTTACAACTATCCCTTTAAGTATTCCATTCCATTCGAATGCCTTAAAGCCATGATTTTGAGTACAGGACTATTGTTCTTGAAGCTCATTTCGTAGCTTCTCTATCTGATGATCTCGTTCACACCTGCAAAGCTGACTGAGAGAAGAGCAGCAGGGCTGGAGCCAGGGCTTCCATACTATTTGCAGAGGTGAAAGCTGCATTGGGACGGGCTTCAGACTCAGTGTATGACGGCTTACTGCTGCCCTTATGACCTCTAGAACTGAGTAGAACTGGGGCTCAGTGTCTGGGCTCAGAGGGATGCTTTCTGACGGGTCTCTCGACAGGTCATAAAGCAGCGGAGGGTCATGGAGCGTGATAAATGGCTTGATGCAAAAGCAGATATGAGTGTGAAAGCATCCAGAGCTGTTCTGTGGGTAGAAGTCCGGTGTAAAGAAAAAGGCCTTCCAGATTGCAGTACCTGGAAAAACAGGAAAGCCAGTGAAGAATCTTCTCCTTTATCTATCCATTTCTCAATAACTTACTCAAATCTCTCTAAATGTTATATAACCATGAGAAATTCTATCCATCCATCCCTCACTTGAAGTTTGAAACTCAAAAAAATGTGTACTTTACAACTAACAGACTACTAATGGCAATTACTAAGATTATCAAAATAGCTATTAGTTGCTTCTTAAGAGTGTTGAAGGGTGGATGCATTCAAATTAGGACTCACTGTTAGGCGGGTGCCATCGGACAGCATTCAGTTCAGCATTGCAGTAATGAAACATGAACTCATGTTCAGAATGCTCCACTTGCCCTTGCAGCAGAGGCATAAGATCACGGCCATCAATGACTCTGTAATGGAAACAAGTTGCAATGCACTGGAATTACTACCCTATTTAGTCTATTAAGCATTTTGGGTGGCCAAAATACAAACCCTGATTATTGACAAATGAGCTAATTTGGGCATATGTTCATCTTATTAATGACTGAAAACACAATGTAATCTATTGATTTCTGTATATCCAAATATTTCAAAGCATCTCCCGATAAGTGGCATCTATCTGTTTTCTCAGTGACCAAATCCATGACTGGCAGATCTTGTTGCTAGGCGACATATTCACACCTGTCACTGGGTATGGAAGCACCAGCTAAATTCAGCACCATGGGGAAAATATCCATGTTGCTAGTGGGCTCATCAATGACCTTCCCGGCAGGCAAGACACCTGGCCAACGAAGAATCCCCGGTATCCGAATCCCACCTTCCCAATTGGTTGACTTGCCAGCTGCTCCAGAGAGGGCATGGAGAAACAGAGGGAGTGAAATCACACATTGTTACGGTTCACCTTTAAAA
Organism: Pseudorasbora parva; assembly: GCF_024679245.1. Classification (NCBI taxonomy): domain Eukaryota; kingdom Metazoa; phylum Chordata; class Actinopteri; order Cypriniformes; family Gobionidae; genus Pseudorasbora; species Pseudorasbora parva. The sequence goes on from NC_090175.1 coordinate 27,848,528, forward strand.
CTGAAAATAATGCTGAAATGTTATGCTTGTTTGACCAGGGTTGATAAACTGGCTCTCAGGACTATTCTGTGGGCAAACGCTACCTTTGTAAATGCTGCTATAACCCCCGTGCATCTCTCCATGGATGGAAATCTCTTCCAGGTGAGGTCCCTGATCTGAAGTCATGTACACCAAAGTGTTTTGCTTCAAGTTTAAGCGCTCCAGAGTCTGCATTATCTGACCTAAGAACAGCAACAGCATAGTCTCAGACTAAAAATAATATCAATATTAAAATACTAAAATCAAACTGGTGCAACATTTAGCTATAACTACAAAAAGGGTTCCAGTGAAATGCAGTACTGAATTAAACATACTCATTTTGGATTTGATTAAACTAGGGATTTTAACAATTAATTGGCAATCTATTAATTGTTGATAAGACATTTAATCAATAAAACATATCGATTAAGCAGGGTCATGCGCACGCGTGCTGCTCAAACGCGGCACAAAACAGACACGAGGAAAAATTAAGCAAGCGGGCCGGAGTTATATTTGGGAGTTACACCTTCATGACTACGTTTGCATGTGCATTAGCAGCCTTTTGTTTTGTACAAATATAATTTGTAATACTTTGTTTATTGTGTAGGGCTATCTATATCTGATTTTTATATCCTATATCTATATCCAATATCTGATCTCATTTAGGATGCATTTGTTTAAGAATTAATGCGGTATAAAGCATGCCAGAGATCAGCTTCAACTTTAGTGCATGCAGCTCTAAAAGCAACTTACAACTAATAATGACTGGGACTGTCATATTACATAACATTTTAAAGAAAGTAATATTGTCAATTAATTTTGTTTAGTTTCATCGTGTGGGGAGAGGGGATACACCGCTCTACAGTCAATTAAAAGTGATTGCAATACCAGTTTTGGCCACAATCTTACATACACTTCCTTTAAAATTTGGTCCTTTGCCATGTACGACTTTCTTTCTTCTGCATAAACAAAATATCATATTTTAAAGAATGTTGATTAAAGAACTGACTTATGTTTTATGGAAGTGAAACAAGCGAGACATTGTTTCTAAATATTCATTCAGGTTTGAAATAGCGTATGGGTGTGTAAATGATTTAACGTTTAAGTGAACTATCCCTTTATCCCTCTATAGCCACCATTACACAAAAAGGACAAACGTTCTGATGCAGAACTTCATTTACACAGATTAATCTTTGTTCTTAAAATTAAAATATAAAACATTAACGAGGAAATGCACGTCTAACTAAACTAACTTGAAACTCACCAAATCACCACTCTGTCAAAAACAACCATTTATTTGACCAGTCAAAGGTTAATACAATTGACAGAATAGAGGTTATGATCTTAAAAAAACACTAGATATTAAAGATCAGGCTTTAATACTTGAATAATACTAGAGGAAAAGAAATTGTGCTTGGACATAAATTTGTACAATATCTTGTTAACTCAAAGGCTTAAAAAACACGATCCAATTATCTGGTTACCAACTTGCTGTTTGCAACAAAATCAATTCATTTCTTCAGCTTAATCTCCCAAACACTCAAGCATGACTAACTGTCCTTCGCTTTAAAATGACCCCTCTTACGCAACAGTGATGACAATATAAATGATGTGCTGTAAACAATGTCTTTATTGCATTTATATGGTAACTATACTCATTTTTCAAAAAAAAGAAGCTTCACAGACATTTTTAGAAACCATTCATTGTGGCCTTTTAAGGGACACTCACTGGTTTATGATAAATTCTATCTCAGCTCAGCAACCTCAGAAGATACATTTAGCAAATCTGATGAATCAGATTAATTAAAGGCAAAAACAGAATAAAGATGTAGTTCAGTTTGAGGTAATAGCTTATTACCATGATTTACAATGTAAGGCCAAACACCACACCTATATTGCCATTGTCCTGCATAGTTTAACACCAAACCCTAGCGAAACACGTCTAAACTAGCTAATTAAGGTTTTAAGGATTACTAGAAGTTCCAGGCAGGTGTTTTTGGAGCTGATGTCTTAAAGAGATACTCCACCCAGAAAAAGAAAATTCTCTCATCATTTGCTCACCCTCATGCATAAGTGTATAAGACTTTTTTTCTTCAGAAGAACAAATATTTTGATTTTGAGAAAAATAATCCATCTCTATGAGACAATATAGCGCAAGTTAATGATTCAAAAACCACAAAAATAAACATGACAGGAATTTATACAATCTCAGTTGATTAATCAATGTCTTGCCAAATGATACAAAGATTGTAAATATGCTATCATCATCTTTCACAACATGCTGGTAATGCTTTACGGGGCTCTCGTGACAGCCTTGTATGACAGCTGACCGGAAGCGATGGTTTATCATTTAAAGTTTGTATTTACACACACACACACACACACACACACGCGCATCATTTGGCAATACTTATTTTCCTCACTATATATATATATATATATATATATATATATAGATTTATATATATATATATATATATATCACATACAGCATGTACAGTTAATGTTAATCCACCGTATTCTAATCCACTTTTTGCGAAACTCCCTCGACTCCCTTTTCCTATCACATTTCAAAAAGGACAAGCAATTGTTTTTAATAAAAATTAAGAAAATGGTAAAAGAAAGTGGAAATAAAGTGTTTAATGTGTGTTTAATAATAAAGTGTTTAGTGCTGGGGTAGATGTATAGGGAAATAAATTAAATAATTTAAACTATGTTATGAAATTGCATTATTAGGTGACCTATTGATTTTAAGATACCCATCTAACGGGTCCACATACTTTTGGCAATTTACTAGGGTACTTGCTTTTAAATGCATCATTTTATCTTTAGAATATTTATATGACAGGGCAAAAGTCATTCATTCAAGTCATTCACCTACACTCCAGTCTACCTCCATGACAGCGTCACCATAGAGGCCATGCTGGCTCTTTCCCCTGAACAGAGGAGAGGCAAAAAGTCCAGTGTGGACTTGAAGGAATGAGAAGAAGAGCAAGAAAGGCCTCTCTGAATTCCTGTGGGAAGAAAAAAAATAAAAACAGAAAACCCTTAAATGTACCATCTTACATAACAGATGGACAAACACAAAGCATGTAATTTCAGGGTTTTATTATCCCATCAGATCAGGGATCAGAGCCTGGCTGAAAGGGATTTGCTTTCATGTGAGTTTTCATAAGGCTTTGTTGATGACATCTCTTACAGTGCCTTACAAATCATACAATAGTGCAAGAGGAGAATTTAAACTTGAACATTACTGAAGAATCTGTCATTGGTTCTGCAGATGAAAACCACTATTTCCCAATAAACTGATTCTCTGATAAAGCTAAGAATTGAGGCTGAGAGATACTGTGTTTCAATTAGAGACATAACCAAAAAACTGAAATTCTGTCATTATATACTCATCCACATTTAGTTTTAAGCCTTTATGACTGACTGACTTTCTTCCATTTTGAAGAATCGTACTGATCCGTTATTTTCACAAAATAAATCGGACCTGATGTGTTCAAACTTCAAAGGACACAAAAGGACCATTTTATAATCATAAAAGTGGTCTATATGATTTCAAATCTATTTCAGATCTTCTGAAGCCATGCAATAAAATGTGGTCATTATTCACTGAAAATTATACTTTTATGATATATTTGTTTCTTTTCAGAAGTTTGAAAGGAATTAATAAGGCTGGAATACAGACTTTGTAGATTTGGGGCAGTCAAAATTAACAGAACTTTTACAGATTTCACATTGCATTTCAGGAGTTCAGACAGCAACGCTTGTTAATAATAACAACATTGATAAAGTTCTCTAAAAAATCTAGATATCGGTTGATAATGTTTTGCTTATTTATTATTGTTCTTTCTTGTGGTGTTCTTTTGCACTTTACTGTTCAAGGTTAATTTTAGATTATAATATGATATGATATAAGTGTTATATAATCAAATTATTATCCAAATTGTTATTAATAGAAATAATACTTATTTCATTTTACAGGAGACCAGTAACATTACAAAACAAACATTTATTGTTGCCCTAATTTCTTTGCTTTCAACTGTTAAACCACTGAGCTTTTAATTTATTTGTTGGTGCAAAACCACAGGGAGATCTTAATGCTTCTCTTTGTTGACAACAGATTTATAAACAATTCTAACAAATTTAGGAAGATGGTTGGCACATCACGTGACTCAAACTCAAAGCACTTGCAGAGTTCTTGTGGAGTACCATTTACTCTGAATTGTAAATAAAAATGAATATATATATATATTTATTTATTTATGGGGGGTGGGGTATATATGAAAAATATTAACTTATTATTGAGAGGACAACAATGAAGTTTATCTTTTAAACCTGCATTTGTAATTCAATATTACAGCTATTGTAATCTGAAAATTTGATACCTGACATGCATAATTGGCTGTATCGCTATACTTGTGACCCTGGACCACAAAATCAGTCATATTGTTATTTTTTTTTTATTGAGATTTATGCATCATAAAGCAAAATAAATAAGCTTTCCATTGGTGCATGGTTTGTTAGGATAGGATATACAACTTTTTAAAAATCTGGAATCTGAGGGTGCAAAAAAAATCTAAATACTGAGAAAACCACCTTTAAAGGTGTCCACATGAAGTCCTTATCAATGCATATTACTACTACTAATAATTTTTTGATATATTTACCATAAGAAGTTTAATAAATATCTTCATGAAACATGATCTTTACTTAAAATCCTAAAAAATAATTGCCACAAAAAGAAAATGTATTATTTTGATCCATACAATGTATTGTTGGCTATTGTGACTTATGACTGGTTTGGTTGTCCAGGTTCACATATTGTAATGCATAATACTTCAGATAGCTGCAGTCCTATGCTACAAAAATTATATTTTATATATATTCTATTAATTTATGAGAAGCAAACTGACAGGTGATGCTTAAAACAATCAAAGGTTTGCTTTAAAAAACAAAACAAAAAGTTTGTATAGGTAGGCCTCCTTTTGAAAAAAGGGCCGACCCTGAGTGTATGATGGGCACAGACATTTTTTTAAGGCTCAAACACAGAGGATTTCAAACATGTTTGATATTTTGAGCCAATTTTAGAACACATACTGTTTTCTTTTGTCATGCGTCTCCTAGCAACAAGATGCATGTTTCTGTGTGTGTTCGGAATAACTTAAAATTCTGGCTGTGTGTGATCCTCAATCGTTTAGTACATTCTTTTTAGCCCAGTTTTCCTCTATGATCATTTTAGAAGTCAGAAAGTGTATGAATCCTAGTGTAAAATCTTTTTTGACTTTAGTTGTGCAGTGTACTGTTACATTTTGTCCCCATGCATTGTAGTTGCAACAGCGACCAGTAAAACAAGTTTGGAATGAAAATTTGTACATAATGACAGAATTTCCTTATTTGGATTAAGTCTACATTTAATCGAATTAATAATGCAAAGGCTTAAGCAAGACCTTCAATTTTAATAGTCCTTTCAAAATGGATTGACAATTTTCCTTGATATTAATTTAGTCACTGCATTTGCTTAGCTCAAATTGATTACCTAAAAAGCTTTTGCACTTTAAAATGAATATAAAAAAGCGGACACATACCTTTCCAGATACTCTATGGCTTCACTGGTCATCCTTTGAGTGAGGTTCTCCGATGTATATGGTTGCTCAACAATCTCCGCCCCTCGCATGACAAAGCAATTGAGATTGGGGAATGTGTAGAACACCATACCAAAGAGACTCACCAACAACCCTACCAGGACCAGAAAACCAAAAACTACTTTCCTGGTCACAGTTATCGTGCCTCGAATATGCAGTAGCACCAGGGAAACCAGACCAATGCCAAGGGTATTGTATGGGATGTGCACATGGACCTGATGTAAGACAGAGCCATGTCCAGGCTGGCAATCCCGAAGGTGCGTCATAACGGTGCCGTAGAAGTAGTCGAAGCCATGAGATTTAGGATGGTGGCAGTGATCATCACTGTCTTCACAGTTTAGACCCAGGTGCCATTTCCCTAAAAAAAAAAAGAGTTTATTGATGAATTGAGCAATTGATGGCAAATATTACATTAAAGAAAAACATTTTTAATACATTAATATTGAATGTTCATTGTACATTAATATTGAATACATTAACATAAATATATTCTCATGTTAATGTTCATTCAATGGCCACGTTCAGACAGCGGCAGAATATGGTTGTCAGTTCTGTATTTCAGTCCTTAAAGGGATAGTTCACCCAAAAATGAAAATTTGATGTTTATCTGCTTACCTAGCCTAGAAATCTAGACGCACCCTAGCGGCAGCAAATTTAATCTGCCGCAAGTCATGTCTAGCAACTCTCAATACCCTTCTGAGCTGTAAACGCCAAACTCTGGTCGGGCCAATCACATCGTGTATAGAGTCAGTGGGCGGGGCTTAACATAATGACGGCAGAGTTGAGCTTGTATGCTTCTAGCTTTCTTTTACTGTCTATGGCTTCTAGTATACTCAAAAACTGGCGAACGGCGGTCTTTCGAATCAGCTTTGACCGCAACTCTGGAAGACTTGGAGTTAAGCTTTTCTCTGAGAAATGAACGGCACTGAAGTCATTCTTAAAGGGGTACTTCAGTGCTGGGAAGATGAATCTGTATTTAAACTGGGTCATCAATGTAGTAGAAATGTGAAATTATTTTTAAATTTGGTGCCTTCTAGACTGAGAAAAGACTACAATTCCCAGAATGCTTTGCTGCCCTGTGAGGCCATTCCAAAAGCCACCAACTTGATTACCGTATTTTCCGGACTATAAGTCGCTCCGGAGTATAAGTCACATCAGTCAAAAAATGCGTCATGACGCGGAAAAAAACATATATAAGTCGCACTGGACTATAAGTCGCATTAGGGCAGAGCTGGAGCCGCGCGCGCATGCGAGCACCCGCGCGCGCATGCGAGCACCTGCTCGCGTGCACTCGCTCGTGCCTGCTTCACTGCATAACCCGAGCAGAAGAAAGAAAGTTTGAAGTGAGTGAGAAACTTGTAAGGGACTGGCGAAAAGCAGAGGTTACTTTAATTGTGATGAAGAAGAAAAAGAAATCTACTTGCGGACTGTAAGCAAGATGGCCAGAGCTGAAGGAACGAGTCCACAGAGGCTTGAACTCTCTGCCTGGAGAGGCTCTGCCGCGCGAGACGAACGCTGTGAGAATTGTCCTCCGCTGCATGTTTTACTACATGCAGTTTGTATTTTGCAGAATAAGATTTTCTTTATGGGGGCAGTTGTTATCTATAAGTAAATATTAGGCTACAGGAGCAGCATAGAGCGCATTCTCGCGGCTATATGTTTATTCTTGTCAGTCAGTATGAATTAAATTTGATATATAAGTCGCACCTGACTATAAGTCGCAGGACCAGCCAAACTATGAAAAAAAGTGCGACTTATAGTCCGGAAAATACGGTACTGTGACTGAGTTGGAGAAGACACTACAATTAAAAACTGAACATGTCTGTTCAATATAATGAGTGAGTCACCGCGCCAGTATCACAGCACTGAGCACTAACTGCAGGAGTCAGATAAATGAGCTGATGAGCTCTTGTAAAGAGAGCTGAGGTAATCACGACTACACTCGCGGCATACATTCACAACGCGAGTTCAGTCAGGCGCGTTTCAGTTCATGCCTTTGCAAGCTTAACTTTCATTGAAATTAATTTGAGAAGTTAAAAGAATTACATTGCTCACCATAGCTCCGTTTAAATGAGTGCCTGTAGCTGTGAGCTGAGCTGTGAGTGATCTCCTATCCCCCACACGCAATTCAAAACATGTGGAAATGGCTCCCTCTGCTGGCTGTAGTCTTTAGCCTTTGGCCAAACATTCCTCCTATGATGGAAATATCATCAATTTGCATCATAGGAGGAATTTTTCCAGAAATAAAATGCATAAATCTCTTGTCTCAGGGGGATATGAGGGGGGAAAGCTTAATCATTTAAATATACTTCAGGGTTTCTACTGATACAAAGCCATATGCTAATCGCTGAAGTAACCCTTTAAGAAGGAAAGATGTGTTCGGAGTTTTGCCGACCGGATGCAGCGAAAGTTTAGTCTTTCAACGAGCTCTGCTTCACCTTTGTTGCTCTGGTAGGTTTTAGCGCTATCCAATTGCGTGCAGAGGGAGTTTGAAAGACAACCGTTTATCCCGCCCCTCGGATTGAGCCCTGTCAATGGTGAGTTTCCAGACCAAACATCTTGAGTCTAACTGGACAACCCCCAGTCTAATTCAAATTAGACCCCATTGACATGCATTATACGAGCAACGGTTGGAGTTAAAAAAATCTTTATTTGTGTTCTACTGAAGAAACAAACACACCTAAATCTTGGATGCCCCGGGGGTAAGCAGATAAACATCACATTTTTATTTTTGGGTGAACTATCCCTTTAATACAGTTTTTCACAAACAGTTCAGTTATTTATGGGAGTGACAACTGTATAACCGAACTGAAACCTGTACATTTTTTAGCACTCACTTTTTTTCAAAAAAAATTCTCTGCTCTTCACCCAGACATAAAAGCTGCTGCCGATGAAGATTTGACGGATGAACTCACAGCTTGATTGGACTCTTGTCGGGTCAAAAGCGATAAGACTTTTCAGTTTTATGCACATCGCCATTTTTGATATCATTTTAATTGGATATGCACAACAACAACAACAACAAAAATCGGATTTGGACTGACAGTCGGAACGTAGCCAAAGTGCACCAGGGCATTTTTCAAAAGCATTCTGAGCCATTGGTGGCAACGGTCCTACGACGCTTTTGGGAAATGCAGCCCTGGTATACTTTGGCTACATTGAGACTGTAAGTCCAAATCCGATTGTTGTGCATACCTGATTGAAATCCGATCAGATTTAGGAAGTGCAAGAAAAAAAGAAAATGAAAAAAATGACCATGAAATTGCGATCTGATTGTTTCATGGACCTACCTCCATGTATTCTGTCATACTTGCAAAGTATTCATCTCTCCAACTTGTTAAAAAAAAAAATCCCACAGACATTTACCTGCAAACAACACATTTTTTATGTTTCCCAGAGACAAACTCACAAAAATCAAACAATATAATTTGGTCTCTCTATCGCCCCTTGGGTGTTAAAGGCAGCTTTGTGAAATGTTGACATCAGTGTGGTTGCTTGTTTAGACAATCTGCTTCTCTGCACTCCTTCTCATAATAGTTAAGGACAAGTATATTCCTTCAGGATGTGTCTTTGTCTGTCGAGCATAGTGGCCTCGACATGGGCTGTTAATATCTTGGAAATGACAGAGTTTCTGCACTGGATAGCCACCATCACCCTTAACTATCAGTTGATAGGTTATTTAGTCTGCATGACCCCTTATTTATAAGAACTAGAATCTAGTGAGGGCAGCGCTCGACATTAAGCCTTGTCATGTGCTTGTCCTTTGGAAGTAAATAGGATTTTTGGTGGTTATACATTAAATAATATCCTTAAGCAATATCAGCTTTAACACTAATTGTCTATAACACACATCAACTTCTTACATTTGATCAATACATGTTATTATAATAAGACACTGTAGGGCTGTTACTAATTCAATTAAATTAAATTAACTACAAATGGAACAAAAACAGTCAATATTGTGTTTAAAATGCAAGTAACTTTATTAGTAATTAACTATTTGTTTATTGAACTATGAAATCAATTTAACATTTACATTTGTGATGATATTCAGAAAACAGCTCAGTTGCTTGTGTAACTTAACTGTATAATACGTTATAAATAAAGAAACTCAACTTTTTTTTTTACCTCAGAATACATATTCAACCTCAGATTATATTTAGCATTATGCTCATTTTTTTTTAACTTAATTTGTTTAGAGCCTCAACACGACGACCTTGTTGCCAGAAAAACACTATTCATTATCAAATCGCTTCTAACGCTGAATATAATTCTGACTTTCGATGTCTCCCTAGTAATTTTTGTTCACTGAAGTTTCAATCAGGCTACTTAAAAGTAAAATTCACTTCCACTTGCCCCTTGACCCAGACAAGCGATCGAGCATTAAAGGGTTAGTTCACCCAAAAATGAAATGTATGTCATTAATGACTCACCCAAATGTAGTTCCTCACCCGTAAGACCTCTATTCATCTTCGGAACACAGTTTAAGATATTTAATATTTTAGTCCCAGAACATATGCAGTCTATGCACACTTTACTGTCCATGTACAGAAAGCTAATAAAAACATAATCACAGTAGTCCATATGTGACATCAGTTAATTAGAATCTCTTGAAGCATCGATAAAATACATTTTGGTCCAAAAATATAAAAAACTAAGACTTTATTCAGCACTGTCTTCACTTCCGTGTTCCTCAAATAAAGATTCATACGGTCATGAATCAGTGAATCGATCAGTTATTCGGATCGCCAATGTCACGTGATTTCAGCAGTTTGGATCGCGTGTCAAACTTCCAAACTTCTGAAATCACGTGACATTGGCGATCATTGATTTTTGGGTGAACTAACCCTTTAATGTCGAGCCCTGAGTGAGGGCCAATTTCACTGAGCAAGGGCGATAAACATGAGCACTTATTTGCTGAGGGCATGAGTTTGAGGGCAGAACGGTGAATACTTTGCTGCCCCCACAATTTCAATGAAGAAACAATTTATTATGTTTCTGGTTTTGAAACTTTGTACACTTTCACTGAAAGCACTGCGTTCTGGTCAGATCAGACATCACAGCGGTGGCATGCATAAATCAGCAGGGGGACACACTTGCCACAGCTGTACAGTTTGGCAGTTAAGTGGTGGAATGCACATTCCCATTCATTATGTGTGACACTAATCAACTGGTGACTCAAGTGTGAGAGAGATATGGATGTGTCATTTTATGAAGGACGTACATCATTTAAAAAAAACACTAAAACCATCCTGGGATCCAACTGTGGAACACAATTTCTCAATCCCCTTTTGAACTAAACACTGATTCTCCACAAAAGATGAAAAGCATCTACTTTCCCTAAAGAGAGCTTTGCAGCTTGAACAGTTTCCTGCAAAGTGAGTCAGCAAGCTGCATGATTACTTTACCCGGCTTGCGTGCATACCCACATTTGACCCTGAGATGAGCCACTCATTTTTTAGTTGCCCGTCTGTAGAGGTGCTGGCTTTTGATCCAGTGTTATATCATGCTCTATCACTGATTTTGATACACAGAACAACGCAGACTACAAAAGCGGAAAACATTTTATTAAAGTGTTATTCTATTTAAGTTCTAATTTTGTTTTGGAGGTCTCCAACAACATGGTTTGCATGCATCAAAGGTCAAAAAACGGTTTAATTTTCTCATAATATACATTGTAAATCACCACAATGTTCAATGATTCTCAAATGATTTGATGGATGAACCAGTCTCTCTAAATCCCTCCTTTCCGCGAGCCTGCTCTGCTTGGTCAGATGGCGCAATCTGTTGTGATTGGTCTAATGTGTCCAGTGCGGATTTTGGAAGCAAACACCCATCGCCATAACTGATCATCAGCTTCGTCAGAATAGTTCCTATTCTTAAAGCTCTGCCACTGTACACACTGTAAAGACAGTAAAGATGAAGCAGATTTTACACCAAAGTCCAGCATGAGTCCGAATCGATGACGAAACATCGGAAGAACTAGGAAGTAGTAGTAAGAAGTAAGAAAAACAAGAAGTAGTAAGATTGACAGACGATCTGCATTAATTGACATATTTTTAGGTAATAGTGCAGCCCAAATCTGATTTAAAGTAGTATTTCAGTAAGATGTGAGTTAGTTGGTAAGCCAGATACATACACAATATGTAACACTAGAATAGTGAAATCCAATATACACTGCACTGTTTAAGGTTTCCCTGGTGTCTGCGCATGCAATAAGTAGACGGACTATATGCTAATGTTTCATTGTGACGAACAAAGTGACTTGCGATTTGTTTGATAAAAAAGATTTGTTTAATCGATGATTAAGTCGACTCTTAATTTAGAGAGACAATAACTTTATATATGCTGCACTTTCAGATTTAAAACTCTGAGTATCTTTTCATTCCCTTAGAGCTATGTTACACACTACATGAAAGATCATTTTCAAAGCTCCATAGTAGGACTTTAAATGTATTTGAGCAACCCCAAGCTTATTCTAGCCTTACGTGATCATACTCAATTCTAGTCAGAATAAGAGTCTGATACTGCTCCATTGGGCTGTGATTATGGGGTGTGTTTCAACCGAACTAGGAGAGACATCAGTTGGATAGACCTACAACCAAGCTACAGAGTAAGTGACGCATAACGTTAGTTGTCAAATGTCAACAGAACTCAAATGCACTGTGTTGCCAAGTATACGTTTTATTTCCATGTCCGCGAGTTGAAGCGACCTCAATTATGTGATTATATATATATATATATATATATATATATATATATATATATATATATATATATATACACACAGTCCCTGAAAAAAGTCTTGTCGCTTGTGTACAAATTGACCTAAAGTGGCGCTGAAATATATTTCTAAGCAAGATTTTTTTTACAAGAAATGGCTCATTTTAATCCCACCAGCTTTTGTGATAATGTTTCAGTGAAAAACTAAACTTTCAAAAAGTATTCTAATATTCACAGCTTGGTAAAGCCCATTGAGTCAATTTTTGCAAAGACATAAGTGTTGTCGCCTTGTCATATGAGCTTCACCTGTGACTAATAATGGATCAATTAGGTCTCAAGTGTGTATAAAAAGAACCCCAGTACGCTAGACCTTCACATCAACTGCAACTAGACCTCTGCAAACATGCCTAAGATTCACCCAGAGACTAAAGTTTTGATTATCAAGAGGCTGAAGACCAGATCCACTGCTGATGTGGCAGACACCTTCAATGTGTCTCAGCGTCAAGTACAGAGGATAAAACATTTTTTTGAAGAGACTGGAAACATTTTTGACAAGCCCAGGTCAGGCAGACCTCGCAAGACAACTGCTCGAGAGGACCGTTTGTTGGCTCGAAAATCCAAGGCCAGCCCATTTTCCACTGCAGCAGAGCTCCACGAGACCTGGTCACCTGAAGTCCCTGTGTCAACCAGAACAGTTTGTCGGATTCTGTCTCGAAATGGCCTCCATGGTCGAATCAGTGCCCAGAAGCCAGCACTAAACAAAAGACAATTGAAAAACCGTGTGGCATTTGCCAAGGCCCACAGCCTGCTAAAAGGATGGACGCTGGAAAAGTGGCAGAAGGTGGATTTTTCAGATGAATCTTCTGTTGAATTACACCAAAGTCACCGCAAATATTGCAGGAGACCTACTGGAGCCAGAATGGATCTGAGATTCACCCAGAAAACAGTGAAGTTTGGTGGCGGAAAAGTCATGGTCTGGGGTTATATCCAGTGTGGGGGTGTGCGAGATCTGCAGGGTGGAAGGCAACATCAATAGTCTAAAATACCAAGAAATCTTAGCTACCTCTTATATTCCCAACCATAAAAGAGGCCAAATTCTGCAGCTGGACGGTGCTCCATCGCATACTTCCATTTCCACATCAAAGTTCCTCAAGGCGAAGAAGATCACGATGCTCCAGGATTGGCCAGCCCAGTCACCAGACATGAACATCATTGAGCATATGTGGGGTAGGATGAAAGAGGACGCATGGAAGACGAAACCAAAGAATATTGATGAACTCTGGGAGGCATGCAAGACTGCTTTCTTAGCTATTCCTGATGACTTCATCAATAAATTGTATGAATTCTTGCCAAACCGCATGGATGCAGTCCTTCAAGCTCATGGAAGTCATACAAGATATTAAATTTGGATCTCACAGCACCCCAACTTAATTTGCTGACATATTTTTGTATTTGCAGTAAATTTGTTCAATTTCTGTATAGCCGACAAAACTTTTGTCTTGCCAAAATTTGACCTTTCTGTCTTGATTAAATTATAAATATATTTTCTGTGAACATTATTTATTTCAGTGCATTAAACATCATTTGGGAGGGTTTTAGCTTTTCATATGAGCTATTTCTAACACCAATTAATTAATTAAAAGTCAGGTTAATATCAGGTATTTCTAGAAAATAGATAAGCTACAAGACTTTTGTCAGGGACTGTATATATTATATATATATATATATATATATATATATATATATATATATATATATATATATATATATATATATATATATATATATATATATATATATATATATATATATATACACACACACATATATATATAAATTTTAGCAGGCAACATTGCCAAAATAACACACATTTTACCCCCATGTCATATCTAATACTGAATGAACGAACGAACAAACGAATACAGAGGATGGTTTGAATTGAGTTAAATCACTAAATCTGATCTGACAGCTGATGACAACTATATTTTGCATATATTTAAATGTAGAATGTATATACACTACTGTTCAAAGGTTTGGGCCAGTAAGCTTTGTTTTACGACATGTATACTTTTATTTTAATGTAGTTGTTCTTTTGAACCTGTTCATCAAATAATCCTGGACAAAATATGCAGTTTCTAAAATTCTGTATTCAACATTTTGTCTGACAATCACCAGACTAAGCTCAATTTAAAATTAAACATTGGTCTGGGGAGTCTGCTCTGTATTTTCTACTGCACAAGAGGCATTATAAATAAGCATTATTTGAATGACTCTGTATGCAATTGGATAGTCCTTCAACCAATCAGACCACAAGAGGCGTGATGATCAGGCAACAACCCATCCCTTCTCTATCCGTCATCGTGTTAAACCTGCCAAAAGTGCGCCAGGTGGATAGCGCCTGTTTCACACCGCAAGCGTGAGCAGCGCGTGAGCTGCACTTCAGCGTAACTACACCGTGACTGCAGCTGCAGACGCGCGAGTGTATTCACACTGGAAGCGTTGGTGCAGCGTCACAGCAGCGGCTCCCACAATGATAGAGCCTATACCTGTCTGAGTATTAAATACTAAACTAAAATAAATTATTATATTTTCTGCCTAGTTTACTTTACTTTTTATAATACTTTCACCCAAACTGAATAATTAAAACAAGTTTAAATGGGTAAATCTTCTACAGATGATTTTTATTCTTCGTTTTCTTTTTCTGCATTTTGAGCGCTTTTGTGATATTATATTTATTTTGTCCATCAAAAGTGTGCTTTCGCTTTGCACCGTGACTGCAGCTGCAGACCGAGAGCCTTTACCTGTCTGAGTATTAAATACTAAACTAAACGAAAGTTTGTTATATTTTCTGGCTAGATTTGAAGACTTTATTTTTTATAATCATAACAATAGGTTACTATCGTAACCCCGGTTCTCTGAAACATCGAGTGGAGAGATCCACCTATGGGAAGGGCATCCGTACCTGACCTCTGCAGAAGCATCCAATTGCACCAAGTCTGACAAGACAGGCAGGAGCGCGCAGCCAATGCCCAGTAAGGCCCCACCCCTTACCAGCGGGCATATATGGGCTGCATACGCTACTGTACATCAGTAAGTATATTCGCTTCTCGTGCGGTAAGCGGGGCAACGCTGGTGGATCTCTCCACTCGATGTTTCAGAGAACCGGGGTTACGATAGTAACCTATTGTTCTCTTTCATCATCTCGTTTCGAGATCCACCTATGGGAGAGACATGGACAGCTCCCCGATTGCCCAATACACTCACAGTGAGGTCCTGTTAGCCAGAAAAAGACGGTCACCCCGAGGGGCGGTGCACGACGCGTCTCATAATCATGAACGTAACTGCGGTGTGAAGCAGGACATGAAACATAGGCTATGTGTGTCACACATAAGGAAGGCAGGGTTAGGAAGACCCCACCCCCAAGACCGAATGTGCTACTGAGGTTCTGGTGACATCCAGCCTGTAGTAACGCACAAACGTATGGGGAGAAGCCCAACTGGCCGCAGAACAGATATCCTGCAGTGATACTCCCCTGAACAGAGCCCAAGAGGCGGCCAAGCCCCTCGTGGAATGAGCTCTGATGTTCCCTGGGGGTTGCACTCCCTTTGATTCATATGCCAAGATTATAGCGTCCACAAGCCAATGTGAGAGGCGTTGTTTAGACAGGGGATCCCCTTTGCGAGGAGGAGCCCATGAAACGAAGAGTTGGTCACTCTTCCGGAACGCGCTGGTCCTAGACACATACGTTTGTAACGCACGGACTGGACACAGGGCATTTAGCCTCTGATCCTCCGCGGAGGAAAAGGGCGGAGGGTGAAAAGCGGATAGCTCCAACACCTCCGATGTGAACGCAGGGAAACATTTCGGCATGAATGCTGGATTAGGCTTGAGGAAAACCTTATCTCCACCCAGAGAGAAATTGATGCACGAGGGGTGGACCGAGAGTGCATGTAACTCACTGACACGTTTGGCTGACGCCAAGGCCAAGAGCAAGGCTGTTTTGAAGGACAGCAACTTAAGGGGAATATTCCCCAGAGGCTCAAAAGGGAATTGAGACAGAGCTTCCAGCACCATGGAGAGGTCCCATTCAGGGATCGTTCTCCTAATGACTGGCAAGGAGCGACGGGCGCCCTTCATAAATCTGCGGATTAGAGAATGCTGCCCAACCGTTGAGCCCTCAAAACCCACATGACAAGCAGAGATAGCTGCCAGATAGACCTTAATAGTGGAAAAAGACCTGCCCTTATCCATAAGGTCTTGGAGGAAACACAAGATATCAGCGACTGAGCACTGATATGACGTGAGACCCCGCCCATCACACCACTCATCGAACACCTGCCACTTACAGCCATACAAGGACCGTGTAGAAACGGCCCTGGCATTCTGTATAGTAGCCACCACGCGCGGGGGAAGCCCTAACGCGCTTAGGTTCGTCCTCTCACGGGCCAAGCCCAGAGAGCTACCCTGTCCGGGTGTGGGTGATAAATCTCCCCGTTCGCTTAAGACAATAGGTCTGTGCGGAGGGGGAGGCACCACGGCTGGGCATACAACAGAGGGATTATCTCTGCCAGCCACGGCGCTTTGGGCCACCTGGGTGCTATCAGGATGAGAGAAAACCCCCCCTCTCTCGCCCTGGCCAGTGTGAGAATTATCAGGCACAGGGGAGGAAAGGCATACAGCAGCACTCTGGGCCACGGGTGGGCCAGTGTGTCCACCTCGAGGGGCGCGTCCAAGTCCTTTAGCGAGAAGAACATAGGACAATGGCTGTTTTCGCGCGAGGCGAACAGATCTACGGGCGCCCGTAGTCTCATCCATATCATGTCTACTATCTGAGGGTGGAGGTGCCAATCTCCGAAGAGCGGGTTCCCCCTCGATAGAAGATCCGCGCCTCTGTTCAGAATTCCCGGAACATGAGTCGCGCGTAACGACAGGAAAACTCGCCCGCTCCATACCAAACGCTTGTAAGCTAGGGCATGAAGCTTCGGCGAGCGCGCGCCGCCTTGACGATTGATAGCCCCTGTCGTGGTATCGTCGCAGCGTACGAGCACATGATGTCCCTGCAGACGAGGCAGAAAATGATTCAGAGCCTTCTAATTGGTTAGAAGCTCTAAATAATCTATGTGCTCTGAACGTAGTTTGCTCGGCCGCAAACCGTTCACAGTTCTGCCCTCCTGGGTGGCACCCCAGCCTGTTAGGGACGCGTCCGTCGTCACGACTTTCCGCAACATGACAGTCCCCAGAGGGGTACCCTGTGCGTAAAAGTCCGCGCTCTTCCAGTGGCGCAGAGCTGCAGCGCAGGTGCGCGTCACTGTTACAGAGCGGCAAAGATCGTGTAACGGGCTGAAATGTAGTGACAAAACCCATTTCATGAACGCCCTCATCCTCAGGGGTCCTAGTGGCAAAAACTGGATAGCTAAAGCCATAAGACCCTGTAGCCTGAGACATGTGCGATATCGCACCCTCGCCCCCTCTCTGAACTGTGACAGACAGTTCGTCAGAGAGAGAAAGCGCTCCTGAGAGAGACGCGCTCGCATGGAGACTGAGTTCAGCTCCATGCCCTGGAAGATCACCCTCTGACTGGGTGTAAAGCTGCTCTTGTTCACATTCACCCTGAAGTCCAGAGATCGGGTGTGCGCGAGCACACGGGAGGTGTCCTGCAACACCTTTTCCCACGAATCGGCTATGATGAGCCAATCGCATATGTATGTCAGGATCCGTAGACCAGACATTCTTAGGGGAGTGAAGCCCGCTTCCACACGCAAACAGAAAGTTCGGGGGCTTAATTTTTGCTCATTCGTAACAAATGCCTTGATAGGCCAAACGAAGAAACTTCCGGTGTGGTGGATAAATGCTTATGTGGAGAAAAGCATCTCTCAGATCGACCGATGTGAACCAGTCGTTCCGTTTCATGACACGGGCGAGCGAACCAAGGGTTAACATTATGAATCTGTATTTCCTCAAATGTTTGTTCAACACCCTGGGGTCCAGAATAGGACGGAGGGAACCGTCCTTCTTTGTGACCAGGAAATAATGGGAAAAGAAACCCTGGTTTATCAGATTGTGGGGAACCACCTGAATCGCACCTTTGTTTAGAAGAGAGGAGATTTCCTCCTTCAGGACGTGGGCCGTGCTTTCCTCTGTGTGAGAAAAGAGAACGCTGCTGAAACGTGGATGTTTCATAGCAATCTGCAGATGATAGCCCTGTAATATCATGCGTAATACAGTAAGCCAGGCTGACACACAGCTCGTGTGAATGCTCGTCCAGGCCGTGCTGGCTTCGAGCATGCCTAGCTGGCTTATTTGTGATGCAATGGCGCCCTCTAGTGGAGAAACTAGGGACGACACGTGCAGGTTCACCATTACGAGAGAAAGGGTATTTCCCTACATTGAGAGGGTATCTCGCTGTGACGAATTCATTTGATTCGTTAGATTTATTGTGTTTCTGTGTGTGTTGTGTTTTCTGGGAAACACTGGGGCCGAAGCCTTTATTATTTGGGTGAGGGGAACACAGTATGTGCGGTGTGGTTACACTGCTTTTGAACTTTTCCTCACGACAATCCCCTTGAACAGGGGGGAACACACATCGTCCACTAAACATATGGGCTGGGCAGCCACGGGAGGGGGACACCCTACAGCAGGAACCTTCCGTCCTTTGGACAGGGGTTCTGGGGCAGGGAGAAAGCCCAGAAAACTTCTTTCGAGGCTTTTCCTTGACCTGATTAAAATTACGTCCCGGGACCGGGGGGTTAGGCAAACGCACAGGGGGCGCCTGGCGTGGGACCGTCTTCCTGGGAAGATACAATATGAAGGCCTCGTGCTCCTTCTTGTCGTCGCATCGTTGTTGCATCATAGCAACTGCGGGGCCAAAGAGAGCCCGGCCGGGCTCTACCGGGGCGCCTGCGATACGTTTCTTTTCACTATCCGGGAGACCAGACAGGTTGAGCCAGAGCGAGCGCTCTCCTACCACGGAAAGCGCCATAGAGCGCCCGCAGGTTTGGACGACCTGACGAGCATTACGGAGAACGAGGTCGTTAACCGTGATGATCTCCTTCCACAGTGCAGGAGAGGGAGAAGATCCCTTATCTAACTGCTGGCCCAGATCGTCCAGGATCTCCGCTTGGTAAGCGGAAAGGAGGGAGGAGACGTTCAGAGTCCTAACAGCCAAGGCCGAGGATTTATAAACGGCCTGGTGCACCGAGGCAGAAAAACGGTCCATCCTGTTAGGAAGGACCGGCTTCGGGGGGGCGGGCAGCCCTCCCTGGACTGGGTTGAGGTGTCTGGCAATGGAGGGCTCAATGGCAGGCGGTTCGCCCATGCCGCGAGCCGCCATATCTTTAACCTCCAGCCCCGCGAGACCGTGTTTAAGATCGAGCGGGTCGTTCCAGTAGTGCCTCATGTGCTTAGCGCACGCTGGAAGAACGGGAAAGAGTTCTTTCCTCTGGCCGGGGGGGGCTCCCAACACTTTACCGTCATAAATATCCCTCTCCTGGTCGGTGGCGCTCTGTGGAGCCGGCCATTTAATGTTGAGACGAGCGGCCGCTCGTTCACACACATCCAGGAGGATGGATTCAGGCAAGGCCGCGGGGGCGCTAGCCTGGGGAATAACAGAGGGCGGGATGGCCTCCTCGTCCTCCGAAATTCCAAGAAGGCCCGCGTCGTCGTAATCACCGGACCCGGCAAGATCGTCGGCGAGCGGGAGGTTACCCGTGAAGATGTCCTCTTCGGGGAACTCAGGATTGGGCTGGTCAGCCAAAACAAGAGCCGTCGCGCCCCGGGAGGTCCCCGGTAGCGCGCTATCGTCACCGTGTTCCATATCCGAGTACGACAAGTCGAGCTCGCCACACTGAGTAGCGGCAACTTTAAGGCGGTGTCGCAGGAGTTTCTTAGGCAGTACCAGGCAGTAACTGCAGTTCTCCGGGTTCTCTATTGCCTCCTCTGCGTGCTTGAGGCCCAAGCAGACCACACAGAAAGGGTGAAAATCCTTAGCGGCGATAAGAGACCCACACGCGGCCGGGCAGGCCCGTAATAGGCTAGACACAGAAGGAGAAGACTGAGAGAGCGACATACCCGCGAAAAACTCAGAAAGGTCCGTGGCGGCAGCCGTGGAACAGGAAGACGGACGAGAGCGCGAGCGGCTCCGAATGCAGACACAGAATGTGGCAGAATAGAACTGTCACGCCCGGTGGAGGCTGATCTGGCGATATTTCCTCCTGCAGACAATAAGTGAGCAGCGCAAATCTAACCGAACTGTGTCAGTGCAGAGATCGCGAGAAGCGAATGTCAACTGATGTACAGTAGCGTATGCAGCCCATATATGCCCGCTGGTAAGGGGTGGGGCCTTACTGGGCATTGGCTGCGCGCTCCTGCCTGTCTTGTCAGACTTGGTGCAATTGGATGCTTCTGCAGAGGTCAGGTACGGATGCCCTTCCCATAGGTGGATCTCGAAACGAGATGATGAAAGAGAACCATACTTTCACCCAAACTGAATAATCAAAACAAGTTTA
The DNA here is from genome assembly GCF_024679245.1 of Pseudorasbora parva. Taxonomy (NCBI): domain Eukaryota; kingdom Metazoa; phylum Chordata; class Actinopteri; order Cypriniformes; family Gobionidae; genus Pseudorasbora; species Pseudorasbora parva. The sequence continues at coordinate 27,869,421 of NC_090175.1, forward strand.
AATTGCTAAAATCTTCCACAGATATTTTTATTCTTCGTTTTCTTCTCTGACATACTCCAGTTATTGTTCAAATACACTACACGTGCTTCCTGTGTGCATTTTAGGCACTTTTTGTGTGAAATCACATTTGTTTTGTCCTTTAAAAGTGTGCTTTCACTTTAATTGAGCGTCAGAAGCGTCAGCAGCGCAGCAAAAATAGGCTCGCAGCCGAAACCCCCGCTTCACTGCTGCTCACGCGACGCTCCTGCTTGACGCTCACGTGCTGCTCCTGCTCCCGGTGTGAATGCACTCATTGATTAACATGGGCGGCGAAAAAAATACGCGCTGCTCACGCGCCGCTCACGCTTGCGGTGTGAAACGGCCGTAAGCCAGTCTGTGATTGGTTCCCGCAAAAGTGTAACAGAAGTAGTAGAAATTAATGTACAGGTTTTCAGACTGAGTTGCCGGGTGAAATCAAACCGCCGGCAAATCAGGCTGGGTTTACCCAGTCTATTCAACATTGATAATAATAACCATTTCTTGAGCAACAAGCAGCAATATCTGAATGATTTAGTAATGGCTGCTGAAAAGAAAACTCAGCTTTGGCATAACAGGAATGAATTACATTTAAAGGTAGCACGTTATTCAGAAATGATGTTGACTAGTATTGTTGCACCTACAGTCAAACCAAAACATTTTCACACACCAGTATTCATGAAAAATCTTAATGCAAAGAGTGACTCCTAGTAACAAAATTCCAAGAAAAATCTTAGAAAATTCCTCTTAGAATTAAAGAAAAAAATACTAGTACAGAAAAATGTAATTCATAAAGCATCTTAAGAGGTCAAAGATTCTTAAGAGTGCGGACGAGGACTTTTAAGAGGCTCAATAGTTTCTTTAGCAGCGGAGAAAATGGGCGAAACTTGAAGAGGGAGATGAAAAGTGCTGCACACAATGCATGAGTGAGTTAATAAGACACTAAACTAAATATTAGATCATGCAGGGATCATGTTTGTGACCGATCTTATTAGACATAGCATAGAAATGCCATATAGCGCCACAAATGGAAGTAATCATTACATTAACATGTTTAGCAACTGGAAAAATACAACTATCCAGCAGTGATGATTTGGTCTCTCACAACCTTATATAAGCACAGTGATCACACAATTACAGCAATTTCTGAATCTTATTGTGTTTCTGTTCATCAAATACATTAATTAAAACATTATCAGCATGGTAAATAAAATACTTATTGTTATTATACGTCATAAAGACATCTCAATGTTATCTTTGCATTAAAAATGATATGATTGAGCAAATGACACTTAATGATAGTTGCATACATGCATAAAACCACATTCATATTCATGACGTGTCATGTCATGATTATGATGGTATCATGTCAGTCTTATGCATACCCCTTCAAGTAAAGTGTTACCATGTGAGAGACAGAGAGTATGATAAAACCGCAAAAATGACACCTGTCCTTTCAAAGTGAAGGTTTATATCTACTCTAAACTTAAAAGCGCTCTTTTTCGTGGACAACCAACCAATCAAAGTCTTCAAAAATCTGTCATACATAACAATAGGGTCAGTCTCACCTCCACATTTAGATAAATGTTTTTGTATTTCCATTGCTCAGAATTGCTCTCAGATCGATCCTGAATCACTCTTAAGCTACGTAGGAGGTTTTAAGTTAAATTATGAACTTTCTGAAAGGATTTGTAGAAGCTTTAAGAATACAAATATCATTTTTTACTAGTGGGTGCAGGAAAGACACTATAGTGTAGTGTAGTGTTGTGCATTTATGTAAGTGAGGAGGATGGCAAAATAAAGTGAACTGTGACATTATACCCAAAAATATTTAATACAGTGGACTACTAGTAAAAATGATAAAAACATTTGGAACCAAAGTTATTCAGACACTTTGACCTGACCATGTTTTGCTTAAGTGTTTTTTTTTTGTTGTTGCTTTAATTGTTAATGCGACCTTTTACACCACAGACCGAACAAAATGAATCATTGCTTGGTAATTGGTTGACCTCAATTGGTATTATATAATTGTGTACTTAACAGCTGACAGCTGATTGCAAAACATTACATACTTTTCTATTAAATTTATCTGACATTATCAAGATTAATTTGCTCTGACACAGTTTAACACAGTTCTTGACATATTTTATTACCATTTTTTCTAAACTATAGCGAACAAACTGATAATGTGAGAAAATGTTGAATGTGTCTTAATATGGTGTGTCTCTCTTTAGAGTATTTGACTGTACGGTCTCGATAATGTAAATTAAAATGTTTAATAAACATGTATAAATCTACATTCACACACACACACACATTATATGCACAAATATATACATACACAGGTCCAAAAAATTAGCATATTGTGATAAAAGTTCATTATTTTCCATAATGTAATGATACAAATTAAACTTTCATATATTTTCGATTCATTGTACACCAACTGAAATATTTCAGGTCTTTTATTGTTTTAATACTGATGATTTTGGCATACAGCTCATGAAATCTCAAAAAATTAAAAAAAGTCACAATATGCTAATTTTTTGAGAAGGATCTGTATAATCTATATATATTACATAAATTGTCCTGATATAACAATTTTGATGAAATAAAGAGATAATGCAATAAAATTATATGTGTGGTAACATTCTATTCAAACTAACATGCTATAATCATGTTTTTGTTTTTGTTTTTGAAGTGGAAATTGAGCTATTTTTAAAACTAATAGCAAGTAAAATTGCAGGACATCTTTCTCAGGAATCGGTGATACCAAATTACATTAAAATGAGCTTAAAGCAATTATTGTACATTATGGATACTAAATATTTGTATATAGTTCCAGAGAAATAAGCACCACATCAACTTGGGCATCATTGCCCTCAATTATGACATTTTAGAGGCACCATTCTGAGTAGGTCCAAAGATAAAAAATAAATAAATAAATGTTTATTTAATTTATTAATTTGAGTCATACAAACTACGAAGAGCTGATAGCCCAACCACTGGAATACTAAAATATGGGTTCTGGAATTGAGCTGTTTATATCCCTAATTAGATACTATTAGACAGAACTATTTTAAAGGGGTACTTCACCGCTGGCAAAACAGGCTTTCCGGCTAACCCCCTGAAGCAAAACACTGTCGCACACAGCTAAGGAAGTTGTTGCTATTGTGTTCCGTTTTTACCATAATGCTGTTTAAAGTTTAGACATAGTACAATACAATTTTCAGCGATAAAATTGTAAAATTTCTTTTTTACAATAACGTTACAATAACAGTTCTGTTAATAAACCATCTGTCAATAGTTTTGAAATGTAGCTGATAAATTGTGAATTTCTCTATCCAGGGGCCTCTACTTTATGTAGATTTCATCCTTAAAGTGTGTGTATGAGATTTTTCCAGAACCTGCACAAAATTCCTTTTATAAAGCCCAGTAGGGGAAGATTGTGAGTACATGCAATTCCACCCCATCTTCTCCCCAATATAACCATATATGGAGCTTGCACTGCCTAGTTTTACTATGCATATCCTCATTTGTATTTAATTTCCATATGCATATTCCCATTCACATGATACCATGTTTAATAGTACAAGATATTATGAAAATATGAGATACGGACTTTTATTGTAAGTTTTCATTTCATAAAATGTTGTAAAAGCCTACTCATTCTTTTCCACTGGCTACATTTTTAATAAAACAAATAAAATGCTCACAATTTTGCCTATTGGGTAAATCTGTTTTAGGATATTTTAATTTAAACTGTTTTATATATTTTTAATGGAAACAGGTAGGCCTTTTTTTTTGCAGTGTAAATATGATTTTCTGAGTGTCATTAACAAAACATAAAATAAAAAAATATAATTTTTTTCATAGTGTTGGGAAGATCACAGGAGTTATCATTAGGATCCTGTCTGTCCCACATGATATCAACAGCACACCTTAAGCAGCTGTGGTTGTACAGTATTGTCATCTGACCTTTTCAAACCGACCAATGGACCGTTCTACCACAAAACGAAAGTGTGCCTCATTGATCATTTGTTCTCGCAATAAATATTTTCTCAGAACAATTTACTTTAAAGAGGATTATCATGCGCCTAGCACTCTCTGCTTTCATTAAAACATTAAAACTTAGCATGCCACAGGTAAGGTGTTCAAAATCAGCACATTCTCTACATCTATATATATATTTTTTTTTTACTTCTGGATAATGACTTTATTAATAAATATTTATTCCAAATGTGTATTACAAAATGGAGAAAGAGTTTAAAATTATTGTGTTTACTTAATTATTTTGCTCACTCCAGTAAAAGAGTGCATTGCATATGCATGGTCTAGACTCTAGAGTGTGCGGATGATGCGCGCATATTTAGGCATACATATTACTATTCACTAAGTTGATATGTGCATGGAAAATTGCATATATGCACATTTAAATGATTTTCTTGTGCATACGCAATGTTTATACATCCAGCCCCAGGTAACGCAGAGAATAAGAAAAAATTGTATACTACAGACAAATACAAAGCAGGTCTATAATTGGCAAAGTTACACTTTAAGGTTAATGGGTGTAACTCCAATTCTCTGATAATACTGGTCTCACCTCCTTGCAGTCAGAATGAAGAAGATATAATGCTAAGCATAGCACAATGGTAGGTTATGTAAGGGACATGATGTGGTGCCGGTGACCGGTTGGTCAGCCACCACATGTTTTGTCATTGATTACCCACAGTGACATACTATACACGACTCTGTTATCAGATAACCAGGGATATGAAAGTAACATACCAATTACAGCAGTGGAATAGCCTTGCCCTTTGACAGCCTTGGCAAAGGTGATTTCCTCTTGTGGAAGGCCTCCTGATGATGCAGAAAAAAGAAAAACTCCCAAACGACCTCGTCCTGCCATACCTATGCCCTCAAAAATAAAATAAATGATAATAATAATAATAGTAATTTTTTCATTCAATTAATAATTTGTAAATTAATTATTTAATACAATGATCTTATTGTGTACATACACTGTAAAACAAAGGGCAAATTTTGAACTTTTGCAGTACAATCGACTCGATGTTGAAGTTATTTCAACTTAAATTATGTTACATCTTGTATAACTAATAAAAACAAGTTTAACATTTCTTAACTTATTTTGATGAGTTAAGTCATAACTTGTTGAACATAATTTTTTATAATATATTTTTACACTGTACATTTATTTTCTAGACACCTGCATGTAATTACTGCAGTAATTAACTGTTGTACTTACATCTTGAATAACACCCAACGCTAGCCTAGCTAAGCACAAAGACTGGAGGTAAACAACTACGGCTCAATAAGTGACAAAATAACACCCAAGTAAGAACATTGTCCTATTTACATGCTGTGATGTGTATAGTTGCATTGTGTACAAAGGCAGACAGAAAATTAAAAGTTGTGATATTCTATCTAGACCAATTTGTTAGGGACTATACTCTGATTGCTGCTTAAAGGGTTACTTCAGCGATTAGCATATGGCTTTGTATCAGTAGAATCCTTGGAGTATTTTCGAATGATCGTGCTCCCCCATCTCATATCCCCCTGAGACAAGAGATTTATGCATTTTATTTCTGGAAAAATTACTCCAGTGACACAAATATTGTCGATTTGTGTCATCTGTAAAATGTTTGGCCAGACACTTAAGACTACAGCCAGCAGAGGGAGCTATTTCTATGGCGTTTAAATGAAGTCAAAAGTCGCGCGCACGAAAACCACGAGCACGCGAATAAACCCAAGCGCGCAAAACAGACCCACGAGAGGAAAATAGCAACGCGAGAGCGCATCTGTGCACCCGCGAGAGCGCATATGTGCAGCCGCGAGCGCATTTGTACACCGCGAGCGCGCATTTGTACACCGCGAGCGCGCGAAACAGTATTTAGGGGCGGAAATGAATATTAGCGCAAGCCCCTGCTGCCTAGCGCGCACAACTGCAAATGAGCGCTCGCGTGACTACTCAACACTCGCTCGCTCCTCGAGTTGACTTTTGACACTGTGAGGGCGGGGCAATGACTTTTGTCTTCCCACCTGTGATTGGTCATTTGTTTAATCAGTTTTACTCTTCTTTAAACATGTAGCAGCAGGACTAGGACAAGGCACGTTTTAAGGAACCATTATGTCGGACCCTGAGTAGGTAATTTAATTTTTAAGTCTTTGTGTTTCGAGTGCAATATATTCAATATATGAAATTGTATTGTACAATTTCGAAGGTATTTTGTTTACAATCATCTTGAATAGTTTGTATAGGACCTTAACACTTAAAAAAGATAAGCTAATTTAAGATAAAGCTGACTAACCCATAAATGTAGGATGTTAAAGGTTAGTTTTGACCTACATTGACAATATACAGTAAATAAATCATCGCTGAGTAGCATTTCTAGCTACTTAACAAAGCTAGTATCCTAATGTATAAACAAAGCAGCGTAAATGCATCTTTGTGATTTATTTATCTGACACATGGTGCTGGATGTTCCGCTTGTGCCCGTATAAGGTCAAAGAGCTCTTACAAAGCCTGGGTGATACCACCCATTGGGCCACTGAATCTGCATTAACGACAACAGCTGGGGCAACAGCCTTAGTCCTAATGGGTTGTTATCATAGCTATCAAAATCCAGTGTTTTGTATTTTGCGTACGTGAGTTTTTGTTGTACATGTCTATTAAAAAAAAATTAAAAATTAAAAAAATGTACTGTGCTAATTAATTGAGATTTCTTACAGCTCTTACAGGTTGTTGGCCTTGTCTGTTTCGTTGCTTCTATTACTCTCCCCTTTTTTGTAAGTCGCTTTGGATAAAAGCGTCTGCTAAATGATTAAATGTAAATGTAAATGATAGCAGGGGATACTTGTATGTGACTGGACAGGGCCTCCAGAATATACAGCTCCTGACGACACAGAAACTCCAGATAATCTAAATCCAGTGGTATTGTGCTGAAGGCCTGTTGCAACTTGTGTAAAAGATTTGCCAAAAAGTGGTGTCTTAGCTATTGACAGAACAAAGAATAATTAATGAGATGTTAAGATACCATGTCACTTTTGTGATAAACACACTTCAAAAGTTGAAAGGGTTACATTATCTCTACTCATCCTTTGAGTCCAGGAAAGTATTAAAAAAAATAGATAATGAGCATCAAAGTTTGATTTTACTTACTAATTTCCCTATTTCAAACATGGTCTTAGTAGTAAATCTATCAAAATTATTTTCTTAATTGTTTGCATATAGGATGACAGAAAACATCAAAACGTCACTTTTTTTTGTTTTACACTTTTTACAGGGTCACATAGACCATCAGCAGAAAAACGCTTTCAGTGATGTAACCCTTAAAGGGGGGGTGAAATGCTGTTTCATGCATACTGATCTTTTTACACTGTTAAAGACTTGGAATCCCATACTAAACATAGACAAAGTTTCAAAAGTTAAGGTGGACGTTTGATGGGAGTATTTCTTTGTCAAAAATACTACTTCCGGTTAGTCATAAATTTCGGCAAGTTTTTTGAGATCATGCGTCCCCATTGACGTTAGTGGGGGCGGAATTTCCTTGTATGGGCCTTACGGACAATTCTACCGGAAGCGCGTGAGAGAGAGCGAGGGAGAGAGCGAAAGCAACAGGCTATGCCCATCAAAACGCTGGTTTGTAGGATGCTGGACAGGTGACAATTACACATAGCACATAACAATGTCACCAAAAAAGTGGGTTTTTGGTTGCCAGACCAAGACAGTCCTGCACAGATTCGCCAAAAACCCCGCGGTAAGGCAACAGTGGATGTAATTTGCTTTTCCGGATCAGCAACTGAGTTGCGCGAATGTTTATATCTGTTCGCTGCATTTCGGTGCCGACTGTTTCATAAACAAGGCCCAGCTTGACGCCGGCTTTTCCAATCGCCTAATGCTGAAGGATGGAGCAGTCCCAACGATAAAGGTCCTAACGTTAGAACCGCAGGCTGTGAGTAAGAGTGCTTCAAATGTCTGTGTCTTTGCCTATGCTCATCAAGTAGCCCAAACATGATCACGTATAGTTAATTGATCAATGGAGCATGCGATGTGTAGTGCGTGTACATTTGTTTAGCTGGCCACTATATGTGTAACTTTATGTTTGTGTATTGTAAAAGCACTCCAAACAACAATACACAAAGGGGGGAAATATGTTGAACTAAATAAGCACGCTTCTTCATTCAAATGCGCTACTATTCCGTGTCTATCTATGTAAACACTAGCCTGCGGTGCAAAACCAGTCCGCTTACTAACGTTACAATTGTCTACACAAACCACGCGTAAACACACAAACACACGTGCACAACTGCACTTCCCACATGTACACCTTCAAAGACAAAAATACGACGATATAATTCAAGTATAAATATGTAAATAACACAAGCCGCTAAGCATATTATATAGTTAGTGTATAACTTGTAACTTACCACATACAGACGTCCTGCTCTAGTCGTTTTTGCTGCTGCTCCTGTTCAACTGCAGCCTCTGGGTCTGATTCCGGATCATAGATGTATGGCTGTATCTGATTAAAAGCCATATTTTTTTTTTGAATAAAGTTTTTTTACCGCTGTTAGGGATGACGCTCGACTCAACACACAGCGCGCTGCTGCACACGTCATTATTTAGCTCCGCTCACACGACACGCCCCCACCCGCTCGGCTTTTTTCGGAAAGACTCGGAACAGCGCATCTTTCTTATATAATTATTAAAAAAATAAAGACTTTTCGGAGATATGCAGGATGCAATGCTACTCTATAGGTACTCAAGATTGACATGACACTGACTGAAACTGAGTGTTTCACCCCCCCTTTAAGTTTCACTAATGCCGTTTGTAATGTGTTCTAATCATTTTATAAACGGCATTACGATAATAGCAATAGGGCAATAGGGGTCGGTGCTGTGGTTTGAATAAATTACAAAGATTGCATTTACGCTGCTTTGTTTAGTACATTATTGATGTACTTAATGCGATGATTTATTTACTGTATATTGTCAATGTAGGTCAAAACTAACCTTTAACATCCTACATTTATGGGTTAGTCAGCTTTATCTTAAATTAGCTTATCTTTTTTAAGTGTTAAGGTCCTATACAAACTATTCAAGATGATTGTAAACAAAATACCTTCGAAATTGTACAATACAATTTCATATATTGAATATATTGCACTCGAAACACAAAGACTTAAAAATTAAATTACCTACTCAGGGTCCGACATAATGGTTCCTTAAAACGTGCCTTGTCCTAGTCCTGCTACATGTTTAAACAAGAGTAAAACTGATTAAACAAATGACCAATCACAGGTGGGAAGACAAAAGTCATTGCCCCGCCCTCACAGTGTCAAAAGTCAACTCGAGGAGCGAGCGAGTGTTGAGTAGTCACGCGAGCACTCATTTGCAGTTGGGCGCGCTAGGCAGCAGGGGCTTGCGCTAATATTCATTTCCGCCCCTAAATACTGTTTCGCGCGCTCGCGGTGTACAAATGCGCGCTCGCGGTGTACAAATGCGCTCGCGGCTGCACAGATGCGCTCTCGCGGGTGCACAGATGCGCTCTCGCGTTGCTATTTTCCTCTCGTGGGTCTGTTTTGCACGCTTGGGTTTATTCGCGTGCTCGTGGTTTTCGTGCGCGCGACTTTTGACTTTATCTAAACGCCATATATTTCCGCCTGTTTTCAACTCACGCATGGGGAATGGGGTCGCACTCACAGCTCAGCTCGGCTCAGGCATTCATGTAAACGGTGTGGCCGGCGGAGCAAAGTGAGAGAAATTTTATCTTCTCAAGTTAATTCCTATGAAAGTTAATCTTCCAAAGGCATGAACTGAAAACACGCATGACGCGTAGACGCGGTTACAGCTCTCATCACGAGAGCTCATTCAACTCATCACGATGCATGTAGAATCTGACTCCTGCTGCGTTTGTGCTGACACTTCCTCAGCAGCTACCACAATATATTGAATGGACACTTTCAATTTTCAATTGTAGTGTCTGTTCTCTAACTGAACTGATTTTATGAAGATGAACGCGGTGGTGGGAAATTGAAAGTGATTCAGTAGCGTTGGCTTTGGGAGTGGCCTCACAGGGCAGCGAAGCATTCTGGGAATTGTAGTCTTTCATCCCCATGAGACAAAAATACATTTTCTGTCTTTTCTCAGTCTAGAAAGCACCAAATTCAAAAATAATTTCACATTTCTACTACATTAATGACCCAGTTTAAATACAGATTCATCTTCCCAGCGCTGAAGTACCCCTTTAATAATCCAGGAACTTTGCTGTTATACCATGGGTACAGTGGCACAATGATATTACGCCTGAAAATAGGCCCCAGCATGCCTTCTGTAGGGTTGGGCATCGAGAACCGGTTCCAACTTGGAACTGTTTAAAAAAATAACGATTCCATTGGAATCGTTTAGAAAATTTTGTTTTCGGTTCCGATCATCGGTTCCAAACGCGCAAGTTTTGGTTTCCATGGCCACCCGATTTCCGGTGCTTGCACGCCCGCTTGTTCTTTTAGCCATGGAAGCCCGGTAAACGGCTTTCTGAAGTGTGGATTTATTTCACTTTTAAAAGCCGGTGTCGGCACAGTGCAACTAGTGTTGTCAAAAATATTGATACTGAAATATCTGAAAAGATACGATAGCCTGCTCAGTTTCTACAGTATCGATCCCAGCTGCACCCTCCTCTCCTCTCCTCTCTGACCAACAGTGAGTTGACGCGCAGCCGCATATTCTCATTCAGCCCGGTTACACGGCGAACGCGCGTTCTGCTGGACTTTTCCTTACGACAGCGTGTTAGTTTTCGTGTGTGTGATCGGTCTGAATTTTGTGCGGGATTGCACATAATTCTATGAATCCCTCAGATTTCGCGCTCACATCTGAAGCGCACACACACATAGCCTACCGCAATAAAGCCCCCTCTGACATACAAGAGCAAATATTTGCTTCTTTTTCCAGCTTATTATTGGTCAAATACAATCAACTAAATTGTCAGTGCACATTTTGAAGAGTATTAATGTAAACACAGTCATAATCAATTCAGGAAGAAATGAAGAATGAGTAACAGGAGCAGTGTTCAGGATCCATGAGTGCGGCAGTTCTTAAAGGGACCACAGTCATTTGTTATTTAAAGTCAAACTACAAAAAGACAAACGATCACACTGCTCTTGAATGATCAACGTGTGTAACTTTAATGGTTTTATATGAAACTATTTAATTTTTTGCAAAAAAACATTATCCAATGTTATTTTAAATTTAATTAGCCACTTCGCATTTTTTAATTCAGTTTCTTACCTGAATGTTAGACCTACCTGAAACAATAAAGCAGTCTTTCATTTATATATTTTATTCTATTATTTACTTATCTACTATTATCTACTTATTTATTTGTGCTATTTTTTGTAAAATGTTTATTTGTTCTTATTTAATTACTGTTTAGTCGTCTTTTTAAATTCAATTTACAATTCAAAATCAAGCTTACTTGTGCTGTGTGTAAGCTATTGCAACACAATTACCCCGTTGTAAAAAAATACATAGAGTTAGCAAATATTTGTGAGAGAATTTTAATAGTAATTGATCAATGTTTATATAGGAGACTTTCAAAAGGCAGACAAAAAAAAAAGAAATTATCTAAAAAAATATCTAGTTGACAGTATATGCAGCGTTTTTCCCCCGTGGTATTGAAAATAGCATTGAATATCGATGTGATATGTTTTGACTCCACCCCTCAAAGAATCGGAATCGAGAATCGAAAAGAACCGGAATCGAAAGTAAGAATCGGAATCAGAATCGTTCAAATCAAAACGATGCCCAACCCTAGCCTTCTGTGCAAGTAGGTTGTCAAGTCGGTTATTCTGACGGAAGTTAGGCTATTTTCAGGCGCTGCGTAATATCATTACACCGCTGCACCAATGGTACAGCAGTAAAGTTCCCTGATTATTATGCAGGAATGAGAGTATAGTTCCTCGCCATTTCAGTGTAGAAAATCACAACTATTCATTTTGTAACTATGCACATCCCAACATGAGTTCTCAGGAAAAAAAAAAAAAATCAAACCTGTGCCCTATTACTTTTACTAAAAATAATATGATGATATTTGTATTATTATTATAACTTACAGTACTGTTAAAAACACTGATGATAGATTCCTGCTAAACAGGACAAATAATAATACTACAAATAATAATAATATTCTGCTATTTAACAGAAAACAAAAACATTTTCTCAACAAATCTTTAAAGGGGTGGTAAAACATTCTTTCGAAAGCTTAATTGTGTTTGTGGGGTGGACTGTAACTGTAATGTTCATGCTTCGTTTTAAAAAAATATGTTATTATTTTTCATATATTTTACACTGCTCTGTCCCTCCTTGCAAAAACGGTCTGATGATTTCCAGGTTCTATGAAGCCGGTCTCTCAAAAATACACAATGGGCTCAGATTGGTCAGCTGGCCCAGCTGTGTTCTGATTCGCTAACCGCCTAGTGCACGTGTTTGTTTGATCGGTAAGTTATCACAGGCTGTGGTCATCTGCACCGCCATTATATGTTGACAACACTGACGGACTGACTGCTGGATTTACAAAACAAAATCATCCACTTCTCCTTATATAGGGTTAGTTCAAGGTGATTGGGACACTTTTTGGCATTGAGATGACTTGGGAAAAGTGTCTCAATCATCCTGAATTCACCTTATGTGACATTACGTAAGGGAACAGGGTAAAAAAAGATTGTGTTAGTTGATCGGTAAAGTTATCAGGGGCTGTGGGCATCCGGCTGCTGTTATATTTTTAAACACTGACGGAGATGGGGCATGCTGGATTTACAACATAGGATCATCCACTTCTCCTGATATATGTGACATTTTTGTGATTGTGTAATGTAATTTGAAGTGTATGATACCTAAAATAAACATTAAAAGACACTGAGCTCAAGTCAGTCTCTCACTCACTCAGTCTCTGGCTCAGCACCAGATCAACGGCATTTTACAAACTATTACAGGAAAACACATCGACAAAACATAAATCATACTTACAGGTTGTGGCCCGTAAATAGCTTCTGTTAAAAAATTAATTTTAACCATTGATCCCATACTCCCCCATCCCTAGGAAGGCTGAACAAAGTGGACCTGCAATCCGGATGAAAATAATAGCATTTTGTCTGCATTGCACGATCGACGGCACTCCAGCCTACTATTCCATAGCAATAATAAAAAAAACGGTCTCGTCCCCTTTATTTAATATTCTCGGAGGAGGGATTTATGTAAATATTGGAGCTGCTGATGTCAGCTACCCTGGAGGAAAAGGCTGTAGTTCCCTACCGGCCGTTTGCTGTAGTCCTTAGAAATGGATTTCTTTGAAAGCATATATCTCCCTTTGCTTTAAACTTTGAGCGTAACTTTGCAAATGTTGTTTATACTCAAACAGAAGCATTACACACTAGCTAAAGTTAAAAAAGGGAAATTGTGTTTTACCACCCCTTTAAAAAAGCAAAAATGGCTTATTTCAGCAGTAACTTCAGGACTGACCTGATCGGATAGGGTATCTGCCTGTGAGGAAGGCTGCCCTGCTGGGAGTGCACAGAGGCGCAGCAGCTATGTGTTGGGTAAGTTTCACCCCTTCCCGGGCCAGTCTGTCAATGTTAGGTGTCCTGCAGACCAGGACAACCACAACACAGTCTCATTATGGTTGTGAGAGAAATGTCCATTCATCTGAGATCAAAACTTTCTTCATCTTTGAAATATAGTATAAGCATTGAGGAAAACCCAATGCATGTCAAATCTATACTTTGCTTGCATGAGCAACTTTTAATTCTGTGGGAACTTACTTGACACTGCCAGCATTAATGTACACTACTTCTTATGCAAAATACAGAACAGCTAAAATGTAGGAGATTTCCACTTAACACGTCTATAGGCAGCCAGCTAGTGTGAATTTCCTAGAACAAAAACATAAACTTAATGGTATGAACGAACCTGAGAGTTGTGTTTCCATAGCACCCAAGGTCTCCTATTCCCAAATCGTCCACCATCATAAAGACAAAATTAGGTTTTTTACCACTGTCTGCATCAGTATAGAGACAAAGGCCAAGAGTGCACAGGATCCACAGAAGGGATTTCATTTTACACCCTGAAAGAGAAAGTTAACAAGTTTTCAACACGTTTAAATTAAATAAAAATATAGAAATAATATATAGGGGTCTAGTTTAAGGCCAAAGAGGTATATTGATGTTTAATTAATGGATGATCAATGGAAGCCAGAGTTATTTTATTACAGTAGGGTGAAGGTTGATCTCATCGTTGAGATGACTGGGAAAAATTGTCCCAATTAACATGAACGCACCTTATGTAGTATTTTGAAACAGCTTGTATTTCTATATTTGCAGGTAATTTAAAATTCCAGTTTAAGTTTTAGTAAGTTCTTACTGCCTTTGTCAGTTCTTCAAATTATTATTTTTTAAACACACACACACACACACACACACACACACACACACACACACACACACACACATACAGTCACCTAAAAGATTATTAGGAACACCTGTACAATTTCTCATTAATGCAACTATCTAATCAATCAATCACATTTCAGTTGCTGCAATACATTTAGGGAACATTTCAATGCACTCCAAACTGAATGTCAGAATGTTCTGCTCAGTTACTGGGATTATCAAGCACAACCATTTCTAGGGTTTACAAAGAATGGTGTAAAAAGGGAAAAACACTCGTTACAACCGAGGTATGCAGCAAAGCATTTGTGAAGCCACAACACGCACAACCTTGAGGCGGATGGGCTACAACAGCAGAAGACCCCACCGGGTACCACTCATCTACACTACAAATAGGAAAAAGAGGCTACAATTCGCACAAGCTCAACAAAATTGAGTCAGAATTTGGCATAAACAGAATGAGAACATGGATCCATCATGCCTTGTTACCACTGTGCAGGCTGGTGGTGGTGGTGTAATGGTGTGGGGGATGTTTTCTTGGCACACTTTAGGCCCCTTAGTGCCAATTGGGCATCGTTTAAATGCCACGGCCTACCTGAGCATGGTTCTGACCATGTCCATTAGAGGTCGACTGATTCATCGGATTTTTCGATTAATCGGCAAGGCTAGCTGATTGATGGAACAATCGTTATCGGCAAAAATCAATACCGATAGTTTGTCCGATTTGCGTCCATTGCGGGAGTGGCTGAGAAGGCTGCTGTCATTACACAGTAGCCTACGAGAGCTCTAAGAAGGGTCTGCTGGCATTATATAGTGCAAGAGCGGCCTCTAGAGGCCAAATGAAAAACTATCCCTGATTGTTTACATTAACACGTGAGGCTCCACGCTTCCCAGCTCACGCTGCACAGAGCGCGCTGACACATCTGATGTGCGTTTAAAACACCAACAGAGAAACGGTATGAACACAGAACACTTCAGTACATGTTGCCAAATCATTATAAAGTAATTGATTTGTTGACTAGATGCTTTAGCAGGGGAAGAACAGCAGTATGTACTTTGTCGTCGAGGCTGACAGGACGCTAATATTAGCAGCAACGGTTACCTCAAGCATTTAAAACGATGTAACTGTAACTGAGAAACTTTTTTTGATGTGAGAAACTGTATCATGCATACAACAGAAATATAAATGCATTAGATGTCAATACATATGTTGTTATTTTGATAAGAAAACCGTTGTGTTAAAAAAAATTGGATTTATATGAAATAATAACACTTAATATAATACAATAATATTCAATTTGTAACATTAAGTAGGGTTAATAAATGCTGTAGAAGTTTTATTCATTGTTAGTTTTATCTGTTAATGGTCCCATTCTTTGCGTGTTTTCGAAGCTTTAATTATGTTTACAGTGTGCAATATAACATGAGTTCATGTTTAGCGTGTAAAAAAACACAGTATTTTTCACAAAATTTACTTATCTGTATACCGCTGTTTTCTCTGTCCTAAAAACTGCCTGATGATTTCCTTGTTCCCTCCTTCAGAAACACGTAATGAGTTCTGATTAGGCCAGCGCTTCCCGTGTTGTGATTGGACAGCAGCTTAGCGCACTTTGCCCGGAAAGGTCCCGCCTCTTACCATTACGTGTAGATACGCGCGCTCAATGTTATTGCAAAAATGTCTATTGCCTTATCAATTTGAGCCGGAATCATAACCGGAGAATATCGAAGAGGATCGATTACAACCTGCTCAGGAAAGACTTTTGCTGGATGTTTCAGAATGGTAAGCTGTCTATTCAGAAGTTTAAACTGATCATTACAAACACCAACAATCGATGGTGTCTGAATGAATTACTACACTTATATGTTAAGTTTTTCGGATTAGTTCAATTACCATCTAACGTTAGTTAACAAAGAATAATAATCTTTTATTAAGAATAATCTTTCTGCGAATCCGGCATTAAACTGATTGAGATTGAGGAAGCAGTCCTCAGCAAAATGTGCTGCACATAGTTTCATTGATCTCTATGTATCGTCCGTGGAAAGGCCAAACAAAGGTGATTTGACTCCGGGATGAAAATAACAGCGTTTCAATGGCATGGCGACAAACACACTCTACAAAAACAACGCTTCCTATTCTCGACCTGCGAGAGCAAAAGGACCACGCCCCCGAATTTGCGTGTTCTTGTGGGCGGAGGGTTCGTCATTAAACCTGGTTTTAGTTGCGTCATTAAACCTGGAAGTGCGTAGTCCAAACCGGCCGTTCGCTGTAGGCTTTGAAAGGGAACTTCTGTTAAATAAAATATCTCGCTTGGCATTGAACTTTGAACTTTATAATTTTACAGGTATTATTTATGCTCTAACAGCAACATTACACACTAACTAAAGTTTGAAAGATGGAATCGCAAATGGGACCTTTAACCTTTTTTTATGGACTATGAACTAATATGAATGATTAAGGTAGAATTGTATTGATCGAATATTAATACATGCTGTAAAATGTACATTACATAATGCATTTAGTTCATGTAAGCTAGCTAAATAAATACATCATTGTTAACAAATGGGATTTGCAGTCTGTTACCTGACATTTACATACATGTTTCTAGGTTATAGCTTAAGAAACATTTATTTGTAATATTTTAATGTTTTAGTTATATTCTGTAGAATTTTTTTTCTGTTAGAACTCATTTTAATATTTTCATATTTACATATGAAATTTAACACATTTTCATGGTTCAGTACTTTTTTACATTTCTTGTAATAAAGTTCAGCACTGCTTTGTTACCTGTTATTTTCTGTATTATTATTATATTTTAATCTAGTATCTTTTTTAAAAACTATCGGTCGATTAATCGGTTATCGGCAGGGATGTAGTGGAGGCTAAACGCACGTAAACGCCGTTTACGCACCTCCCAAAATTCAGAAATAGCGTTTACCCACCTCCAAAGTGCGTTTATCCACCTCTAAATAGAGTTTATCCACTTCTAAATAGCCTACAGTTCCAAAGCCATTTTAAATTAAGCTTGTGTCGTTTTAGTTTCATATTGTTCATTTTCATTGGTTGTCTTTCATATCGTGCTGCAACTGTCAGTGAGAGTAGTGGGAAGTTCGGATCATTTTACTGACTGGATCTTTTAGTCTCGTTCAGCAAAATGAACCAATCTTTTCTCTTGCCGTCTCTATGGGACTGACAGGAACAACAAAAGACTCGGATCTCACCTGTCGATTCAGGATCAGAACGATCAGAACCCATATGTTGCGTAACGCGCACGTGCAGTCAAAACAAAGTGAACGAATCACTCTCTGAGACAACTCGGTAGTCCCGAGTCATAATAAAGATTCGTTCAAAATGAACGAATCACTCTCTGAGACAACTCGGTAGTCCCGAGTCATATTAAAGATTCGTTCAAAATGAACGAATCATTCATGAACGACACGCAACCAAGATTCAAAAATGCATATTCAGAAATTTTCAAAATGACAATTATCCATTTGTAGTACATTTAATCAGCTTGTGACACTTTTCAATCACTTTTCAAGTGGACAAAGAGGCACTTTGGACAATTAATCACAGGCAGCTGGTTTAATGTAGAGAGCATGTCGAAACCCTGTAAAAAAGCTGTAATGATGCAGTGTATTTTGTGTTCAAATAGAACATTTTTGGTTTTATTGTTTTTATAGTTTAGCAAAATTGTCTGTTAATGTCGGCAGCCATTAGGCTACACTTGTGGAAACTACAGTCCAACTTATATTGTCTTTCTTCTGTTGATTACAGAAACTGAGTTTTCTTTAAATTAAAATATGTGGCACCAAATTCATCCTTCTGTCGTTAATCTGCACCTGCCTCATTAGCAATTGGCAAAAACTGAAATCTACAACTATTTTGATAATCGATTAGTCGACTTAAGTAATTTTTTAAGACAACAGTCAAATTCTTTGATTCCAGCTTGTTTAATGTGAATATCTTCTAGTGTGTTCTCTCATATGTGCTCATATTAGCCACCTCGTATTAGTACAAATTGCCGTGAGATCGGGCTGCATACACCGGTAGGCAGTGGCCCACCTTACCGTGACCACGATGCAGTCACCCAGAATTTATAGTTTACCCACCTCTTTTTTTACCACTACACCTCTGGTTATCGGCAAGCGAGGTCCAACCTAGCTATCAGTCGACCTCTAAATGTCCATCCTTTTATGGCCACCATGTACCCATTCTCTGATGGCTACTTCCAGCGGGATAATGCACCATGTCACAAAAATTGAATCATTTCAAATTGGTTTCTTGAACATGACAATGAGTTCACTGTACTAAAATGGCCCCCACAGTCACCAGATCTCCACCAATAGAGCATCTTTGGGATGTGGTGGAACAGGAGCTTCGTGCCCTGGATGTGCATCCCACAAATCTCCATCAATCTTCATCTATCAATATGGGCCAACATTTTTAAAGAATGCTTTCAGCACACCTTGTTGAATCAATGCTACATAGAATTAAGGCAGTTCTGAAGGCGAAAGGGGGTCAAACACAGTATTATGGTGTTCCTAATAATCCTTTAGGTGAGTAATATATATATATATATATATATATATATATATATATATATATATATATATATATATATATATATATATATATATATATATATATATAAAGTTGAAGTTCTAAAATCACTTGATTTATATATATATATATATATATATATATATATATATATATATATATATATATATATATATATATATATATATATATATATCAAGGGATTTTAGAACTTCAAATTTGTTTTAGTAAGGCTACATTTATGTTACCAAATCAATAGTTCAACGAGTCCAAGTTCAAATCATATTTCCCTTAATGAATCATGGATTCAAAACAAAACGGGAAAAAAATGATTATAGTTAAACCATGGTAGCCACAAATTAACCATTTGCTACTCTAACCATATTTAACAGCTGCTTGTGGTAAACCTGTGGTTATATAAATGGTAATCAATTGAACAAAAAAGATGATTATTACACTTCAATGGGTTTAGTGTTGCTGTTTTCTACAAAAACTGCTGGAGGCTCTGGAAAAATGCTGAACGGTATAGCTGTCAGTTCAATGCCAATGAAAGTTTACGAAACAGCATAAGTCAGCACAGGCATAAGTTAAGTGCACTAGCCGCTCGTGTAATGGGTTAAATTAAATATTCCTAAATTGAAATGCTGAACTAGCCAATAGGCTGTTTTAAATACAGGATATACTTTTTAGCAGAAACAGTTCTGCCGTGGCCTACCTGGTCGATGCTCCCGGGACGTGAAGGAAATCACCTGACAGCTGAGTTAAACATTACTCTACAGAATGGCGGTGAATGCTATAAGCTATAACATGCGCTTGAATTTTCTACAGTGTAAACAAATTCATTCACGTTAGCTGAGCTCGAGATCACGTGCTTCAATGTTCAGGATGTTCAGTTCACGCATTGATTGGTCAGTTGATAGGGCGGACTATAGCAATTAACAAATTTGACCTTTAATCTCCCTATATGTCCAAAACAGGCACTTTCAGCTTCATATGAATGAAACGCTAAAATAAAATGTCCACGGGAACTGTGTCGCACATGTTAACAATTGCGTTGTTTTCCCGTTCCATGAATTAGCAGCAATTTTCTCCCTGACGAAATGGTCTTTTGGTAAGCCTGCTAACATGCAAGACAGACTTTCGTTTTGTTTGCCTGCAGCAACATGCTTAGAGATTATTATAGATTTCCAGTGAAATAGCGCCACCTCTTGCTCATTTTTAATGCAGAAGTCACTCCCTCTGATGCAGGATTTGTGTGGTGGTGCATGGTCTACCGTTTTCATGACAGGAAAGAGATCGTGCTATGACAAGCCTGTCAAAACACCGTTTGCAACAGATAATCCAGCTGCATATTAGCATAATATTTAAATTTTAACTTTTAAAGCTCGCACATCAGAGACTGACAGAAATTGCTCTGAAATGAGCTCTTTTGAGGTTTATCTCATTGTGCTGGGATAGTGAGTTGATGGAGAATGAGCTCCCTCAGTGGAAATGCGTTTTCAGTTTTTCCTCTTTTATATTAAGCTTAGCAGGATGCGATGTCAACCTAACAGATCTGTTTCATACAAACTGCAGCAATCTCAAGCTGCTCAGCTCAGAAATATTCTCTTTAGCAATTGACACTACTTGTGGCCATTAGACCTAGCAAAAAAAACAAAAACTATGCTGTATAAATTCCTTAAAAACTGGCCGCACAGGGCACAAGTTAATTTCAATTAAATTGATTGACTAAGCCAATTTACAGTACAGTTTGATTGCATGAACATATAATCTCAAATATTTTACAGTCAATTGCTAGTTAATAATATTACGTGTTAATGTAATTAGCAAACATATTTTCACTTCATACACACTTGCAATATGCAATTAAGGACCATACAGAATTTTCAGTCTTAAAGGGATAGTTCACTTTAAAATGAAAATTCTGTCATCCTTTAGGCTACTCCCCCTCAAGTGGTTTCAAACCTGTATGAATTTCTTTCTTCAGCTGAACACAAGGAAAGATATTTTGAAGAACGTCAGTAACCAAACAGTTAACTGGAGCCATTGACTTCCATATAGGAAAAAAAATAGGCTACTATGGAAGTCATGGCTCCAGTTAACTTTTTGGTTACTGACATTCTTTAAAAATGTCTTCCCTTGTGTTCAACTGAAGAAAGAAATTCATACAGGTTTGAAACAACTTGTGGGTGAGTAAAGGATGACAGAATTTTCATTTTAAAGTGAACTATCCCTTTAAAGTTGTAGTTCAAACAGACTTAAAGGTTCTACTCACCACAATGGTAACCCCTGCAAAAATACTTATAGCGAAACCCTATGAACAAAAGAAAATTACAGAATATCAAGCACTAACACATTTTGTGCTATATTAATCTTGTGGAAAAACAGAAAAAAAATAACACTTAATTATTCTCTTTATACAATCTAGAGCAAAGCATGTTGGGAACTGGGTATCTGCAGCAACTTGTTCAGCTTAATATGATAATTTATTGAGTTTACACACTTTTTTCATATGGCAGTGAAATTAGCTAATTTTATGACATTAATTTAACTGTTCATTTATTCCCTTGGGTTCAACAGATGAAAGAAAATCATACATTTTTGGGTAACCATCCCACATGTAGTGTATAATACAGATAATATTCCTTTAATGTCTTTTTTCTGATACTCCTGAGTCCCAGACTCCTGATACAAACCCAGTCTGGCAGAATTGTCTGTTGCTTGTTTATTTCTCTGTTCTTGCTCCTAACCATTCTTTGTCTAACATTTTCCAGTCTATCACCAAATTAAAGGAACTGTGTGTAAGAAATGTATTTCGATTAATCATAAAATGACCCTGATATGTCACTAGACATTAAGAAATCATGTTAATTTCAAATACTTATATCACTGACAACAGTAGTCTGGATATTGTCATTTAAAAGTTGTTGTTGCAGCCCTCAACTGCATGATGTACATGATGTTGATGTTGTCATGTTGTGTTTTGGCCTGAAGCTCCACCCTCCACCTATCTACCACTCACGAAGTCAGCAGTGTTTCAGCATCTGGGTTGCCAGCTCTGTTCTAGTTACTACAGCTGCAGCTCAAGCGGCAACCTCCTGCAATCTCTCTTGAAGCCAATACAGAAGTAATGTAAACTGCAATTCATCGACTGGCCACTAGGGACAGGCTCCAGAAGGGAGCGGAATCTCATTGAGCCCCATGTTAAAATTCCCAACTTTACAGCAGAATAAAACATGTTTGCAGCTTTGTACAAATTGTGGTTTTGGCCTATACGGCTAATTTTGATTTTCATGACAACTCTGAGGGGGGTGAATTTTTTTATAACTCATTCATTTATGTTATATAAAGCCTTAAAGATCTGCATAATTAAGGGCGTGATTACTTTGAGTAACAGGTGGATAGCCATTTATCCGCCGTCTATAGTCATTGCGTCACCTAAGCTCCGCGCTCATCCCGCCTTTTTGCCCATTTTCTGTTATCCGGGAGTGACACGCAATGACGCGTTTGCAAGATGGCAACGTCCAGCTCGCCCCTACTTTAAGCTTCAGAATGGCTTATCAGAATCCTATGGGTGACGTCACGGACACTACATCCATATTTTTTTTTACAGTCTATGCTGCAGCTACAAACATTCCTGCTGGACCCTGGAGACTATATGGCAACCTCGGGTCAGGGGGGAGGGGGGAGAGGGGATACACCGCTCTACAGTCATTTGAAAGTGAATGCAGTACCAGTTTTGGCCACAAAATACACTTCCTCTAAAACAGTTGCTCTCGAATAAGGGCTTAGAATTGGTTATTCATGCAATTATAGCATGCTGAATAGATTACTGCAATTCCTTTTGGGTATCAGACATGGGCGTAGATTACGCGGGGGACGGGGGGGACGTGTCCCCCTCACTTTTAATAAAATGTATTTTCGTCCCCCGCACTTTTACTGGGTCTCACCGATCCTAGTCGACCCGCTCCGAGCGGGATTCGAACCGGGGTTACCCTGTGTGGGGGCGGACAAGTTAACAGAGACGCTAAAGACAGCCTTCTCTAAACTCGGTTGATAGCGCGCTTCTTGAGGTCAGGGGCAAGTGTATTTACATAGAAACCAATGTGAATACATCAAGATTTAAATTCAGAGACAAAAAATTATCTATGCATGACCTGTAATTTTTTCCGAATCTTAATATGAGGAGGGCGCTCTCACAGAAAGTCCAAAAGTGGGTTCGTAATACCCTGTCAAGCTGGAGCTGCAGCTGAAGGAAAACAATCGTTATGATGATGAAACGTGACGACGACAATCAGGCGAGTGCGACAATATGCTTTATGTGTGTTTTTTAAGTCATCTCAATGTAGGCTATTTATTGACAATAAAGTATCATATGAATAATGCAGCTTTTTTAATGTTTAGTATTCTGCTCACCACGGCTGCATTTATGTAATCGAAAATAGTTAAAACAGTAATATTTTGAACATTATTACAAATTAAAACCGCTTTTTTTTCCTATGTGAATATATAGTAATTTATTCCTGTGATCAAAGCTGAATTTATCATCATTGATCCAGTCTTCAGTGTCACATGATCCTTCACTAATCATTCTCAGATGAGGATTTCATAATCAAGAAACATTTATGATTATTATCTGTGCTGAAAACAGTTCCCAAAATGTTGTGGAAACCATGATAGCCTACATGTTATTTTTCAGGATTCTTTAATGAATAGAAAGTTCAATGGACAGCATTTATTTGCATTTATTAAATAAATTATCTAATTTGTAATATTAAAAATATCACTTGTGATCAATTTAATGCATGTCTGATCAATAAAAGTATTAATTTCTCTCTTTTTTTAATTTTACCACAAATGTTTAGAAAATTAAGCATCACCATGGGCAGCACAACTGATAATAATCCTAAATGTGTGTTGATCATCAGATCCTCATATGGGAATGATTAGTGAAGGATCACTGAAGACTGGAGTAATGATGATAAATTCAGCTTTGATCACATGAATAAATTACATTTTACTATATATTCACATAGAGAACAGATGAGTTACATCAGCATATATATATTTTTTTACATTGCATAAAATCTATGGAGTCTTAATGCAGAAGTGTAAAATAAATAAATAAAATTGGCAACAAAAAAGAAAAGAAAAGGAGAATAGGAGAATAATATTATAGATATTAATTATTGGTTATTGTTCAGCAGTGTATTTGATATCTTGCCCAATTAAAAGCAAGAGATGCGATAAATTATATTGGTCCAAAAAAAAAAAAAAAATGGTATTACGACATTTCTGTCCCTCTCACTTCTGAAAAGATGGCTACGCCCCTGGTATCAGACCAGTACCAGAAAGAGAGAGCACATCAACCCTGTGCTCGCTTCCCTACATTGGTTACCGGTTAGCTACAGGGTCAAATTTAAGGTTCTTCTGCATGTTTATAAAGCCTTGCCTGGTCTAACCCCAAAGTACATAATCTAATTCAACCACATTCTGTACACCGAGTTCTCTACACTCATTGAATCAGTGACTCCTCACTATTCCTCCTTCCCGAGGAAAGGGTGATCGGGTATTTGTAGTTGCAGCCCCCAGGAATGCATTCCGGTCTTCTTCCACATTGTCCATATTCAAATCTAGGTTGAAGAGGCTTTTATTTGTGTGATTTGTTTTAGCCTACTAATGCGTCTGCTTTTTCGCATTATACTTCGCTAATTTGATCTAATTTCAGTTTCTTTTACTGTATTTTCCTAATTGTACTGCACAACATTTGTTGTTTTTAAATGTGCTTTATAATTGAACTTGAACTAGAGCATCTCTATAGGCCTAGTATTTATCCATCGAATAAAACCACCCACGCATTTTTGCAGACTACACCGCCTAGCATTTATTCCACTGGATGTATCCAGTCTTATTAACTGCATTACACTTTTGTTTAAACTTTGAGACCACAGGGGCATCTGGGGGTCATTTGCTATTATTTACACTCAAGTGCTTAGATTGCGCAGGGAGCTGCTAGCCGGCAGTTGGTTTTGAGCACACTTCACATCACAGTACATAAAAATGGAAAAACTAACTGCTTAACATCATAAAACACATTTAGCTCATTTTGAAGGTTTGCTTGTATGCAAATACTGCCTATGGCCATAAACGTGCCAGCTGCCTTTACCGTCTGACACGATTCCCTGATTAATTGTGTAGGCTAGTTATAAAACCCCATTCCCCCGGGCTTGTTGCCGCTGCACACCAGTGCACAAGCAGTTATGCTGACATTACATTACATTACACTGTTTTACAACATTACCGTGTCCATGTCTCAGAGTTAACTTCTCCCTATAGACCTCATGCATCTATGGGACAGCAACTCTCAGGTAAAATTTAAAAAAAAACTAAATTACGCAGTGCAATCTAAATAAACAATACATTAGGTGCATTAAAAGCTGAATACTGATAATGGATTCTTTCATTTTAAGTTAAAATGCTTATGGGGAGTTATTGACAGATCCAATGTAGCGATGAAACATGGATCCCCCTTTGGAAAACACTATGCACGGATCATGATTTTTAATTGCAGATTCCGAATCTTTACAAGCAAATGGATTCCAATAGCGCTTTCTTTATTTAAGCGTGTTTATTTGCTCTATAAAAGGCCTAACTGGCCTGTTATACAAAAATCTTGGCAAACGGCCCTAAAAACGGCCTTAGACAGTCTGGAGCACGAGCTCCCTTTCAATATCGAATGCCAAATGGGTCAGAATCAGCATACTTTTGACCACCGACCCATTAGGTGTCCGATAACATCAGATAGCGAAACACAGCATCAGCTCATGTATGCGTTTGCTCTTGCGTATGTGTCACAATGCAACAGGAAGCTCACACTCCGGACTGTTAAATGCTCTCATGGACCGTTTGCCTATTATGGGCAAAATTGTTGTAAATAATGTTCTGTTTTTTGTTACTTTTGCCTCATACTTTAAGTCCTCAATGTAACGTCAGGAGCCATGGGTATTACTTTTGTTTTGCCTGTGTATATGCTTGTTTGACTCTCAAAGTGAGTGTAGCTGTTGACTTGCATTATATGATTCACCAAGAACCACAGTTTCAGCAAATAATCTCCTTTACTGTTCAACTGAAGAAGAAAAGACACCTATCTTGAATGGCCTGAGGGTGATTAAATTAACATTTTCATTTCTGGGTGAACTATCCCTTTAAAGAAGTTGCTATTCTCTTCCCTATTGTGATACCTAAGGGAAAGTTTGCAATCGTCTTTTCTTCTCTATTGAACGGTGGTGGTGTATGCTGATAAATGATGAATTTCATTTTTTTGTAAATTTAGTACACACAATGCATTCACAATCACATAATCATAGTAACCATTTAACTTTTTATGTTTAAAAAAATAAAAGGCATCAAGCAGTCAGTGTAACATCTTGACCAGTTGATGGCAGTATCAGCTTTCTGACATGGACTGAAGGGTTACTTGCATAGTCTCGTCCTTTAACCGCTGGCCATTTCCAAATCTCTTAGCTTTATTTTGTTACTAAAATAGAAGCTAGAGTCTAATGTGTCGACTATATGCAAATTACAGTAACATATAAAAACTGTATGCCATGTCGCTGACTCATTAAACTGAAACACTTTAGTACTCAGCACATGCTGGCTATGGATCACTGAACAAACTGAGAAGGGCATCAGAATCGTTTTTCTTCACCACATGCGTGGAACAGCATTGAAATCAGCACAGTATCAAACAGAATGTGTACTGGTGCAAGGCGTCATAATAAACAGTACAACACAAGAGATTATTAAAAAAAGAACCTGCTGGGCATCAGTGTATTACGCTTCAGGAAATTTTACACAAACAGGCTGAATAAAAAAACTCTCACCGGTAGGTTTTATTGGTAGGCGTTGTGATGAATTAGCCTTTAGAGCAGTATGCATATTAAATGGAACTCCATAGTAATATGATCCCCCTAAGGACCAGAAATGCAGATAACTGTTGGCAGTTCCTCCACCTTCTCCAACCAGGGTCATGCCACAGTCATTCAACACATGGGGGTCTTCTATCAGCGAGAGCCTTAGGCTCCTGTCTCAGCAGGTAGACCCCTCTGGCTCGTGTTGGCTCGTTCCAGCACAGCTGGCCCACCCAGGTGGAACAGACCATTGAATATCATGTTAGGGTCCTGAACTCACCTTTCATGGTTGGTGGTCGATGTTATCATAAAGGGTCTCTGAAAGACAGCACACCTGCACTGGCCTCTGAATGGTAGCAGGTTTGAAGACGAGGTTTTTTTATAGACTATTTAAAATGAGGTTTATCAATACCTATATTTTAGGAAATTAAAATAGCAGTTTAATTAAATGTGTTTAAGTAATCAGCTGGGCTGTTCCTAGCATAACCTGTTTTGTCTATTTTTTTGTCTCTTGTTTGAACAGAGTGAGCCTGGTGCATTGCTAAAGGCCCACATCCCCTCACTCTTGTAATGACTGAATAAAGACAATTTGTCAAACATGAGTGAACGCCTTAAGGGAGATAAAAGAGAAAGGAACATCTAACAAAGTTCCTTCACAGGAGCCTTAACAATGTGTTATAGAAAAGCTCTCTTAGAAGTGGCCGAATGGTTTACTCCCTGATCTTGTAGTAACATGTGCTTATTGTGAAAGTAATATGGTCCGAGCCTTAGGGTATAGCCTACAGTGATATCAATATTAAAGATCTAGGCCTAATTATAAAATTGACTCCCTTGATCCTGTAATTAGACGTATTATTAGATTTTATTGGAAATATTAATAATTTGCCCATTCGATTTGTTTCTTTTCATTTACATCTGCTGAGCATGCAGTGTATTACTGAATATATTTTAATCTCAGCAGGTATTTTATCTCAAGCCGCAAAGCTTTTTCCCAGCTAACAGGATAATTGTTCGCAAGATTGCAGACAGACAGATGAAGATCAGAAAAAGTTCAAATGCAGGGTTTAAAGATGAACCGGGTTTTTTTTTTTTTTTTTTTAAAGGATACTGTTGCCTGAGGTCAACTTAAGACATCCGCGTCGTTTTTACATTCAAAAACATCATATAATGATTAAGTAATAGGATATTTTCTACCCTAGTTTTGAGGCTCTCTCCTGCACGCTCAGTTTTGATGGGCGTGCACTGAAGACCTGGAAGTAACGCCCATGGCTAGGACTGGATAAGATTTGCATATTTAATGAGCTTCAGCTCCCTTATCAGTAGCAACCCATTCTCACTCCCAAGGCGTCAAAATCCGAAGCATGGTCAAGTTCCTTCAGTGTCACAAAACGCTAAAGGTACTCCTTGGCGTCATTTTTCGGCACGCGGGGTGCTCCATTCATTTCAATGAGAAACATTTGCCGTCATACACAGACGCACTGGGTATGGGAATGTTATTGTCATGGTGACATTTTATTGGTTTATAATTTTGCCATTATGACATGTTGGAGTGTGATTCTCAATTTCATCAGCAAGCATAATTTAATTTACATTTATTTTATTTACGCTATTTAGACACGTTTTAACATGTAACCCAACCCACCCCATCCCTAAACCTACCCATTTGTGTGAACATGATATAAAACACAGGATATAACATACAACTGCATCCACAAGTTATTCAAAAAAGTTAAACAATCAAAGTTTTCTAAGGCCAAACGATTGATTTGTATGAAGAAAATCTCCGATAGGCATCTCCATCCACCGAAGATCATGAACACAACAAATTTCAAAATTTGCCGCCCGTTACATGAGATTTCCATAATGAAATTGCATTGTCTCTCACATGTCTTGTGACCAATTGCATCATTACGTCAGCATTGATTGTAAAAAGTCATTGGCTCTCGTGTGTCTTGTGACCGATTGCATCATGCTCAAGAGTCTTTTGAATGAGTCGAGATATGAATGAGTTCGTTCACGGGGCAGCGGGATCATCATTTCAGCGATTAAAACATCAAGATCAACGCTGTTCTTCACATGAAGACATCGTATGACTTCAGAAGATTTCATACGATACTTTTATACTGTTTTGGTCAGTTTTTGCAATAAATACTTGTGAATGTACATTTATTTGCCTGTTATGTGTTTTATATTGTTTAGATGTGGGTAGGTTTAGGGTAGGAGTTGGGTTAGTTGCTCCAAAATATAAAAGTAGCCTTTAAATATGAATAAAATCATGTCTGCTTTTACAAACGCAAAGAATTCAATGCGTCTGTGTATGACGCCAAAGGTTTCTCATTGAAATGAATGGAGCACCCAGCGCATCGAAAAATGACGCCAAGGGGCACCTTTAGCATCTTTATTGTGGAAGGCACTTGACCATGCTTCGGATTTTGCCGCGTGGGAGTGAGAACGGGTTGCTAGTAGATGTGGGAATTGTTTTGAAAGCGTGTGGAGAAACGGCAACCAGAATGAATCGCCCAAAGGGCTCGCAAAACGTCTTAATTAAACAAACACAATGATTTCTCTCTCATCCACCCGCGATTGATTAGAATGTTATTATTTTTTAATTACTTCGACTGCCTGATCGGTGGATATAAATGCTAACCGCTGTCTTCCTCACGTGAGCTGGATATTTATTAAAAATAAAGTTAATCTATGCATTTATAATATTGGAAACTGAAAGAAGCTCATGCGACATGTTTATTGCTTAGAAGTTCGGTCCGGTTTAGCTCTAATGTCAGGCACAAGTCGATGGGTGGAGCTACAGAATCAGGCGCTCTTCTTATTCTGTTAAGGCAGCATTTCACTGCACGCTGAAATCAAGAGTTGGCATATTCTGAGATTTTTTGCTGGGCCTGGTGTGAATAAAAGCATTTCTTTGACTAACAAGGAAGTTTTCAGCTCTGAAAGTTACAGGATATTCTTATCATGAGCTTTTATATATCAAACGCTCGAGGGAAAGTTGATTTCTCAATTTGTGACCCCTTTAATAATACTTCAACAGGGAAAATAACTGACGGTATATCAACATCTTCACAAACGAGACCAGTTAAACACTGGCTGAATCCGAAATCACCTCCGCCTATACCCTTAAATAGGGCACTATTTGGGAGGACAGCCGTTTGTAGTGGTGTCCGGAACCACAGTGGACGTTACTGAGCGCACTCATTCTATCCCACACTGCACTACTATAACGATTGTATAGCCAGAGTGCACACAGTAGCTGTCTTAAAGGGTTAGTTCACCCAAAAATGAAAATTCTGTCATTACTCAACCTCATGTCGTTCGACACCCGTAAGTCCTCCGTTCATCTTCGGAACACAAATGAAGATATTTTTGCTGAAATCCGATGGCTCACACAGACCTTCATTGACACCAATGTCATTTCCTCTCTCAAGACCCGTAAAAGGCACTTAAGTCATCACAAAGCCCATCTCACTACAGTGGCTCTACAATCATTTTATAAAGCGACGAAAACAGTTTTTGTGCGCAAAAAAATAAATAAATAATAACATATAGTTAGTTTATTTACTCATGAGTCTGATCGCGTGTCAAACTGCTGAAATCACCTGACAATGGCGACCCGAATCCTGAATCGACATGCTGATTCATAACCGTTTGAATCTTTTTTTTGAAATCGGCCCGTCACTATATAAGTGTTATATATTATTATATTATTTAGTTGTTGTTTTTTGTGCACAAAAACAATTTTCGTCACTTCATAAAATTATTGTAGAGCCACTGTAGTGAGAGGGGCTTTGTAATGACTTTAGTACCTTTTATTGGTCTTGAGAGTGAGAATTGGTGTCAATGAAAGCCTTTCTGAGCCATCAGATTAAAAAAAAAATATCTTCATTTGTCTTCTGAAGATGAACGGAGGACTTACGGGTGTCAAACGACATGAGGGTAAGTAATTAATGATAATTTTTGGGTGAACTAACCCTTTAATTCACTCATTTGTTTTCATTCACTCCTTCATATGAACTGTAAAAGTGGATTAAAGAAGGGAATAGTGATTAGTTAGATTAATAGTGAGTTTCGGAGACGATTTCAGATTCAGCCACTGAGTAAAGGTGATGAACTTAAATACACGTGATGAACTAAATGCCAACAGCAGTGATGAAGATTAGTGTCCATGGAAACTAATGCGTGGAGGGAAACTAAAACAAAGGAATACATGTGACTAATGAATACAAACTAAAAGTCCAGCCCTGCGTCCCAGTTCACATGCACTAAATATCATTTGGAAACAGAATTAGTATGTTACAAATCATAGTATGTTGAAAAGAGTATTCCAGAGATACCCAGACGGTTTACTATTTCCGGTCAGAATTTGATGTGCGGATTGACTCACACTCTAACGGCTGATATTGCCCAAAACCCATTGCGAGTTGGACGAGGAAGTCTGATGGTTAAGTAGAGAGGTTTAGATAAAGTGGTTTGAGTGATCAAATATTAGTATTTACCCTGACAAAATATATTTATTCAGTGTTGTCCACATTATATTTCACCTGCAGCAGCAGTGTGAACTTTTGTAATAACACGTTTGGCTATTCATTTTTAAATGCATCATTATATTTAAACTGCAAACACACATGGAGAGTCACTGCATGAAAATCCCACACATAGCAGATCAACGTGCGGCTACATTTCGGTAGGAAATTAAATTGAATGCGGAGGATTTGAACTGTGATGATGCAGTTTAAACTTTTTCTTCACAAAAAGAGTAAATACTTTTAGGACGTAGTTACCTTAAAGTAACCTTTTTATTTTTTTATTTGGTGCCTTCTAGACTGAGAAAAGACAGCAAATGTATTTTTGTCTCATGGGGATGAAAGACAACAATTCCCAGGACGCTTCGCTGCCCAACGAGGCCACTCCCAAAGCCACTAGATTACTGAATCACTGATCACTTTCCCACCATGTTCAATTTCACAATATATTTATATTATTATATTCATAATTATATTATATTATATTATATTATATTATATTATATTATATTATATTATATTATATTATATTATATTATATTATATTATATTATATTATATTATATTATATTTGCCTATAATTGTAGTGCATAGTGTCAAAATGACACGGCCCTTATTACATCACTAGTAAAAGTGACTTTGCTTGTTCATTCATGTTTCCCGAGTGCACTAGAAGGCAATATGAGACCCAGTGTAAAGTTCAAAGAACTTTTCTTTTCTTTTTTTTAAAAAGGCCTAATATTTTAAAAATATTTTTTTAATTATTATTAATTTATTTCTGCCATTTTTTATGCATATGTTTTTACATGCAAAAAATCATTCTATGTGAACCGCACCTTATTTTTCCTTCTATTAATTTCTGTCTTATTTGCACAATGGCCTGGTATCTTTTATAAGATGAATATGGTCTCAAGAAATCCCAAAATGTAAACACTGCTTTTATTAGTTGGGGTGGTTCTCTTTAAAGGAATTTGAAATGCTTTATGAGGAAGAATGCATTTTAAGAGTAGATAACTTCCAGATTTCCTCTTTTTTTTCTGTTTCATCTGATGTCACTTTTGGGAAATATGAGACAGCAAACTGTTAGCTGGAAAAACAGCAGTAAAACAATTTGTACCAACAAAAAGCTGCTTGACAACTTTGAAATAAATAAAAAGGTTTGCGATTTATTTATTTATTTATTTTTTGGCAAGCTTGTGTTGGCCCATGTTTTCTATTTAATCACTGGACATATTTCTGTGGCATGATCATTTTGTTCTATTAAAATAAATTGCACCAGCAATGGTTTTCTGGCTCGAAAGGGCTCTCGTGGGAAACAGGGCCGTTTGTTGTGTTTGGGGCTTTGTCACTGGTAGACACAATACTGGCTTGAGTCCCATGGACCAGGAACAAACTGCTTTAAGTGGTTTCACACTTTTTTGAATTTAAACAACAAATACAATATCAAAATGGCCAATTTACTCGATGAGCTTACTAAATTATATGATTTTTTTTTTTTTTTTTACTAAGAAACTGTCTGTCCCTCTCCAGTGGTGCAAAAACCACAACAAATGCCTATATAGTTTCTGCAAACATCTTTTCTGCTCAGATTCAAAGGGAAAGCAAGCATGGACCATTAAAGTCAACTGACCATTGGTTTTATTATAAGGAGGATCTGATGAACTAGTCATAACCACTCAAAATTGTGCAGACAGCAATTGTGGATGATTACCAGACAATCAAAGAGTTATGTCTTCATAAAGTCTTCATGTAGGCCCACAGAACACTTTACAAGCAGGCATTTTTCTGGTTATGAGTAACAAGCTACACATATAGAAGACTTTGAAATCTACGAGGAACTGTCACTGAATATCAGATTTTGTCTGATGTAAATTATAACAGAAATTTTTCAACAAGCATAGTCAATTTCTCTTCTATTTGCAGTTTTACGAAAAAATAAGGTTGTGACAAGAACAGCCTTTCTCTCTCTATTAGATGTCATGTCATCACTTGTCGCTTCTTGTTTATTCTGCTTGGGCTGAACTCTCCCTCCTGCTTTCTCTTCATCTTTTGTTGTTTTTCATTTCTTACTTTGTGGATATTAATACTGTATTCCTTTGAGACTCAAATGTGTATAAATATATTGCAAACTGTAATCTTTCATATAGGCCTACAGTTGACATGTACAATGGTTTAAATGTAAAACCGTGTCACTGTAAAGGGTGGGGTGGCATAATGCTATTTTGTGCATTGTGACTTATTTACACTGTTCAAGAGTTAGAGTCTCATGCTAAACATGGCCAAAATTAAGTATGACAGAGTATTTCTGTGACTGTCCTTCAGGATTTTTCTCGAGTATGGCCCTGTATGATTTCATAAAGGGTGGAATTGCTTGTATGGGCACTTCTCCCGGATGAACCACATAAACCAGAGCGAGAGCGAGAGCAAGAGGAAGAGCGCGTCTATCAGCGATCTTTGTTTGGGTTACGGTAGCCGTTGGCAGCGCTGGCATTTTGTTTCTAGAACACGAAATCAACAACGTCACTAAAGAAGTGTGTTTTGTGGTTGTGAGGGAAACATAACCTTGTTCAGCTTCCCAAATAACCCAGCGTTAAGGAAAACAGTGGGACTTAAGAGTAAAGAGTAATGTAGTTTGTTTTTCCGGAGCAGCAACAGAGTTCTCCTAGTGTGTTTGTTTGTTCCCTGTCATGAGTCGAAACTGCAGGCGGTGAGTGAAACTGCATCAAATGTCTGTGTTCTGTTGCCAATCTGTGCGTAAGTGCGTATAATGTTAACAAAACAAATGTAGTGAATCGTATCCATACATGATGTATTGTGCGCGTGTGTGTGTGCACACAAGCTTGTGACTGGTTAGCTCTGCCTCCACGCCTCCACAAGCTCAGCTGTTTTCGGAAAGGATCAGTACAGCATACATGTCTTTTTTAAATATGATAAAACTAAAGACTTGGGAGATATGAAGGATGTAATACTACTCAGTGAGGTAGTTTGTTATGTACACTTTGTGTTTGAATACATAGTGTTGATTGTTTTTTAGTATGATGTTTGCATGCCCATGGGGTTAGGTTTAGGCCGTTGACCATTATTTTTTTAGGTTAAAATCGTCTTGTTTTGTCTGTGTGTATTTCCATACTGGCTCTAGAGAGACGATCTGAGTTACAATGAAAGAAAAGTGGAAATAAAACATCTAACATATTATTTAATAATAATTGTTTCCCGGTTAGAGAGTGTGGCAAGAGGCGGATTGGAACCTCTGATCGATTTGCGTCAAAACTTGATGAAATGCGCCATACCCCTACACTACAGCCACGGTCACGGATTTGACCCATTCCTCTGCTTTATCCCTGTCAAACAGATGCACAGTACATCCACAAAGAAGACCCCGGCAAACAGAAAGTGTGCCCGAATGGCTTATTGGAGGCTACGAAGAATACTTTTCTGTTTCTTATGGGGTGAATTTCCATAAACACCAAAGTTTGTCGATTTGCGTTTGTCGTTGCCATGCAACCATGCAGCTTTACGGGGGAGCTTTACAGAGGGTATGGCTTATCTAAATGAGATGTTAATGAGCCCTATTGTCACTCCCAGCAGGTGAGAACAGGTGAGAACTGCAAAACTTTATAGGCTGTTTTCTCTCGTTTAAACTTTTCTAAATGCCTACATTCAAATGGCCACAACATCTCCAAATATGTTCAGATTTCCATTTGTTACACATCATTGAAAAGCTTTGAGACTACACTTTCAGAATCTGTGAATAACTCAAAATGCCCCAGAACCGACTTGTGCCCCTACTTTCCGTGATTGGTCACAAATATCACAATAAAGCATTACATACAAAATTGCCAACTTGCAATACCTATGAATACAACTTTCTGTCTGCAATAGTGTTTTTAGAGCGATTCAAGCAGTCTCATTCCCAATCGCTCGGCCAATCAAATGTGAAGACCTGAAAAACTCTGAAAATGAGCCGACAGGATATTTCACATTTACAAGGCAAATTATTTCAGGATCAGTTTAAGTCCAGGTCTAAGAAACTAAACATCACTGTACCTTCTTGTGTGGTCTTGAGGAATTAGATCATTGCGGTGTACAGCAGAGTCCCCCCCTCCCCCCTCCCCTCAAATCCACAATATTGTTTAGACACAACACAAAAGAGGTGGCCTTGAGCTACGTCTGCATGTGTGTGTTCTGTGAGTGCGAGTCCCCCACAGTCCAGTAATGCTCTAGAAACATAGCACGTGCCTGAAGGTCGATGCGGCCCCGTGTCCTGCACGCATCCAGCATCAACCAAAAAGAGCCACTTAACTTGAAGAGTCATTTCCTGCACATCCCTTTGAAAACAAGCGGTTTGATCCCTCTCCACAGAGCCGTGCCACAATCTCCGCACTGTAGTCTGGAGAAAATGGAGACCATTAACACAGCGGGCGGCGACAATCTCTATTATTCCTTTTACTATTTGAAAAATGTGGCCTAGGGAAGCAATCACAGCTCGCTTCAAATGGCGGCGTATGTTTTTTGTCATCGGGCTGGCCAAGGTCTTCATGCAGTAATGAAACACCTCATATGGCAAAAAAAAATCTTCTTTTTTTTCTTCTGACCAGAAAATATTTCAGAAATATGCTAAATATATGTTGCAAACAACATAGGCTTAAACTATTTTTCAATTAGATTTTTTTTGTCTTCAGTTTAATCCTTTAAATCATCCATCTCTGAGAGGTGTTGCTATAGCAGAGACAGAGCCAAAGGTGATCAGAGAATCTCTTCACTGTGCAGATTATGACAACTTAATCGTTTCTCAGAGACACATGTGAATTGATCCAAAGGAAACCGCCATCAAGTTCTACTAAAATCAATGGACTCTTTGTTTGTTTTACGTAAAAACCCTTGTCAGTGCGCTTTGCTTGAGGTGTGAAACTTGTCAAGTGTTTTATTTATTTTTTAGGAGCAGAGAGAAAACTTCGTTTCAGAAAACCAGTGACATGGTGTCTAGAGGGATTAACTGCCCGAAAAATGATTTCACTCAAAATTACATAACTACATCATCACTTTGAAGTCTGTAATTTATGGTTAGAGCAAAATTAATAAACGTTCTCTATGATGGCGTAATGTTGACACTACTTTGTCCTATTTAGTTTCCCCCCTCTCGCTGCTCTAGTTTGAGGAATCCGCTCTGCGATTCATTCCCTTAAGGTGGCTTGCCTAATCTCCAGAGAAGCAGTTGCTGAATTCTTGGTTTTCATTTTGACCACATTTTTGCCTTTAGCAATTCTAACTGGGACAGTTTACAGAAAATGCCAGTTTTGAGGGATCGCTGGCACACGCTGACGTGCTAGCATTATGTTTTCATCACCTCAAACCTCTGTCTCTCAGGTTTAGCAATTCTATAAACAATCGTACAGGTGTGGAGAGGACCAGGTGCCCTTCGCCATCTAAACATCTCGCAGATGTCATCATTTCTATCAGGTGTACTGTATATGCTTTGATGTCTTTGGAAAGCTCTTCCTATGTTGAAGCTGATCTGTTATTTGTTGTGAGGCTATCTTTGGCAGCAGCTTTGACTTGTTTTCATTTTAATGTTGATCTTGAGTAATCCCAGTACTATCGTCGCCGTCAGGCTGTTGTTTTCTGAAGATTTTGAAGAGGAACCACACCCTTGAGAAACATCTTAATATCTTACAGTCGTCCAAGTTTGACTGTTTTAGGGCAAGCATTGTTTTCTTCTTCACATAAATTGCAATACTTTTTTTGGACCAAGTGCTAGTGTTGCTACTGACCTCTTACCGCTGATAAATAAAAAATTAACAGAATAAAAAAAACACTGGTCAAGGATGGCCAGGTTCTTCAACCTCATGACTGCATTAAAATCCTCATTTATCAGGACTGTTCTTACTAACTCATATGATAACACTTAATCAGTAAAGGATCATTTCAATCCACCATAAATCAATATGGAAAATATATTTAAATATAAATTATATTTATATTGTGGAATATTACAATTACTTATTATAAATGATCTATATTGCACTCTCATTTCTTGTGAGGTGTTAAATACTGTAATATGTTTCTTACTTTGCAATCTAACGGTTACTTTTCTTAAAATAGGCTGCCTCAATCACGTATGCACCCTTTATATGTGACCTCTGGAGGGTGCAGCCTTTGAAATGAGATGCAGCTGAGTGGTGCAGAGATGAGTGGTGCAGGTATGACAACACATTTGTGTGATTTGTTTATTTTATTTATTTATCCGGATAGTCGCTTACAGAAGTCCTTGCATGTTGACCACTCAGATGAACTCTCAATAAAAAAAACTAAGTTTGAATGGGAAGAATGAGGGTTAAATGGCTTAAGGTTTGTGGTGAACAAAAGCTCAAGACATAACATACATCAGTATTACCCCAGTCTTGATTTTTTTGAAGCCGTTACGTGTCTTGAGGCGGTTGCTAACAAGTGGCTAAATGGGACTTCAGAGGCTGTTGAGGAGATTAAACATCATCACGCCGAGCAGGCAACCTTAGCCCGCTTTTACAGCCTCATTATGCTTAGAATTGTGCTCTTTTAAACCATTCTAAATCTCAATAAAAAGTTAAGCTTTTATTAAACTTAAAATGTTTTAGATAAAAGCTGAAAGAATTGTCAGAAGCTTAGTGATGGTTACGTTATATTCGTGGGACTGTGGTGTAGTCCATATACCTTTAACTTTGTTCTTTTGGCAACTGCATTTAGGCTTCATAAAAGTTGTGTTCACCTGTGATAATCTTGGTGGACAAAATGTGCAAGTATCATAAACGTTTGTTGATCACAGAACTTGTTTTTAGCCATAATCCAAAATTCTCTTTTGTCGAGAGAACCAGTGCAATGCTAACTGCTGGTTAGCCTAAAAAGTGACATGGCTACTCATTACATCACAATAAGGAAGAAAAAGATACATTTAAAATTAATATAAAATGAAACACAAGTAGAAATGTACTTTTTGTATCCATGTTGGTTTCATATAATTTTGAAAAATAAATATATGCCTTACATTTTCAACAAAAAATTCAAATAAATTTCAATTTCAGGTGATGTATCCATAAAGGCCTTGTGACAAATGCTATATGTACTACTTACTGGTGTAATAACAGTAAAGTATGCATAATGTCACACACAGGGTGTTTTGGAGTTGGTTCATGTTCATGTTCTTGTTTTTGAGTTATGTTTCTGTTCACAGTCATAGGCCCTGTCCCAAATGGCACCCTAAACCCTCATGGTCTTTCTCTGAGTCTGCACTTTCACAACGTAATGCCGCTTAGACTGCCGGGTAGAAGTCCTCTGCGTACCTCGCAAACTTGCAAGTGCGCATCGAGGGCTCATAGCAGCCGCAAGCCGTAATCTTAAATGATGAATGGGACACCCTGCGGTCTTGTGGACTAAACGGACACGCACACGCAGTGGCCATTGTAAGACCACAAGACCGAAAGTGCACATGAAGTGTGCCATTTGGGACAGGACCATGCTTTGTTCTGTCATGCACTTCCTGGTATGTCATGTGATCCTGCCATGTGCTCCCTTGTCTTGTGTTCTGTCATGTCATTGGTTCATTGTTT
Source organism: Pseudorasbora parva (assembly GCF_024679245.1). Lineage (NCBI taxonomy): Eukaryota > Metazoa > Chordata > Actinopteri > Cypriniformes > Gobionidae > Pseudorasbora > Pseudorasbora parva. The sequence continues at coordinate 27,908,479 of NC_090175.1, forward strand.
GATCATTGTTCACAGGTGTCCCTTGTCCAGTCATTAGTCTGTGTATTTAAGCCCTCATGTTTGCCATGTGTCTTTGTCTGTTATTGATGTTGTAACCCACCGGTGGTGAGGCTGTTCAAGTCAAGTCTGTTTCAAGTCTGTTCAAATCAAGTATTTTGTTTGTGTTTGATTTTTTTTTTTTTAATAAACTGCACTTGGGTTCTCACAACTTTGCCTCCCTAGTGGATTACGTTACACATCATTACATGCAATTAACCCCAAACCTATATGTAGCACTTTATTTTATAGTCCTTTACTGCATGTACACACTGTAAAAAATCCAACGTATGACATATTCAGCTTTTAAAGTTTATTGAACTATTTAACATAAAAATATTGAGATAACTCAAACAAAGTTTGTACAATCATTGACCCTAAGTTGAATAACATGTTGAAAGTGCGATATTTTGAAATGCCATGCCAAATATTGGCTCATTCTGGACTTCATGAAAGCTACACATTCCAAAAAAGTTGGGACAGGTAGCAATAAGAGGCCAGAAAAAGTTAATTGTATGCTACACTGTAAAAAAATATGTTCAATAAGACACGTATGGGCAAGGGCTTGCAAAGCCTGGCAGGCCGATGAATCTCATTATATTCTGTTCTTGTTCTGCTATTCTCTGTCTCTTGTTGACATCTGAAGGGTGGCACGGGCTGAACGTGTATGTGTGTGCGCGTGCTTCGCGCTTATATCATCCGATCGTGTGGTCTATTTGTAATATAAAAATAATAGTCCAATCAATCGCGGGTGGATAAAAAATAAAACATTGTGTTTGTTTGATAAAGATGTTTACGAGCCCTGTGATCGAGATAATAATTCTGGTTCCTTCTCCCTCATTCTCTCCTCTCCCTCATGTCACTGAACTAACAGGGGAGCTGAAGCTCATTAAATATGCAAATCTTCTCCAATCCTAACCGTGGGCATTTATTTCCAAGTCTCCATTGGGTCACGCTCATCAAAACCCAGCGTTCAGGAGAGAGCCTCAAAACCAGTGTAGAAAATAGCCTATTACTTATTAGTTATGATGTTTTTGAATGTAAAAACCACACCAACATTATATGTTGACCCCAGACAACAGTATAAAAAAATAAAAAAGCCAGTTCATGACACCTTTAACTCGTCAAAAAAGGAAAGAAATGTTTAACTTTTTTAATAAGTTATACAAGATGCATCACATTTTTTAAAGCCAGTTTAGCATAATTTAAGTTGAAATAACTTAAACATCCAAGTCAATTGTACTTAAAAAATTTAGACTGTAACTTTTTTTACGGTGTACATAACAAGGAACAGCTGAAGGACCAATTAGCAACTTATTAGGTCAATTGGCAACATGATTAGGTATAAAAAGAGCCTCTCAGAGTGGCAGTGTCTCTAAGAAGTCAAGATGGGCAGAGGATCACCAATTCCCCCAATGCTGCGGCAAAAAAATGGAGCAATTTCAGAAAATAATTTCTAAGAGAAAAATTGCAAAGAGTTTGAAGTTATCATCTACAGTGCATAATATCATCAAAATATTCAGAGAATCCGGAACAATCTCTATGCAATACTGGATGCCAGGGATATTCGGGCCCTTCGATGGCACTGCATCACATACAGGAATGCTACTGTAATGGAAATCACAACATGGGCTCAGGAATACTTCCAGAAAACATTGTCGTGAACACAATCCACTGAGCCATTCGTTGTTGCCGGTTAAAACTCTATAGGTCAAAAAAGAAGCCATATCTAAACATGATCCAGAAGCGCAGGTGTTTTCTCTGGGCCAAGGCTCATTTAAAATGGACTGTGGCACAGTGGGAAGCTGTTCTGTGGTCAGATTAATCAAAATTTGAAGTTCTTTTTGGAAAACTGGGATGCCATGTCATCCAAACTAAAGAGGACAAGGACAACCCAAGTTGTTATCAGCGCCCGGTTCAGAAGCCTGCATCTCTGATGGTATGGGGTTGCATGAGTGCATGTGGCATGGGCAACTTACACAACACTATCAATGCTGAAAGTTGCATACAAGTTCTAGAACAACATATGCTCCCATCCAGACGTCGTGTCTTTCAGGGAAGAACTTGCATTTTCCAACATGACAATGCCAGATCACATACTGCATCAATTACAACATCATGGCTGCGTAGAAGAAGGATCCGGGTACTGAAAACGTCCCAATCTTGCAGTCCAGATCTTTCACCCATAGAAAACATGTGGCACATCATTAAGAAGAAGATGCAACAAAGAAGACCTAAGACAGTATTCGCACAGGATTAGTATTATCTAGGGACCTCTGGTGATTTGTAATAATTGCAGAGAATGTCTGTGATCTTAATCCCGTGCGAATCGACCATGTCTGAAATTAGTAAAGTACAAATTCGCCGCAAATGACCTACCATATTTTGCAGAACACGGAGGTCCTTTGATAATAGTAGTCCCGTGCGAATCAACATCTCTGTGATTTGGCAGATCGTATATAATTTTTGCAAGGTTTTTGTTTCCTGTGTGCATTTCTATCTTTATCTTTCACGAAGAATGGAGACTGCATTCATAATACGCACCGTTATGAATTCCCGTGCTGCGTTACGAATTACTTTCACTTTAGAATGAGCAAGGGCGTAGGTTTAGTCTCAGCTTTGGTGGGGACATCCCACCAGGTTTGCCCAGATTATATAGTCTATTATTTATTACTGCGTATGGAATTGCACCATAGTTTAGGAATGAATACGATTATTAATTTATGAGGCTTTTCAGCCCAATCCAGTACCATAATAATAATAAAATACAAAATACTCTTTAATTGTCAAGTTCATAAATGATTTTCAAAACTAATTTGGAAAAAAAACCCGACATGCACACATAATGACTTATTTTCAATATAAAAAATGATTGTGGACTGAATTTGTTTTTGTTTTTTTTACCTCATCACATTATTGAGCATGTCAAAGATTAGTAACAACTTTAGATTTGATGCATTGTTAGTTTTTGTACAGGATCAGTTTTTGTTTCTCCCTCATTTACTGTTCGTGGCTGTTTTTGCCCCATTGACTTCCATTATAACCACATTTTTTGATTGTAAAGCCATCATGCTATATAATCATGCACAATCACTTTTTATATTGAAAATAAGTTATTTTGTGTGTAAGTTTTTTTTTCCAAATCAGTTTTGAATCGGTTTTTGAAAATTATTTATGAACTTGGCCTTTAAAGAGTGATAAGAGTAAGAATTAAACAAGGACAACAGCTCAACAATAAAACATGGAATCAAGTGGGCCTATGCAAGCTTGCAACAGAACACATTTTATATTATTTTACATTTGATTATTTTATTTATTTCTAAAGAACTCTTTAATAGCCTATATTGGTGCACTTTAAAGGGATGGCTCACTCAAGAATAAAAATTCTGTCATCATTTACTCTCCCTCATGATGTTCCAAACCTGTATGAGTTTCTTTGTTCTGCTGAACACAAAAGAAGATATTTTGAAGAAAGTTTGTAACCAGGCTGCTTTGGGGGCACCATTTACTTCCATGGTAGGAATTCAACATAACAAAGAAATGTATACAGGTTTAAAAAGGAAATTGACAGATTTTTAATTTTTGGGTGCACTGTCTCTTTAAGCAGACATTTTGAACCAGTAACCACTTTACTGACAAAAAATTTCTGAAATTCAAAAATTAAATTAAATTTTCTATATTAATTTACTATTATGACTATATTATTATGCAAATATTTGTCCCATTTTTATCTAAATATTTTTTAAATGTCAAACTTTATATGAAAGGATTATTTATTATTAATATAGCCTATAGCTAAATGATAAATTATTAACATTAATTAGGCTATAATCTATTAATTAACCGGTCTAATGTCTAGAAAAATAAGTCTGCCAAGCTTTGATAATGTATAGAATATTATATTATCCATTAAAAAAACAATAGGCCTACCTAGAAGCACGGATGTGTCCGTCATCGCTGCTGCTTTAAGTCAGACAGTCTGAGACACTGAAATGCTTCTCTGCAAAGGCTGCAGTTTGTCTTAGGTTCATCTTAAGTTACTGGACAGACCCACTGATACCTTTTTTTCTATTCAGCCCTATATCTGGAAATCCTCTTGCGTTTAAACGGACGCGAGATTGACATGTTTTTAAAAAAGCGCGCAAGTTTCCAGCACATGCTCTCTAGACTCCGTCGCTATGGCAGCAAAGCCGCTAAAACGCAATCTTGTGCATCGCGGGACGCGTCATTTTGCTTATAAATATTGAACGATAAGGAATCTATCCATATAGCAGCACGAATGAGTTTTCTAAAATATTGGTGGGGACAATTTTGCCATCTTAAAATATTGGTTGGGACTAGTACCTTGCGTCCCCCCCTAAACCTACGCCCATGAGAATGAGTATCAATTTGGGAGCAAATTGGTAGAATGGTGTGTTTAATATTAATATCAATACTATTCTTAATGAAAAACATAACAACAGAACAGTACGATGGCAAGCTCGCTTAAATGGGGGTATTTAGATTTAGCTTTGAAACTGAATCTTCCGCCATATATTGTCAGCTTCTCACTCGTGATAAATGAAATCTAACTCCTGCCGCCAGTCTGTACCCAGTTGAGTTTTTAATTGTAGCGTGTTCTCTAACTGAACTAAATTATTTGTATTACTATAAAACTATCAAGACGATATCGATACATGATTGTTTATGATTTCATACAGCTATCTATACAGAAAAAAAAAAAAAAAAAAAAAACATTTACAAGTCTTGACATCATATCCGGGAGATAAGTCAGTAAATTCGAGTAAAATCAGAGGCTTTGCTTATCCTGTGCGAATGTGCAACGCAAAACTCAGATGTGGGGGAGTAATTTCTGAATCGCAGAGGTCCCTAGATAATACTAATCCCGTGCGACTAGGGCTTAAAGCAGAGTTCCAACAGGACAGGTAGTGTAGCAGTGTGTGCAAAACACAAATGACACCAGACAATGAACAGAAAGAACTGAGGGCATTAAATACACAAGATAAAACGAACTAAAAGACGAACGGGTGTGTGCTACTTAATCAAATAATGAATGGCCATGACAAGGAGCAAACAGGAACACAGGACAAAGGAAACAGGAATTCCAAACAGACTAAAAGTCATTAAAAACAAAACCAAACAGACTATAAGCATAACTGTGACATGTAATCTGCATTATTTTTTAAAGTAAAATATCACAACTATCACGCAAATATCAGTTATTAATTCACACGTTATTATGTTTTAGGGGAGTTGCATAGCATAGCATTTATAACTATAACCTAAAGTAACCTTGCTTTATCAAAATAAAAAGCTCCCAATTATTTGATATTTTAAGAGACTTATTGACCTTGCCATGCAGTTATGATGGTCTGCGGAGTCCTCTTTATGATATTTAATACGGGTTAATATTTATTTTTCTTTTCATGTTGGCTACACCACATGACTTTGATTTGGCGGACAAAGGTTTTCAGACATTAATAAGCAGTGAGGCAGTTTTGTTGAAAAACAAACAATAGAAATAAAAGATCATGCCAAACTGTAATAAGGTCTTTTAAAAAATAGATTTCATTCTTTTAATGAGGCATGTCTGCATTTTGATATCAGGAGAGTTGTAGTGTATTACTTTATGTTTTAAATTTATTCTGTCTGAAAAAAAAAATCATAGTAATTTAGAAATGAAAACATGCTTGTGTATTTAACTCATTGTTTGTATGAATGTACTGCAAAGTTTCAGATTCATGAGCATGGCATATACCCTTTCATCAATACCCAACTCTGAAACCAATATTGACAAGTATAAAATAAATCATTTTGTCTTGATTGATGTCAGTCAACCTTTGAAAAAGTAAATCTTCAACCTGCCTGAATTGGCAACATTAAACCGTTTAACCGGCATTATGAGTTCAGGATGAAAGAAATCAGGTCAACTTGGATGGATGTCAAGAAGAAAGCCTTTGAATAGAAGTGGAACATCAAACCACATCATTAACATACAGGAAAGAGAAATAAAGAGCAAAATCATACAATCATTAATCATAAATAGTCTGACAACGGCAGCAGTTCCGAATGATTGATGATGAGCCAAGATAAACTTGATCCCTTTTCTCATCACCATCTGGATATGCCACACTTGTGAACTATGATTTGTTTGGGACACAACGTCAATATTTTGACAGACATACAGGCTCAGAGGAGATAAATGCTGTAGTCACCAGGGCAAAAAATTGGGCTGGACTGACTAGTTTAAATGTAATTTATGTACTCGTCATACATGTTTTGTAAGCTTGTTTCCACCACAGAATACAAACATAAAAAAAGATCATTGCTAATTTTTATCTCACAATGTAGATTTTTCTCTTACACAATTGCGGATATTATATCTCACAATTGCAAGATTATACTGACTTTTCCCCTCAGAATTACGAGTTATACATTTGCAATTGTGAGTTCACGTCTTGTTTCTACCACATAATTAACGGTTACACTTTATTTTAAGCTGTCATTGTAAGTACTGAGTAATATTAATAACATGTACTTACTTTAGGGTTAGGGTAGGATTAGGGTTTGATTTAGGGTTATTTGCATGTAATTATGCATAATTTATTATGGTAAGTTCATGTAACTTATGTAACAAGGACACTGTAAAATAGAGTGTTACCAAAAACTAAAAGTAAAGAGGGTAATTGCAACTTTTTATCTCACATATCTCACATTGATCTTACTTTTCCCCCTCATAGTTGTGAGTTTATATCTGCCAGGTCTGATTTTACGTCTTGCAATTCATTTTTTATTTTATTTTTTTGAACATCATACAATGACATCAAACTAGTTTAACATCAAACTAAAAAAAGAACAGATATTGGGGGATACACAACTGATCTTACATTGTACAGGGTAAAACATTAACATTTGCTAATTGCTTTTTTTTTCAATATGAGAGATGTTTTAATACACTTCTTGTTCCCAGTAATCAAGTTAAATTAGTCATTTAATGTTTTAAAACTTAAATGCATGTGTGATAGACATTACTTTAGCTTTATGCATATGAAAATCAAGAATAATTAACTTTAATTTGTTATTAGTTATATCAGATCCAGTATTACAGTCCAAGAAGAGGACCATAGACTTATCTATTTTTATTATTTTGTAAAAATTTAACAAAAACCATTACGGATACGTGCTTCCAAAAGATATTTACAATTACAAAATAAATGTGTGTGAGTTTCAGATTCAAGATTACAAAAACATGGGTAATACCTATGCAGTCTTTTAAAATGAATTCCCTTTACCTTTTTTGGCAGTAAAAACATTTTAATTATTACTTCTTACTTACTGACCAAATTTTCTCAAATGATGGTACAGAGAAATATATTGTTTCCATTTCAAAAGTTTTTTGAATTCTTTTGAATACTGTTTTGTTTGTTTCCACCACAGAATAAATACATAAAAAATATACTGTTAAGGGTATTTTATTATTCATTTATTAAAAGAATATATCTTACTGAATCCAAACTTGTGTAGTAGTGTACAGAAACAGTAGTGTAAGGCTAGATTCTTACTGTATATTTCAGGTTAGATCGACAGGAAATTTTATTTCAGTCTCAGACTATTCAGCTAAGGTTTTACACACACACACACACACGCACACACACACACACACACACACACACACACACACACACACACACACACACACACACACACACACACACACACGTCTGGCTCACTATCTTTGTGGGGATTCTCCATAGACGTAATGGTTTTTATACCGTACAAACTGTACATTCTATCCCCACAATGTAGGTGATCTCAGGTTTTACTATCCTTTTGGGGACATTTGGTCGCCATAATGCAATATAAACAAGGACACACACATCCTAGAAACATGTGCAAAACAATTTATAAGCTGATTTATAAGCCTTTTTAACTAGTGAGGACCAGTCAAATGTCTTTATTAGTCAGTTGTCTTAATATTTTACCATATAATTGAGGACATTTGTGCCCTCACAAGTATAGCCAAACAAGGTATGTTTTACATGTTTAAACTGGGACATTCCATAGACATAATGATTTTTATACTGCAAAAACTCTATATTATACACCCTAACCCTAAACCTACCCATCACGTAAGATTTTCTGCAGTTTTCCTCAAAAATGTCCCCACAAGGTCAAAAATTCTGGAATTACTATCCATGTGGATAGTATGTGGATATCCATGTTGGTCCCCACTCCACAGGGTTTACCAGGACCACACACACACACACACACAGAGAGAGAGAGAGAGAGAGAGAGAGAGAGAGAGAGAGAGAGAGAGAGAGAGAGAGAGAGAGAGAGAGAGAGAGAGAGAGAGAGAGAGAGAGAGAGAGAGAGAGAGAGAGAGAGAGAGAGAGAGAGAGAGAGAGAGAGAGAGAGAGAGAGAGAGAGTACCATCTGACACTCAATCCATCTCCCCCATGATGCTCTGGATTTTATCAGGAACACTGCAGCAGATGGGCTGTGAACAAGAACAGAGTGATATGTGTTAAAGCGCACACTGACACGGATACACACACATTTCATGAATATTGCGTGATTTGACTCATCGGAGACCACTGGCTTTTTTGAAACAAGTCTCTGACTTTGGCATTCGTCTAGATAGTCATCCAGACTTCATGGCAAACCTACTGAAAGCACTCCTCTGGGGAGTTTCAGCTCCAGACTCTGAAGAAGTGAGCGAGGGAGAAACTTTGCACTGAGATACTCCCACAGCACATCTGCCCCCAAAGCCCAGGAAAATGAAAAGCGCTAAAGCTAGCTTATGACACAGCATGTGAGCGTCTCAATTTCACAACCGCAATTGACATCTGACACAGTGTTGGAAGGCTGACATCATTATGTTTTACATTTATTTTTAGAAAGAGTGGAAAACGTTGCATTTTCCCATTAAATATTCCAAAAATTGCATCTAACAAGGTTGACAACAAAATGAGAGATAAAAAGCATGTGCACTCATCCAAAACGCCTTAAAAGTGGTTTTTATTACTAAAACTGAAACAGAATGAAGAGAAAATATGGAAGCGTATTTTTGCTATTGGAAAAAAAAAGTTCAGTTGCAATTCTGGAAGAAAAAAAAAGAACTCTGATTTGGCAGATACAGGTGTCAAAATTTTACCTTTAGGGGTACAACTTTTCAATGGGGCAGCACCACTTATATCTTTGCATAGGTGTTTTGTTTGTTTGTTTGTTTTTGTTTTTGTTGTGTTTTGTTTTGTTGTGCCACGAAAAGGTTAATAGTAGTACCTTAAGGTACATATTTGAATTGCCAATATGCAACTTTTAGGAGTAAAAAAGGAACAAAGATGTCCTTCTAAGGGTACTGCCCCAATGACAAGTTGTTGTACCCCTGAAGGTATCATTTTGACACCTTTTTCTCTGTGTACCTGCCAATTCGGAGTTCTTTAATTGCAAATAAACCTTTTTTTATTCCAATAGCAAAAGTAAGCTTATAGAGTTTTGTCTTCATTCTCTTTTAGTTAGTCCTGTGAAGTGGGCACCAAATATATCCACATGGATAGTAATACCAGAAGTTTTGGTCACCATGAGGAAAACTGCTGAAAGTCTTACATGATGGGTAGGTTTAGGGTTAGGGGACATAATATACAGTTTGTGTAGAATATAAATTATTATGTCTAAGGAATGTCCCAATTAAAACAAAGGTGTGTGTGTGTGTGTGTGTGTGTGTGTGTGCGCGCGCGCGCGTGCGTGTACACTACTGTTTCTGTACACTAAAAGTTTGGATTCAATGAGTTTTTTTTTTTTTTTAGAATGCATTCAATTAAATGTAACTAAAGACATTTATAATGTTACAAAAGATATATATATTTCAAATAAATGCTACTCTTTTTAACTTTCTATTCAGCAAAGTATCCTAAAAAAGGTATCACAGTTTCCAAGACATATTAAGCAGCACAACTGTAAACTGTAATCAGTAAAGTTTCACAGCATTACTGTTTTTACTGTATTTATATTTGTATTATTTATTTATTTATTTTAAATTAAAAAAGGATCACTTTTGGCCCTGTAGATATCCTTCATTTATTTATTTAGAAATTAAAACCCCTTTTTTCGGAAAAAGATAAGCATTTTCCTTTCTGACTTATGTATAATGTGTTAACATGATCTTGCTAACATTGCAAATCAACATAAAATACAAATTGTAAATCTAATATTTCATAAATAATAAGTAAATCATATTTTCACACTTTTAAATGGGTCATATAATGCACTTTTACGAGTTGATTGTATGGAAATGTGTGTTAGCTGTGCCTGTACACAACCATCCTAAAATGATAAAAATCCATCCAGTGTTTTTTATTTAATTTTTCATCTCCTTATATGTTTTCCCCTGTCTCAAACCAAGCCCCTCCCACAATTGTTGATTGACAGCAGCATTTCAACACAGACCCGCCCTGAGCGAGCTGTCATCATGATAGTCCGCCATTGTTGATACGCTGGAGCAGAATGGTGTCCAAGCCTCGTTACACACTCACGTCAGTTTATATGAATGAATATTATTCATAACTTGAAAATTACTATGAAATGTACTGTTCTAAACGTTTAAAAAGCACTAAACCATTGTAATCCTGTTAACCACAACTATCTGTTTGAGGTAATAGAGCTTAAAAAAAACAAAAACAAGCTTGAACTTACATTTTAAACACCACACCTACGCTCGCATGTATATCTGGCAGTGGTGCAGTTTTTTTCATATAATATAAAAAAAATATGACGGTTGTTAACGGCGATGCAATGAATTGTGGGTTATTTCCAGCCACGAAGGCTACACCTCATGCACACTCCGAAATCCTGTAAAAGAAGGTCGCATTTGGAGAGTCCTACTCACTTTTTTGAAATCAGACAGCCTTATGTTTGCCTGACAAGCCAGACCCACATCAAGATGTTTGGTCCGGAAACACACCATTGACAGGGCTCAATCCGAGGGGCGGGATAAACGGTTGTCTTTCAAACTCCCTCTGCACGCGATAGGATAGCGTTACAACCAACCAGAGCAACGAAGGGGAAGCAGAGCTCGTTGATCGATTAAACATTCACCGTATCTGGTCAGCAAAACTCTGAACACATCTTCTCTTTTTAAAAATGACTTCAGTGCCGCTCTTTGTTGTTTTCTCAGAGAAAAGCTTAACTCCAAGTCTTCCAGAGTCGCGGTCAAAGCTGATTCGAAAGACCGCCGCCATTCGCCAGTTTCTGTGTTTACTAGACAACAGAAGCACGCAAACGCAACTCGGCCGTCGTCATTATGGCCCCGCCCACCGACTCTATACACGATGTGATTGGCCTGACAAGTGTTTAGCAAGTTGCTAGACGACACTCGCGTGCAGATTAGATTTGCTGCCGCTAGGGCAGCCTTCAAATGCGACCCCCGGAGACCGTAGCCTTCTGAAATGAGACACAGCTAATGTGTACTCAGAGACTCCCATTGCCATTCTTTTTCCAAAATATACCCCAACTGTTGTCAAGGGCACCATCTCACCTGCGTGTGTCAAACATAGACCGTAAAAAATACATGTCAAAGGGCCCCGCAGAACAGGGGGGCGGGGTGAGCAAAGCTCATTCTCATTTAAAGTCATATGCACTGAAATGGCTTGGAGAAAACAGAGCTGTTTTTGACCAGATAAATTTGTGTTTTCTTACAATACTCAGGAGAATTTTTAACTAAAATATATTACAAACTTTTCATTTAGACACAAAAAAATGTGTGATGCATTATATGACTTCTTTAAGATAATTATCCATTATAACGTATACTATAATTACAGCTTAAATGGAAATGACACGATTCAAGTAATTGTTTGCCTCCATTTCTTCATGTTTTATGTATTTATTTATTTATTGTGGTTTTTAGCATTAATAACATCTATTGACTATTTAATCAATGTGTTATTCAATTGAAATGGTCTCCATTGAAACCTGACATTACTTTGGGGTGCATTCAAGTACATTCATGACATCATAAAATAGCCATGTAATGTCAGTGTCCCACTGGCAAAGACTTAATGATAACTGGCACCTGAGTTTATTTTTCAAGTTCTTCAGGGCAAAATAACTCACTCCAGCTTCGCATATTCCTCAGCTTTTCCATTACCATGGAAACACCCACACCCACCCACACGCACGCACACACACACACACAGTGTGCCTCATACCGTGCTTCATGTCTGCCAACACCTCCACCGATCAATACTTATCTCCATATCATTTGGTTTGAAAATTGATTTGCAGCCTTGTTTGTTGGTTGTAAAATAAATTGGCCTGTGGATCAATGCTTTCAAGGTTGGTCCAAACTCCATCAGCTGACATAACTATACTTTACACATTCATTCATACAGAAATTCCATGCTTTCTGAGATACAATATGCCTCTATAATACATTATTAAATCTTTAACAATTAAATCAGGTCACTGTATATTTACAAACCTAACGCCATCCAACAGTTGATTGTGGACATTGTGTATTAAACATGACAGAGACAATTGATTGACTGGGTTTCTTTATAAGACACCTCAGATATGAGTCTGTGGTCCTATGGAAAGAATCCTAGATTAAATATTGATTTCTTTTATTTATTTATTTTAGCAGACATCAAGCTCTTTTAATGAGACTCATCTCGATTGTCAATCACAGTCGTGGTTCCTCCCCGTCAATGGCCCTTCAAAGCCTATACGTCAATCTGTTTAGCGGCCTTTGACAGAATGATCCAAAATCTGGGTCATATTAAATGTTATTGGTATGATTTAAACAACTCTCGGGGTTCAGGAATGCGATCACGCCTGTTCATGAGGAGTGCAGATGTCTGTTTATGAAACCAGTGTGCTCATCATTTGCATTATTATGTAAAATGTTACGTGGGGTGTTGAAGATCTTAAACTATCATTTCGAAGCTCTGAATATTGTGCTTGGCATATTTTGAGCTTCTGTTTTTGTATACAATAGCTTGCCAACAAGGTATACAAATTTCACTTTTATGGCCTGCCGATTTACAGTGCATTACTTTGAGAGAATTATTAATTCCATCAGTTAAGTGGTAAGTGCACTCCACACTCAAGTGCACAATACACTCAGAGTGCTCTAAGAGTGCCGTAAGGGGCCCTTCGCTGTGCTTTCAGCACCGTGAGTTGCACTGTAAGCTGCACTCTGCGTTTCACTGTAAATTTATGACTCCCATCTCCGGAGTGTGATTCCACTGCCTCTGCTTTTGATTAAGCGCCGATGTGTGCCTCATCAGCACTATCAGAACAGCCATCTCTCCGGCTGTCAGCAACACCCACACACGCAAACAAGCGTGTTCACTTTTGCTCTCACACATACACAGATATGCCCACAGAGGAAATATATCTCCCTCTTGGCCGTGAGCGAGGTCGGCAATCATTCGGGAGAGTCTGGATAAAGAGCCGAGGTCGTACCGAAAGAGTTGATTGCTGTCGACATGGCTGTCTGGCACCGAACGGAGTCTCATCTAGGAACAATGCGCTGTCGTTACGGTTTGAACGACTTAATAATCCAAACAATGTTGAGGTTGTTGTTCCATGGTTACTGTCATACTCTTATTAGCTCAACAAAAATCATGTTAGTAACATCAGTTTTGATTAGCAACATTGGGAAAAAACGTGCCTCTGACTTATCACACTCCCTATATCCGTTAAGCGAAGAAGTGTCTCGCTACTTCCGGTAGTATCGCAACGCAATCACATGCCTGAATCCTCTCACCGTGTTACTCCAGTGATCCGAAACAACAACGATCTAAACAACGACACCCTTACCTCAGTTCTCCCGATTTCCCGACACAAAAATAATTGAGGAAAGCATTGGTGAGATTGATACGGCGGGTTGAAAGTTCTTTTTAAAATAATACGTAGGATGTTCATGTGTAGTAGCTATGCATTTCAAAACTAAGGATGTTTCATAACTTGCTGAAATGTTCCTTTAGAGGGGTGATGGATTGGGAAATCATCAAATCAACTTTCCCTTGAGCTTTTGATATTTTAAAGGTTATGGTAATATAAGAATATCCTGTCAGTTTCAGAGCTGAAAACATCCTAGTTAGTCAAAGAAAAGCTTTTATAGACACCAGGCCCAGAAAACGATCGATCTCAGAATATGCCTCATCCTGACATCATCATGTGGCGAAACACCGCCGCTACATAGTAGAATAATAAGCACGTCTAATTCAGTAGCCAACTCATGGAGCTGTTCGGATTGCGCTAGCCAGCATCAATTAACATGCCCGAAAAAGATAGCAAGATATTGCACTATTCCTGAATGTGGAAGAACACAGTCACTGCATAAGCTTCCTTCGGATCCATATATTAGGAATGTGTGGTTGAACTTTATTTTTAAATTAAGTACCAGTTTACGCGGGGAACATTGTGTGTCTGTGTGCTCGCTTCATATCACTGTGGAATCGTTTGTAAACAAGTCTCAGGTCGATGCTGGATTTGCAGACATATTGAGATTAATACACAACGCTGTGCATTCTATATTGGACATGACAGGAATGGTGCAACATTTACATTTACATTTATGCATTTAGCAGACGCTTTTATCCAAAGCGACTTACAACTCAGGAGAACAGGAAGCGATCCGTCAAGAAGAGGCAAAGAAACACAAAAAGTGCCCCAAATACCAAGATTTGTATACCGCTCAGAGTAGCAAAAACCAGAAAAGGGAAGAAGAAAGGAGAAATAGAGGAGGAAAGAGTTTTTTTTGTTTTGTTTGTTTGTTGTTGTTTTTTTAATGTAAGATTAGGTGCTCATGGAAGAGATGAGTTTTTACCTGTCTTTTGAATGAAGTGAGTGATTCTGTCGTGTGTATGGAAGACAGAAGATCGTTCCACCAACCAGGAACAATGAAAGAAAAAGTTCTAGAGAGGGATTTCATGCCTCTCTGTGATGGTACCACAAGCCTTTGCTCATTACCTGAGGGAAGGCTTCTGGTGGGGGTGTAGACTCGTAGGAGTGAGTCGAAGTATGTGGGTGCTAAGCTTGAGGAAGATCCATAAGCAAGAGTCAGGTAATAGTAATAGTAATAGTAATAGTATTGCTTTGTTAAAGATTGTTTTGATTATGTGTACATGTCTAGCAGAACATACGTTTAGCATGCTGTCACAGGCTGAAGAATATTTTATTTGTTGGTTCATTGTGATTCGGGGTCAGACATGTATGGGCCAGGACATCGCAAAGCCCTACATGTGTGTTTTCCAGACGGGCTACCAAAACATAAGCCCGTTGGCAAGCCAGTGAATCTCAAATTGTGAAATAATATTCCTTTCTTGATCTGCACTGTTCACGTGAGAGAGTGGTTCACGCTTATATCCACCAATCGGGCAGGCCAAGTAATACAAAAATAATATTCCAATCAATCGCGGGTAAATGAGAATTATTATTATTTTTATTTTTTTTGATAAGGACATGTACGAGAGACATGTGATCGAGAGAATCATTCCGATTGTCCCTCATGTGAACAGACAGGAAAGCTGAAGCTCATTAAATATGCAAATCTTATCCAATCCTAACCATGGCCGTTTACTTCCAAGTCTCCAGTGTGGCACGGCCATCAAAACCCAACGTTTTGGAGAGAGCCTCAAAACCAGTGTAGAAAATAGCCTATTACTTATTAGTTATGATGTTTTTTGAATGTAGAAACCACATGGATGTCATTAGTTGACCAGAGACAACAGTATAAAAAAATCAAAAAGTCAGTTCATGACACCTTTAAATATATTTCCAAATGTGCAATCTGAATAATAAATACATTAATTTCCCAACTAACCTGCCGCTGTTCAGTGCTCGGCCTCTCATTAACGGTTGGTTTTGGGATTTGGTTTATGTTTACGTTTATTCTTTTGTCTTTTACTTTGTAATTTTGCCTCAATCATGTTTCCTGGTTCTTGTCATGTGACCTGCTTGCCTTTATACTGTATGGTCATGTAATGTGCTTCCCTAGTTTTATGTGTCTTGTTCTGGTTGGTTCTCTTGTCTATGTGTCATGTTCTCTTTGGTTGGTCAAGTCATGTGTCCATTTACATTAACAGTGTTTTTCTCATACTGATTATATGTCATACCTGTTGAATTTACGTTTTTAAATGAATCTGAATGAAAATCAACCATGGTTTTCTGATAGTAGTGAGCTTGTTTTGTTTTGCAGATTGATTACCATTACATTTTTACAACAAATACCATGGTTTTTTTTTTTTTGTGGTTACCATGGTTTACCACCTTTTGTTTTCATTTGTAGTAGAACCATGGTTTATTTTAATAAGAGCAGTATTAAAATTGATGAATTAATGTTGGGTTACTGCCTTAAAGAAATGTAACAATATTAAACATGAATTCATCTTAAAGAGTATCGCGTTGACAGTCGACTGCTTTGAGTACTGATTAAGAATTTTGCATTAATGTGAGAAATGCATACAGTGAAATGATTTTCAATGAAAGATAATACAGAATAATGACTCAAATATGTAATACAAACAAATATGTTCATTCTGATTTTATTCATCAGGTCTCACACACACACACTGCAGTGCCGCAGTCACTATTTAGACGAGCACTGACACCGTGAGGTGAAATAAAGAGCCATGGCTTAGATGTTAGATTAAAAAACTACAAATTCCTTTGTGTTTGGAAAATCCTGTCTCTGAAAATGTCTGCATTTTTTATGTTTTAAGAGGTTAGTCATATACAATGTAAAACATATTTTTGGTTTAACTTAATGTAAGTAACCTGGTTGCCCTAAAATGTTGAGTTTATTGAAATTAAAAATTTGAGTTGATACAATGAAGGAAATTTGTTTAATAAATAGAAAATCTTAATATTATTGTATCTGAACCACATAAAAAAATGTGTAAAAAAGCATGCATCATCACAACTGAAACACCCAATATGCTTAATTTTTATTTTATTTTTAATAAAGGTTGTTAATTCTCAAATGTTTATTGTATTAACTAAAAATTTTAATTTCAATGAACTTTTTTGAATATTTTCTTTATAGTGTAGGTGTTATCAGCACATTGGAAATATACATAACCGGAAGAATCGATACACTGCTCTGACGAGAACTTCTGGTAATCAATTCCCTAAAGGTCTATTACTAGAAAGCTAGGCAGATGAGCTTGATCAGGGTTGGAGCTAAATTCTGCAGGAAAGTGGATCTTGAAGGTCAGAGTTGCCCAGCCCTGTGATTGACCTTTAAGCGCCACTCACTGTACATTTTATTTCTTTACTGTTGCAATACATACATCCAGCATAATAAATCATTGCCAGATTCATGTTTCTGTTTCATATATAACTCAACAAACTTTTAGCGCCACTCGCTGGGTATTTCTCTTTGAGAGTGTTGTGAAATGTACATGAAGCAGTGTAATATAATTTTACAGAAATGTCGCCACAGGCACGTTTTTGTCCATTGAGCCTGGGCTGGTGATTAATGTATCACCGGTGGAATACAACAGGACGTTGCCATGGGAACTGTCTTGGGAACATAAATAATTCAAAACGTGAATGAAAACATTCCAGTTAATTTGCTGTGATGAGATAATCCTCGAAGAGATGTAGAAAAACACAAGCGCTAATCTGCTACTTTGTCATAGTGGATCTCTTAAATGAGTGTGGAAATTCACTCAGTCAGCTGAATTTTCGCTTCAGGCTAACAAAAGGGTAGAACTGTATTGTTAAAAAAATTATGCCGTGCTCTGTTTTGCTGTCAGCTCTAGCACTAGTCCAGTCAGCCACCTTTTTAATATCACAAATCAGCTATTTAACTCACATAGACATCATGCAGTGCCCATAATGCAGGAGACAAAAATATCCTGTTTTGCTGCTATTTTGCTATGGAACTCATCCCCAGTAATCCCAGTGCAGACGACATGCATAATCCATATTAAAAAGGATTTGGATGGGGGGAAAAAGCCTCAAAGGAACCTGACAAACAAAAGCAGCCGCGATGCAGCGCTGTGCTCCACAAAAACAAAGTTTCAAAACACTAATCCGCATGGAAAAGAAGAAATCAAGGCTTCCAGATGTCCATATGGGGCCATAATCTCTTTATCTCAGGAGGCTTCTCTTAAACATCGCTTGTAACATTGCCACATCGCATTTTTTAATGGAGTGAACATTTCTCTGTAATAAAATCCTCAGTGACTGATATGGGATAGTATCAAATATACAGCGCTAAAGTAATGGCTCCCTGTGCTAGGTGCTGATGGGAGAAACCAGCATCAGCCATGTGCCATAAAATTTATGGTAATAACTGCACATCTGCTCACTATTCTCTCCGACACAAAATACAGGCACTTTTGCGCGCACTCAAGTATTCTAAATAGATGCTTAGCATAGGAAACATACACATGTGATGTAGTAAGCCATGTTGGACACACACTATCTGAGATGTTTTCTCATTTGGCTATGTCCTGCTTTCTCATGTGTCCCCATTACTGGACAAAAACCACATTGTAGTAATGGCCAAAAGGTCTCTCCCTAGAGTACAGCAAGACCCACTTTACAATCCAGAGCGCATCCAATTAGATTAGACTGGACAATCGCATTACTTTGAATTCATTATCGTTCAAGCTATTTTTATTAAATCTTATTTTAAGGTCCAATTCAAAGGTCCTGTCATTACAAAGGCGTACTGAATGCAGAAGACTCATTTTCATTTGAAGTGCAGAGAATACAAGAAGAATTATCCTTTGAACCCCATATTTTGATAATGCTTCATTCTGACAGCACTCACCTGTAGGCCTATTATCTTCTGAAACCAAAGGACTATATTGTGACGTTTAAGAACACATTAAACCTTTAAAAGTGTGCACTTTGAAATGTTGCCTAAATGAATAAATAGAATCAACTTGATGTTGAAGAAAGAGTTCAAACCGGATGCAGTTCTGTTTCATCTACAGTGATTTGTCACACATTCAGGGTTTAAACGCTTACGAACGGCACATTTTTCTCTGCCCTTGAGGGAAGTCACTCAATTAATCCATGAGCTGTATGTGCCGTCTTTTCAGTCCAATGTGCGAAATAGCTCTTGCTCTGAGAAATGACTGTCATTCAATTCCACAAGTCTTTCTTTTTCTTGTGGCTCCCAGAGATTTGCAGTTCGAATTGTAATAAATATTAAATAATCAAAGCAGCTCTTTGCAAACAAACGAGCTATAAAATGTCTCCCTCCTCCGCACTGTGAAATTTGTAGATTCATTTGAACATAAATTGATTATGAAATGCATCGGAGGGATTTTAAAATCAATATAAGGCTGGATTGAATTAAACTTGTAATAAATCTATGATTGATGAATAAAACAGCATTTGATAGTTTAGGGGGAACCAAAAAAGGCTGTGCTGTAGAATTTGTGAGAAACTGCTAAATAAAAACAAGAGTCCCAGGGATGTGACTCCCACGCTTATGTCAGTTGTTGTTTCAATGTTGAAAAAAACTGAATGCAGAATGTTGCAAAAAGTTGAAACAAACACTGAAATAATGTTTAACACTAAATGATTGTTCAAAGGTTAAAGCAATGGACCTGTGAGAGGAGTAAGACATTGAAACAATGGTGCATGTTGATTTATTTTGCTAGCAGTGATTCTACCTTGAGTCATTTGACATTTCAACGCAGATTTAGTCTTACTTATTAATTTGTTAAAGGTGCACTATGCAACTTTCTGTCCACTGGAGGGCGACTATTCTAAACTAGAATATTTTCTATTCTAAGTTTGAGCGCAGTATCTTGGGACATGTGGTCTTCACCTCACAGCTGGTGGAAAATAGGACTCGGGCAGAAATCATGTTCATAGATGCGGTTATTAACGTTACTGTAGACTAAAGCAGAGCAGGACCGAGTGTTGTGGAGCTGAGCACAGCCACTGGAGCGATTGTTACACGGACACACGGCTCGCGAGCACCGGGGCTTTTATTATGACGGGACAAGACACAGTCCGCATAAACTTAAACCACAGTGCGCCTGCACTTCCGCTTTTTCTGGTCATGATTATAAGATAAATCAGCTCTGTTTATCATATTAGATACATTTAAGTGTGTTTAAAATGATGTTATGACGTTACCCCGTGCGTTCACTCGGCGCTGCTGTGACATGTTTACTAAGAGTAAAGCGCTTCTGCAGAATAAAACCGAGGTTAACGCAGATATGACGCGATTGACTGGCGACTCGCTCAAACACTATGCTGAAACATCCCGGGTCCTTAGTTAAAATAGCAATTTTCTCACAGTTTACAAATAGTTGAAAACTTTTGGGATATTGTAAATACTCAACTGAACAAAATATATAACACTGGCCTAGTGGTTTTTGGATATTTAACTGAAAAAATATTACATAGTGCACCTTTATAACTACATTAAGCTTACAATTCTTACATACGAATGAAGAAAAATATTAAATTATTGAAAGAAAGAAAAAAGTTAATGGAAGGTGGACACTCACTGACCCAAGGTTAATTGTTGAAGTTAATTGAAGAGTTAGTACTTTTTCAGATTTGAAGCTAAAAGCTACTTGTCAGATACCCATTATGCAGGAATTGAAGCTGTAATGGTGTAAGTGAGAACACAGACCAGAGTGCAATCTTTTTTGAAAATGTTTCTTATGGGATTGGCCAGTTGTGAGGCAACTTGTCTGGGAGGCTCATGGGAAAGTGGGAGGAGGAAATATCACATCTCCCTCTGGCTTAAAAAGTGTGAAGTATTTTGATACATATTTCATCTGCTCACACGTTCAGTCCCAGAAGTCATCTATTCTCTCCTTCTCTCGTTGTCCCTCTTTTGCCTATTCTCCCCTTTGGTTCCTTTGCTTCTCTCCCCTCTAGGTTTCCTTCTTCCTGATGCTGCTTCCCTTTTAGTCTCCCTTTCTCTCACACTCTCTCTGTACCATTCTCCGGCCGTTCTCTGGAGCATCATAAATGTGTTGCAAGAGGATCGAGTCTTCCCAAACTCTTCAGCCCCCACTCTGGGTCACCAGAGTCCAGGAGCACTCATAAATCCTGAGGCTCAGTTCAACACTTCAGCAAGGAAGCAAGAAGACACTTCCAACCAGGCCATTTCATTCCTTAATGTTCTCACTGCGCTCCAGATGCAACATGCAGAGCTCCATCGATTTATTCAGACGGCCTTTATATCATTCATACTAACATTAGGCCAGGATTCAAACAACTAGCAATATTTTCTACTTAACTGAATCCATTGAGGCATCATTGACAAGAGAACGATCACTTTAAACAATGCGGTTGATACTGATGTGCCTCATTATCAGACAAAACAACAACTTTTCAGACACTCCTTCAGGGAGTTCAGACAGATAATATACACATTCATTTTCTTAAAGAGAACTATTTAAAGTCTAACCATAAAAATGTCAGTGCCTCATCTTAAACCAGGCACACATACACACATATGATATGCAAGGTATTACTACATATGGAAGTCATACTCCACAATTCAAACAAGCCACATGTAATATCCATCATATGATAAAGCCTGATGCTGTGTAAATCCCTGCTAAAAAAAAAAAACTCTTGCAAGTAACGAAATTCATAAAATCATTACTGCTGTGCTGTTTTCTCATTAACCCTTATGGGTCTGAGCCAGTTTTGGGATCCTTTAGTAGTGTATATTTGAGAATATCGGTTTTTGATTTGATTTACATTATTTAAAACCTGACATTGCAATGTTTCTTTGGACATACAACTCATGGTTGTGTGACAAGTATTCACTAAGTTCCAGATCTCACAAGGATTTTGTGTTTGCATGAACACCGTCCTTCCACGCAATGCAAAATACCTTTAGAGTGTGCTAAATTAGAGTGACCAAACGTCCTGTTTTCCCAGGACATGTCCTGTTTTCAAGTCCTGTCCTGGCCGTCTTGCCTGTTTTTGTGAAAATTATGAAAATGTACTGGTTTTCATAATTTTCCATTGGGCCATTTAACTGACTGCCAGTCGAGTATTTGTTGCAGCGTCCGCGCTCCTACCATGCGCATGATGCATTCGATTTGCAATAGTGTAACCCGCCTGTCCGCCCAAGCATAATGCACTTATCTAGAAAGTAACAAAGAAGAGACATTCTTTTTTTAGTTTAGGAATACAGGGAAATGGCAGACCTGCTCAGTTGATACCCGTGCATTCCGCAATATAGTAGGCTAGTGAATGTACAAAATTTCATACAATCTCATTGAGGATCAACACAACACATATTCAGCAGCACAAATGTATATTGTTGTCTCCTGTATTTTCGCTTACATTTCCTAAAGGGGTAATGACAACAAGGCAAATCAATATTCCGTATAACAAACCGAAGTACACACACACACACACACACACACACACACACACACACACACACACACACACACACACACACACACACACACACACACACACACACACACACACACACACATTCTATTGTGACATGAGGGCCAGATGTGGACTTCAATTCTAATAAAAGTGACAACAGAGCTACAAGGGTAGAGTTGCCTGCATGCAGATGTGTATGTTTGAGTAACCACGCACTTATCCCTTGAGTTTAGGGCTTTATGAAGGCACACACACACACACATTGAAATTAAAAATATATATATATAAAATGTATATATGTATATTGTTATTTCTACGGCTCTCTGTGATGACCTCTGCCCATGTGACTTGATATCCTGTGACCTGCTGTGGCAGATGAGGCATGGCCACTACCCATGAGAACAGGCCTGTCACGTTTCCCATGTAGACTGAGAACGCTGCCGTCAGGTTCTCTGCCCTGACCAGGACCTTTGGAAGAACCACTGCTGATTTGAGAAAACAAAGAATCATATAAGAAACATGAAATTCTATACAAATACAAATGATTCCACTTTGATGCTTTGCTTTCATCTGGAACTATTTCTATGGTATGAATACTAAACTGAATACTCTTTCACGTCTTCTTGCACTTGAGGAGACAAATTCACGCAAAATTATGTCAAAATATCTGTAAACATAGTCGGTTATGTTATATGTAAACGTAAACAGTTGAGAAAGTAAATGCATCTGTAAGTTGTCAGTATATTAGGTCTGTGCATTCGCTCTTAAAGTGACAGCAGTATAATATTTCAGCTGTTGTGTTTTTAATGTTCATAAAACAACAAAGGACTGAATAACTTTAATAACTTTAATAAGGATTCATTATTAAGGGTGTTTAATTTATACAACTATGTAGTGTTATTTTACATTTGCTTATTTTGTTACATTTCTGTACCTGAAAACGACTGTTATATCTACCTGAAAAACCTGAAAAGTACTGTTTATTTAAATGGTCTCTTTGGTATATCGTATTTGTTTGTGCTTTTTCTTGTAATTTGATCATTTGTTCTTATTTTATTATTGATTGTTTACTAGCTATGGTATTGAAGTTTGAATAGAGAATTGTTTATTTCTTTAGTGGCATTAATGGCTGGTAAAACAAAAATATTTATGGCCGGCACATTTTCCTAAGTCACCGGCCATTGGCATGTGTGGGGAAAAAAGTTTGTTTTAGGCCCTGTATATAATACAAGATCTCAATCTGGATGTTTTTTTGTAGTGTGTACAATTGCATTGAAATTAAAAAAATATATATAAAAAATGTATATATGTATATTGTTATTGTCAAGGGGTGGAAAGGTTCCTTGCCTTGACTGTTTTAAAGTAAAATGAGCATGAGCATGAAATGTTTGTGTATATTTATATAGATTTTTTGTGTATTTTAATTATAGATTATTTGAGTGAATGTTGCTTGATACATTTAGATAACACATAGTTGATTCACATTTAATTTCCTATTTACCATGGAAGCCTAGTTACAAAACACAAAACCAGTATGGTAAAGGGAAAACAAGGTTTAACATCTTTATTCATATAAAATATGTACATTAATATTCATTATCCATGGGAATTTACAAATATATTTATACAAAATCTCCTTGCAAGGGTTTGTCAGTTTGTGAATGATGCTGGGGGAACCCGCACACACACATACACACATTCATGCACTCACACGCAGTTACAAATCCACATAACACATCTGTATTGCATACATAAATAAATAAAAAACATACATTATATACAGGAATTACATGACTGCAAACAAATATCTATACAGCATATTGAGCACGCACCACACAACACCCTCATAAAATTACATGGCATTTTCCTTTTAAAGAGCTGGAGTATTTTTCATTGATCCCTCATTTGTTTCTATTGACACAATGGGGATACAAACAGTAAAAGCCCATGCTTAACGAACACATGCAAAACCACAAACAGTTGTATCGAGTCAGGCTTATTTACAAGTTAACCAAATTAGTCATCATGCAATATTGGATTAAAGAGGCTCCATTTGCAGTGCGGTGAGTGTAACCATTTTTTTTTTTTAGGGAGGGTATAATTCAAAGCATGTTTTTTTGGGCATGTAACCACACAGTTATAGTTTAAACAATTTTTTTCTTTTGTATTCGCACTTGTTTTGTTTTAATCCCGTGGCTTTTGCTATTGATGCCCAAGTCTTTGTTGCAAATTCAATACTAATTAGTTTGTGGAAGCCAATCCCCCCCACAGGAAATTACTGGGTCTTTAAATATCATAACGTCAATCACAATTTGATCTTCAGATTACAGCAGGTTCCAATGTTGAGTTATGAGGCAGCTGACTGGCTCAGGCTGAAACGCGATTTGCAATTAACTGTTCTTTGGTTCTTCTGATACTCTGTGTTCCTGAGGAGTCAGTTCTGGTCCAGGATGATTCATTGCAGTGTGGTCTTCAGTGCCGTTCTATCACCGACCTTAGATGGTGTTTCTTAATCCTGGGTTCTGCAAAGTTAAATATACACTAGAGTCAGGAGAGGGAAAGCAATTCATCTCAATTACAAGATTTATTGCTTGACCTCTACATCAAGAGCTGGGGCCACTTGCACAAGACATTTGACCTCTCATATACCCCATGACCTTTTCCTTCCGATGAAAAAGAATGTATTTTCAGCTCTCCCTTATTAAGATTTAAGGGTTGGGTTGGGTTGCAGTTTTTTTTGTTGTTTTTTTTGTTGCAATAAGCAAGAACGATTGCGCTAGTTTTAAATATTTTTTTTTTAATGTGGTACGAAAATATTGTAAAGGGCCTCGTATTTTTAAATATCTTACTGTAGTGCAGGACTGGCTTGCTGTGAGCTGGTGTCTGGAAGGTTCTGGAGGTTGCTGGGCCTTGTCCTCCCGTAGTGATCACCTGCACCTCAAGCCTGTAGAGGGATGCCAACTGAAGACCGGAAACTACCAGGATATTACGCTCCTGTTTGTGAGGAAAGAAATGTTTTTTTTTTTAGTTAGTCAAGACCTTTTAAACCAGAGAAAGAAATACAATACAGATTTACTAATGTTGAAAATTTGGAGTCTGTAAATTTGTGTAACGTTTTTAAAAAGAGTACCTTATGCTCAAGATTTATTTAATAAAAAAGACAATAAAAATATATTAATATTGTCAAATATTATTACAATTTGAAATAACTGTTTAATATTTTAGTACAGTATATATTAAAATATAGTACAGTATAGTAAAATGAAAATTATAAAATTATAATACAAGTACAATTTTATTTATTTCTGTGATGGAAAAATTATAGCCATTACTCCAGGCTTCAGTGTAACATCATTCTGATGTGCAGATTTGATGTTGAAAACAGTGAATGTTAAGTAACTGTAATGCACGTTTTTGCATGATTCTTTGGTGAAAAGAAATTACAAAAAGATTTATTTGAAATCTGACACATGGTAGAAAACGTAAGATTTGTAATATGCCAAGAATACAATACATATATGGCTTAGTTATCAAATTTAGTAATGTCTAAGTTAATATATGGAAACCAGAATAGAACTGTCAAGTTGAGGTCTTGTTTTGGTTTGTTTCTCATTGTTACCTGTTCCCTTTGTTCTGTTTTCTCACTCTTTATCAGTTTACACCTGTTCTGTTTTCTCTTGATTACTTCCTGTGTTTATAAGCTTATACTTCTTCGTCGAGTGTATGCCGTAGTTATGTCGTAGGCTGTGTGTTGCACGTGTAGCCTACGGCGTACCCTGCCGTGCACCTCTCCAAAAATGTAACAGCGTGTTGATTCGACTTGGACCGCAAGCGCTGTGATTGGTCTGCCAGAACCCCTCCCTCAGGGGTACACATGCTCCGTCTGCATGTGTAACTGCACGTCAACGCGGTCAAGGACGAGGACGTATAAATGAAAATCAATGCATAGCCCATGGCGTAAAGCCTACGCTGCAGGTCTGATTTATCTCCATCGTTATGCATTTACTACTGCAACCACATGTTACAAAAAACAGTATGAACTGAGTTTACGAACTGGTTTGATGATCTAGCTGCTGGGCCGGCATGCTAGCCCAAAGCAAAGCATATCCTGGTCGACCACGATCCCACGCCAGGGAACAGTGCAAAACACAACATGTATGCTTGTGACCAATCGTTATAAATGTAACTTACTGGAGGCAGGATCTGAGACTGGGATATGAGGCTGTTGGGCAGATTATTTCTACGGCTCTCTGTGATGACCTCTGCCCATGTGACTTGATATCCTGTGACCTGCTGTGGCAGATGAGGCATGGCCACTACCCATGAGAACAGGCCTGTCACGTTTCCCATGTAGACCGAGAACGCTGCCGTCAGGTTCTCTGCCCTGACCAGGACCTTTGGAAGAACCACTGCTGATTTGAGAAAACAAAGAATCATATAAGAAACATGAAATTCTATACAAATACAAATGATTCCACTTTGATGCTTTGCTTTCATCTGGAACTATTTCTATGGTATGAATACTAAACTGAATACTCTTTCACGTCTTCTTGCACTTGAGGAGACAAATTCACGCAAAATTATGTCAAAATATCTGTAAACATAGTCGGTTATGTTATATGTAAACGTAAACAGTTGAGAAAGTAAATGCATCTGTAAGTTGTCAGTATATTAGGTCTGTGCATTCGCTCTTAAAGTGACAGCAGTATAATATTTCAGCTGTTGTGTTTTGTTCATAAAACAACAAAAGACTGAATAACTTTAATAAGGAATCATTATTAAGGGTGTTTAATTTATACAACTATGTAGTGTTATTTTACATTTGCTTACTTTGTTACATTTCTGTACCTGAAAACTACTGTTAGATCTACCTGAAAAACCTGAAAAGTACTGTTTATTTAAATTGTCTCTTTGGCATATTGTATTTGTTTGTGCTTTTTCTTGTAATTTGATCATTTGTTCTTTATTTTATTATTGATTGTTTACTAGCTATGGTATTGAAGTTTGAATAGAGAGTTGTTTATTTCTTTATTGGCATTAATGGCTGGTAAAACAAATATTTATGGCCGGTACATTTTCCTAAGTCACCGGCCATTGGCATGTGTGGGAAAAAGTTTGTTTTAGGCCCTGTATATAATACAAGATCTTGACCAAAAATGTATGCACCTTTGTAGAAATACAGTCAACATATTCTTTAAAAATATCACATTCACCTGAGACTGTGGAGCAGGGGATGGGTTTGGGGCTCTTGCTCTGGATGGTAGCACAGGACGGAGTGTAGAAGGTTGTGCTTTCCGCCTGGGCTCGAATCTTTGTTCCGACAGGTTGGATGATCACCTTATACTTGCATGAGAACTGAAGACCAGGGAGGCTAGCAAAATTCTCCTGTTCAGTGATATGAGAAGAAAAAAATGGAAGACTTTATTCCAACTCCACTGAAAAGAATTCAAGGAGAAATATGATGACTGATCACCTATCACCACATCCAGCATAGCTGTGGGCCGCAATGGGAAAATCTATAGTTCATGTTTTCTATATGTCAGGAATGATTAATTTTCATGCTGATAAAGATATTTCCCCCCTTTTCAATGTGTCATAGATTTGAATCATAATTTCTTATTTTGTAAAAGACACAATTACATTGATGAAAATCTAAATATTAAAGAGGTTTAAACGAAGATTTTGTCACATATTTCTCTGCAGTTTATTAAATAAATCTTTCTGGAATTGGGATGTGCTTCCAAATGGAGAGTTGTGTGCCATGAATGATCAATGAACACCACGCGAACACTCTCCCTGGAAATTCATCTTATGTATGAGCTGTCAGATTGTGGCCTCGCACCTGTAGGGAGGACGGAAGACACATTCCTGACTGGTTACCTGGGTAATAAGCTTCTCCTGGGTTCTGGATCCATTGTGACTGCAGAATTCCGGAGACCACTGCACACGGTAACGATTCACAGTTGGGTCTGAAAAGGAGAGACAGTTAAATTATGAAACGTCAGATTCCGAAATGTGATTATGGAGCACTTTGAGCTGGGCACGGAAAGTTTCTGTTGATTCGCTCCACATAGTTTCAGAGTGGCTTCCACACATTGATGCTTTGCTTTTGTTTAGAATGTTTTGTATGGGTTCACTGAGAAGGATTATATTAATTTACTGGCAAATTTTGTCTGAAAAATAAGTTATTTGATATTCATTTGTTTTTTTATAGATACATATCTATATCTCAGTGATTTCAAACATCAAATTGTTTTGCTGTACTGTCATCCTCATGTCATTCCAAAAATGTATGCATTGCTCTCTATTGTTTAACATATAGAAAAGAGCATTTTTTGAAGAAGAAAAAAATTATAACGAGAGAGAGAGAGAGAGAGAGAGAGAGAGAGAGAGAGAGAGAGGAGAGAGAGAGAGAGAGAGAGAGAGAGAGAGAGAGAGAGAGAGAGAGAGAGAGAGAGAGAGAGAGAGAGAGAGAGAGAGAGAGAGAGAGAGAGAGAGAGAGAGAGAGCAGTGTTTCATTTTAGGAGCGAAAACAGCCAAAAAAATCTTCAAAATATCTTTTGTTCTGCAGAAAAACCATTTGGGCCCATTTGATACAATGGACTTATTATGTACATACACGTTTTAACATTGAACTTATATTAGTAATTATGTAATTACATCTGTTATTATTTTTTATAATTACTTAAATTTCCCTACCCTTAAACCTACCAATATCACCAAACCTGTCCCATAACCCGTATCTCCACCTCAGTAGCAAAAAATTTGTTTTTCAATACAACATGTATACAATATGTACAGTGTGCTTATGTTTGGTTGCAAGTAGGCCTACATAAAAATTAAAGACCCCTAATATAAAGTGTGACCATGCTGGTCATAAATATTTAAAAGCTTGGATAATCCTTCCATTATGATTAAACAAAATATTTTCTTGTCTCTATCGGTTAGCCTAATGAACAGTTAATCGTTCACTGATAAACATCAGAAATCATTCATTAAGACCTTACAAATAATCA
The DNA here is from genome assembly GCF_024679245.1 of Pseudorasbora parva. Taxonomy (NCBI): domain Eukaryota; kingdom Metazoa; phylum Chordata; class Actinopteri; order Cypriniformes; family Gobionidae; genus Pseudorasbora; species Pseudorasbora parva. Next base: position 27,937,887 of record NC_090175.1, read on the forward strand.
GTGCTCGGTAATACGCCCTGTAGAAATCTATGCTTTCTATGCATCCTGAAAATATGCGAAACCGAGCAAAATATGCAGAGGAAAGCAATCTTGATAATGTGCCTGAGATAAATCTGTGGAACATCCATTAGAGAGATTAAGGGATTTGACATGTGGCCAGTGTAAGTCTTAAGTTATTGAAGAAGAAAAAGAAGAAGAAAAAAAAAAACATCCTTGCAGAGGTCAATGAGAACATTTTAAGCACCATTTTGCATGGCTTGGTATGAATGAAATGTTTTCGTTTCTATGACAGTTTTAATTTGAGAGTTTAATGTAGGATTAGCTCGTCACTCGCTGACAGAACGAAACAGTTTAAATGTAATTTGCAGCATGCGAAGTTAGGCTGAGACATGCCTCATCAGCTCATGTTAGCACATAAACAGGTCCACACTTACTTCAATAGTACTTCTTATCTCATCCCAAACAAAGAGTCATTGTTCTTCATTTAATTACACATATTCTGATCCTTAACTCTTTAATAAGCACAATATTTACATAATTACAAAGCATAGATGTGAGAGGAAAGAAAGACATCAAGCACAGTAACAGAACAGGACTGTTTCCCAGATGAAAGACGTGGTCTGTTGCATCTGTCATACCTTTCTTTTTCCAGTAAACCCGGACTTGAAGCTGTCCATCTTGATAGAACGGAGTGCCCACGTCTAATAGATCTGACTGGGGTTTTATAAAGACCGGGCTGGTTGTGGCTTCCAAATCTGAATGACATCAAATATGGAGGAGAAGTATAATGTTACAAATTCAAAACATTTACAGCTGCTTGCACTGTATTTCACAACACCCAAATGAGCGCTGTTATGTATCAAGAAAAAATGTACAGCAATTAAATAGTTTTGTACCAGATTGTCTTTGGCTTGTAGTAAACTGAAGAATGGCCTTGGAGCTCTTGAGGGGGACCTGACCCCAGTATGAAACTGCCTGCAACTCCACAGTGTAACTCCTGTTCTCTCTTAATTCATCCAGCTCAACATAGGTAGAGTCCTACACACACACACACACACACACACACACACACACACACACATCTGGTTCACTATATTTGTGGGGACTCTCCATAGACGTAATGGTTTTTATCCTGTACAAACTGTATATAAAAAAGAATAAAGAATTAAGGAAGGAACAAAGTACCGGTAATCCAGAGGTGTCAAATTCATATTAGGTCGATCCTTATGCATGCAAACCAATCATATTTTATTTGTTTAACATTGATGAAGTGTAGTTACAAAAAGAGCATAAAAAAGTGCTTTTGGACATAACCCAGAATCAACGTGAGCTGCTTAAATAACCAATATTGGGAGCAATACTTGATTTCAGTCACCAGAGACCTTTTTTTTTTTTTTACTTTGCACATGAACTAATTAGGGAATATTAATCAAATAAAAAAAAGAGAGAGAGAAACCCACTCATTGGTCGGACCTGGATAACTTAAGCAGATTTAATAATCCTCTGGAAGCAACTGAACATGAACACAAAGTTGGGCCATCAGTTTCCATCAAAGAACCATTTATTTTCTTACAGTGAAAAACATTTTAATGATCTCAAGATCTTTTCTCTACTTTAAGAATCTTTTGTGCATTGTAAAGGTTCCACGGATGTTAAAGGATAGATGGCTAAAGATCAAGTGTTGGTCTCATTTCAATTTGCAGGCCTTCTGCTCAGACAGCTCAACTCAGACAGCATCAAAATTAGTATTAGTGCGTTATTTTTATCTAATCCTTTTTCATAGGAAACAATTTTCAAATTAACTTTTTTGCCAATAAAATGTTTTCCTCATATATTGTCCATGTTGTCATTATTGCTGTGAGACTGACAAATGTCTTACAAACGTCAATTTAAACGTGAAATTAATTTAGTTGCCTTTGGGAAAGAATCACTTATAGGGCCCTATTTTAACTAAGCGCATGGTCTAAAGCGCATGGACCAAGTGCACTTAGGGCGTGTACCAATCCACTTTTTGGATTGTTTAACATCGGATAAAACGGTCTGCGCATGGTCTAAAAGGTTGTTTTGGGTGTAATGTGCAATAAACCAATGATAAACCAATGTCTCATCTTCCATTCCCTTAAAAATACAGTTAGACTGACAACATAGTGGATGATCTATTTAATTTGCAAGTAGATAAACTGAACGCTTCTCTAGCTAGCGAGGAAATAGATCTGCTTGTCCAATGACACCTGCTTGCTCATCATTACTGCAAATAGGTAGGCTAATTCTGATACACCCATGACTATCCATTATGACATTTAGGCATTTTTTATATTTATATACACAATAATAATATTTTTAAAAAATTTCATATTTAAAAATGTGCTGCTGCTCATCCCTGTGTGTGTGTGTGTGTGTGTGTGTGTGTGTGTGTGTGTGTGTGTGTGTGTGTGTGTGTGTGTGTGTGTGTGTGTGTGTGTGTGTGTGTGTGTGTGTGTGTGTGTGTGTGTGTGTGTGTGTTGTAATAAGCAGAGTGTATGTGCGTTGTGGACCTGCCTATAGGTGCATATATTACTAACGCACTCTTTAAATAACACAAAATACTGCGCCATTGACTTTAGACCAGATTTCAGTTGGTCAGTGGCACAGTCTATTTCAGTTGCCTTAAATTAGCCCATGGGTGCACAAATGGGAGCAAAGGCATTTGCTATTTAAACAACATGGCTCTGGACATGAAAATTAAAATTACGTTGGGCTGAAACTAGCAAAAAACAAGCCGCATTAAGCAGTTTGTATGATAGGGCCCATGTTTTCATGGGATTCATGCATATGACCAAATACTGAATGCCATACATAATTAAATGTGCAATCTAAAAACTACCTTTTTTATATAAATTAATACTTTTATTCAGCAAATATGCAATAAACTGACCCAAAGTTATAATGAAGACAAAAACATTTCACAATATTACTGTTTATACAATATTTTTGATCAAATAAATGCAGCCTTGGTGAAGAATCCTTCCTTTTTTAATTACTGACCCTGTAGCATATGTTATAAAACTGGTGTAGATAATAAAATATTATAGAAATATCATACCAATGAAATAAATCAATACCATGCTTTCAGCATTGGGAAGTTTTTTCCCCCAAATATCCCACAGGCCTTATTAGATTTCCCTGCTTTAATTTAATAATATGAGATCTGATACTGTAGCTGAGTCACACTTTAATACTAATACTACTATTAATCACATAAATCATAGCAATAAAGTATGCCAAATGCAATGTTATCAGAATTTTATGCAGATTGCGTTGTAATCTTATAATTATTGAGCACAAGATTAATCTGTTTAAAATCTATCTGAAGCATATTTTTCTCCTATCTTCTTACAGAGCCCAGCAGTGAAATCAATGTGGTTTGCATTTGTCTGCCTTCACTCAGCAGCTTTTTAAAAATGTCGTTTTCTGAGGAAATTGTCCCTCATCTGACAGGGCCCTCAAAAATATAAAGGCGCAACTGCCATCCCTTGGATTCCAAAAGGAGAAAAAAATAAACTCTTCAACATGATCTCATTCAAAGAAAAACAATTCAGCTGTTATTGAGAGATTTCCTTTTCTCAAGCACAACTAGAATTGATATGCTGTTTTTGGCTGTATATCAAATGGCGCCCAGAAATGTTTGCATTTGCCAAGAGTGGTGATGCAATGCTGTACCACCCTAGTTTGGTGTCTGAAGCCCTCGAATTTAGGGCTTGGTGTGATCAAAGGCCCAATCCTGAGTTGTTTATCTTGCACTTATTTGCACTAAGATATCTAATTTGTTGTGGCTTGCTGAAAGAAGGGGCTGGGAAGCTTAACCCTTGAGGGGTTTTGGGAACTCTCCAGTATATGAGAAAATGAAATAGTGAAAGACTGAGAGAAAAAGAGAATGGGCAGAGGCATGGGCAACACATAAGAATTACCCCATTTGCAGTCTGTCTCCTTTTGAGTTTGGGTGGCATTGTGTGGTCAGCCCAGCTCCAGGAGAGTTTGTAATGGTTAACAGGAATGTCTAGATCTGCAGACATGCTCCAGCTGAGGCGGACAGACACAGAGCGTTCTGCACCAAAGGTCATGTCGCTGACATGAAGTTCAGATGGAGCCGGGGGAGGGGCGGGATCTGAGAGAGGGTGAAATAAATACAACTTACTGTACAAAAACGTTATAGTACAGACATTTCAGATCACAATGTCTATTCAAAATAACATGAGAAAGAATATTATTATTCTCCTAAAATGGATCCTAATAGAATCTCCATTAGATTACAGTCTCTTGATCTCACCTTTAGAGGATCTGAAGTGTCTGCTGGGGGTGGTGTATCCTCTTGTTCCATGAACATTGACAGCTGCCACTCTGAACTGGTACCAGCGACCGGGTCGAATGTCTGTCAACCACACGCGCTCTTCTGATGTCTACAGCGCATAACCAGAGACAACTGAGTTTAGGAGTGGACATATAAATCATTGAAGGGAGTCAAGAAAGAATGACTGACTAAACATATCACAGTTCAAGAATGCACAGTGAAGATAAGCATTTCATTTCTTATGATGTTTATGTTTAGAAATATTATATTAAATTACATTATTGCACATACTTTCACACTTACCCGTGCCACCACTTGCCACTCAGTGGCTCCGTCCTCACTGGGGTGGATGCCGTAGTTCCACCTCCTCTGCAAAACGTTCAGCACCGGCTCCGCTGACACATTGAACTTGGAGGACCAGCGGACCTCCAGCACACCAGACTCCATCTCCTCAAAGACCAGCTCCTTCCTGGGCTTCAGAGGAGCACCTGAAGACAAGTAAAATAGAATAGAATAGAATAGAATAGAATAGAATAGAATAGAATAGAATAGAATAGAATAGAATAGAATAGAATAGAATAGAATAGAATAGAATAGAATAGATAAACTTTGATCTATTAGTAGTCTATCAAGTATAATGTATTCATACATGTCTCAATGTTTTTATTGTAAACAAGATTCCATAACTATCCAGTCCATTGGATGTTATAGATATATAGGGAAAATCTTAACTGTTGGTTTTAATTTGTATTCATTTTAATTGTTAAAATTGCTCAGTGTAAAAAAAAATCTGATGAGATGTTTTATAATATTTGTAATAAAACAATTAAAACATTTACTTTTACTTATTTTTATAGTTTACTTTTTTATTACAATTATTATAAAAATCTCATCAGAATTTTTTTTTCACACTGAGCAAGACTTCAGATGCAAAAGCCTCTAAATCCCTCTGATGTTTTTCTTTAAACTATTTATGTATAGGTGTCTACCTAAGAACCAGTACTTTTGAATGGGCTGAGGCTGGGATTTAATGGGTCTGAAGTGAAAGTATTTTATGAACATATACTATATGCGGAGAGCATTCAATCATCTAATTTTTGACCGAAGTGGCTTTTAGAGGCTTTTGCATCTGAACTCTTCATACACACACACACACACACACACACACACACACACACACACACACACACACACACACACACGCACACACACACACACGCACGCACACACACACGCACGCACATGTCGTGTTTCCATGTTTTATGGGGACTTTCCATAGGCGTAATGGATTTCATACTGTACAAACTGGACATCCTATCCCCTTACACTGCCCCTGCCCCTAAACCTACCCATCACAGGAAACATTCTGCATTTTTACTTTCTCAAAAAAACTCCTTCTGTGTGATTTATAAGATGTTTTCCTCATGGGGACCTAAAAATGTCCCCACAAGGACAAGGATTTCGGATACTGCCATCTTCGTGGGGACATTTTGTCACACACACACACACCCACACCCACACCCACACACACACACACACACACACACACACACACACACACACACACACACACACACACACCCACACCCACACACACACCCACACCCACACCCACACCCACACCCACACCCACACACACACACACACACACATATATATTAGGTTAACATTGTACAAGATTATTTGTAATGTTTTTAGCATTTTAATCAAGATTAATATAATATAATTACATTTAAATAACTTTAAGACTTACTGGAGCTCCCCAGTAAGTTTAGTGAGCCTCCTTAGTGCAAACCACTGCCCTATATGCATTCATCTAAATTCTAAGATTGCAAAATGATCAGTTATCAGTTACTGGTATCAAGATTGCTGGTATCAATATCAACCACAGCTTAGGTTAAAAAATAAACTGGTAACTTCAGGTTCAGTAGCAGATCTTACCCCTGTAGAGATTCTTAGGTGACTGGCATGTGTGTCCGCAGCCGTTTGTGCAGCATTTCTTCTGGGCTGAACACTCTCCGTCTTCCTCACATCCTTCCACACAGGCGGCTGCAAACCCGCTGGCTCTTTCTGGCGGCGGACAATCACCCTGCTTCACCACCATCACTGATCGCAGGAACTCACAGCTCGTCACACACTCCCCATGACGCTTGGGAAACGCATGCTGTAGAGATGCCATAATGTACAGGACAAAGGTTTAACACCTGTGTCTCATACCAAATAGATTTTAGCAATTCATTTATGTGACATTAATTTGTCTATGGAATTTAAAAAACACTTTTTGGTCTTATTCCCAATTTGGATATATTTGTACATAAAACGTATGTGCATTTTAACATAGACGTTTCACATAGAAATATTGATTTATGAAACTGTATGCGCAAAATATAAATCATTGTTGAAAATGAATTTATAATATAATATAATATAATATAATATAATATAATATAATATAATATAATATAATATAATATAATATAATATAATATAATATAATATAATATAATATAATATATGTTCATCTATCCACCCAAACCCCTTGTCATTTGTATATTATTTTTCAGCTGGCTTTGAGAATGGCTCTCTTGTTTTTGGCACTATATTCAAAACAAGATGATTATAACATTTCACATTTACATGAGTGGTGATTGATTTTATGCTGCTTTCTCTTATACAAGTGTAAAATGATGGATGAAGGTCCTGATCAATGCTGGCAAATGAAAGAACTAATATTCATTCTTTTAAGTCCCCATTGCCCTCAACGGTGCATTTATAGCCAAAGAAACAGGAAAAGCTAGATGTTACTAGGCCAAGAGTTTTAAAATGTAGAGAAACACCACAATAACAGGATTCAAGACCTAAGGGAAATGTTCAAAGAGATTCTCAGACTGTTTAAAAAGAAGATCAGAGCAGAACATTATCGTTTTGAACAATAGGAGACCACTTATATGGTAGCCAAATCTGTCAAGAAAACAATGGAGGATTAATATTTGGAAAACCAGAAAATCAAGGTCAGCCATTTTGTATCAGATTTTTTTTCTTGTTAAGAGCACATCCCAGAAACTACTAGCTCTGTTAAGAATGCTGCGGTCTGTACCTCACATAAATCTCGACAAGGTCCATCTTTCAACTCCCAGGAGTCTTTGCATGGCTCCAGGCACTGTGAACAGACAGCAGAGGTTTGAGTATCAGGAAGCGGTCTCAAATGACTCCGGTATCATTCTTTTTCATACAGTCACAGTCAACTATGTTAAAGTCAAAAGCATTGAGTAGCGATGTTACAATATACGTATATTAACGATAACCATTATATTAAAAAAATTAAATATTGATATCATGTTAAAGCTATACTATGTAACTTTATTAGTTCAAATGGATAATTTAAATGTTGAGTGAATACATCACATCTTACAAACCGTGCTTTTGCACCTATAATAATTATTTATATTTTAGAGTTGTCGAGACAGAATTCCCGGGAAACTGTTCATGTTTACAGCATCCCCATTAATATAGGAATGAAGGTCTGGCTACTACTATATGTAGTTAAAGTAGCTTGAAGACAAAACAGCTTTCCCTCACATCAAGAAGAGCTTGCAAGCAAAACCTAGTCAATGCACAACATTTCCTGTGCACTGACTAGGTTTACCAAACAATTATTATTTTGTTAGGGGTGAGCGATATTAACAAAAATGTATATCTTGATATTTTCTGGGATTTTCTCGATAACGATAATAAGACTATATTTTGCTGAGCGTGTTATTGTGCTGAAATCTCAGTGCTGGTGATCAGCTGACTCCTAAAGTTTTTGATATTCTTCATATTCTGTGTGGTGGTCAGTTCACAGAAGTGACAGAAATCATTTTTTCCAAAACATTTAAATGTATTTTTTCCTTTTATGAGCATTTTCTAACACAGAAGTGGCATTTACACAGACTATTTAATGAGCTTAGAGGTGACAAATAGCCTGCAGTTATGCATAAATAATGTTTTGATGTTTTAAACACATAATGTTGAATACTAGAAATTATTGAAATTATTTAAAACATGAAAAGATACTTTAAAACCACCAGTAAGCAGCAGCAAGTCACTGTTAATGAGTGATTCAACCGATTCATTGAGATTCAACTGATTCATTCAGGAACAAATCATTTGACTATCTTAATCTATCTTAGTCACTAAATCATTAATTCAACTGATTCGTTCAGAAAGCTGATTCATTCAGTAAGGAAACACTGCGCGTTGCTCAGAGGCTCGATTACAGTGCTGTGACTTTGTTTTGATCTATTCTCTTTGGCGAAATAGAGTAAAAATGGACAATATGGTGTCTAAAATGTAAGTCACTTAATATTAAATTCTTGTTTAGTAAACTTGTATAAAATAAATATCACGTTTATGATATAAATAGACTCACGCAGTGAAAGCACACTAGTCTAATCTTCAAGACTACATCACGTAGTGTAGGCCTACGCAGACAGACTCTCTGGGTGTGTGTGAGGGATACTCGATAATGTCAGATACAACAAATACGATATGATCGCAGATGATATATATATATATATATATATATATATATATATATATATATATATATCTCGCACACGCACACCCCTAAATCTCTAAATCCAACACATTCTCACACCCAACTCGTCACATATGCACGCTTGACCAGGACCCCTTGTCGTCACTTTTCAACGAACTGGGTGTACCTTTATCGTCAATTTTCGACGCGATGGGTGCTCTATTCATTTCAATGAGAAACCTTTGGCGTCATACACAGACGCATTTAATTATTTGCGTTTGTAAAAGCAGACATGATTTTATTAATATTTAAAGGCTACTTTTATATTTTGGAGCAACTAACCCAACTCCTACCCTAAACCTACCCATATCTTAACAATATAAAACACATACCAGGCAAATAAATGTACAGTCACAAGTATTTATTGCAAAATCTGACCAAAACAGTATAAAAGTATTAGCTCATGTTGCATTCCAAGTCTTCTGAAGTCATACGATGTCTTCATGTGAAGAACAGAGTTGATCTTGATGTTTAAATCGCTGAAATGATGATCCCGCTGCCCCGTGAAGGAACTCATTCATATCTCATTCAAATAATTCAAAAGACTCCTGAGCATAACACCATCGGTCACAAGACACACGAGAGCCAATGACATTTTACAATCAATGCTAACGTAATGACGCAATTGGTCACAAGACATATGAGAGCCAATGCAATTTCACTATGAAATCTGAAGTACGGGCGGCAATATTTGAAATTTGTTGTGTTCGTGATCTTTGGCGGATGGAGATGGTGATCGCTTTTGGGGATTTTCTTCATGCAAATCAATCGTTTGGCCTCGGAAAACTTGGATTATTTAACTTTTTTGAATAACTCGTGGATGCAGTCGTATGTTATATCCTGTGTTTGATATCATGTTCACACAAATGGGTAGGTTTAGGGATGGGGTGGGGTTACATGTTAAAATGTGTCTAAATAGCGTAAATAAAATAAATGTAAATGAAATCATGTTAAAATGTGTCTAAATAGCGTAAATAAAATAAATGTAAATGAAATTATGCTTGCTGATTTAATTGAGAAGCACACTCAAACATGTCATAATGGCAAAATTATAAACCAATAAATAATTTCAATAAATAAATCAAAAAATAAATTTCACCATGACGATAATATTCCCATTCCCAGTGCGTCTGTGTATGACGCCAAAGGTTCATTGAAAATTGACGACAAGGGGTCCTGGTCAAGCGTCCATATGTGACGAGTTGGGTGTGAGAATGTGTTGCAAAATCAGCTACTTTTGATTATAAATATCCTTGCGAAGATATAGTTTTCACCCTTATCTGATATGAATAGCAATCAGTATGCTTAGTGTCAGCATTGCCAATCTTTTGTAATGTTATTTTAAAACAATTGATTTCAATGAGTAAAGCAACAATGTCATTTAAGCTACTTAAAGGGACAGTTCACCCAAAAATGGAAATTAGCCTATGATTTACTCACTCTCAAACTATCCTAGGTGTATATGACAGAATACAATCTGAGTTATTTTAGAAAATGTCCTGGTTATTCCATTATAATGGCAATGAATGGCAGCCCAAAATTTTAAGAACAAAAAAGTGCATCCATCCATTATAAAAGTGGCTCTGGGGGGTTTATACAGTAAAGGCCTTCTGAAGCAAAATGATGGGTTTTTGTAAGAAAAATATCCACATTTAACACATTATAAAGTCATATATTTAGCTTACGGTGAATGTCTTCTGTATTTGACTTACAGAAAAAGCAAAAATGGCACAATGATGAAGCGTTATTTTTCTTAGTAAGTTTAATACGGAAAGTCGGTCCACCGGACGCTAGATATTTGACTTTATAACGTGTTAAATATGGATCTTTTTCTTACACAAACTCCTCAATTCGATTCAATTCAAAAGGCCTTTATTAACCCCAATTCCATATGGATTACTTTTATAATGGATGAATGCACTTTTTTGGTCTTCAAATTTTTGACTGCCATTCACTGCCATTATAAAGCTTGGAAGAGCCAGGACATTTTTTTTATATAATTCTGCCTGTCATAAAATTGAACAAAAAAAAAAGAAAAGAAATGCACAGCATGTAGCTATTACTGTAGCGAGACACTCTACCCACACCAGAAACGAATGTTAGCCATTATGGGAGCTTTTCTGGAAAAGGTGGGGTTTTTGACACCCCATTCTGCAGTAAGTGCACATAAACAGTACGATCTTTGTGTTTGCTTTTGTACAGTTACAGTACATATGTGAAAGATTCTCTCTTCACCTCCCTAAAATCGTATTTATAATGTGATTTATTGGCCAAAAGATAGCATTGTTGCAACATTTCTATAGATATATCTTGATAGTATTGTTATTGTGACACAATCCTTTAATGAAAATCTGATGTAGACCTATTGACAGTCCTAGTTTTGAATAGTTTGTTTCTGCTGATCTGAAGAGCTATAGTGCTTTTTAATCTAACAGTTTTCTAGTTCTCAAATCGTTCAGACAAAGGTTCTTTGACATTGTTTGTTGTTTTTGATCGCACATAGGTGTTCGGAGTCTGTCATTACCTTCTCTGCAACTTGGAAGTGTCAGCGGAGACATCCCTGAATGTATTCTGATCACTGACATTTGCATTCAGCACTTAAATCACATGCCAAAATTCTTTCATTTCAGTCTCTACACCTGACTCCCTCCTTGACTCTTTCTCCTTCTCCTTCACTCGCTCTCTCATCTTCTGTTCTCCTTTCCTTAAAATTGACACTTCAATTCCTTGCATGAGTGAGCGTGGCTGCCTCTGGGGAATTCACATTTCCAATTTCATGCCACGATGAGACACAGCGGTCACTGTGGTGCTGGGGCTAAACATTGCACTGCAGGAGCATGCTGGGGTAGAGTTGTGAACATTACACATTATGCTGATCTAGGGGCTGTCTTTACTCCAATGGTCACAGTTTCAGAACAGCATGAATGGACCTTTCCCACCACCTTGGGAAAAAACGTGCACTTCCTTCCGAAGGAAAGATTCTGCAGACGTCAGTTAGAAAGTTGCGCGTTAAAATGCTTGTTAATCCAGGGATTTAGTATCAGGAGGAAACGATAAGGTCGAGGCGCATTTCCGTTAGTGTGTGTGTGTATCTGTGTAAATTGTTAATATATGTGTGTTTGTGTTGGGGGAACTGAGGTTATCCTGGGGCAATGTTGCTGAGTGAGAATGAGAGTGGGAAACACATTTATCTGGGAGGGCAGTAAAAACGCACACCTTTTTAAAGACGGCGCGGGCTTGGGGTGGTGCAGTCGTCGGAAACTATGAATAATGGGAGAGGCACAGGGGCAGTTAGAGGCAGCAGAGGAGGCAGTTTTATAGAGCTCAGAGCGGCCAGAGCCCTGCTGAGATCGCCTGAAGCCTGTGTGCTCTAACACACGAAACACTGTCTCAGAGTCGCTGTGCAGCTGAGAGAATTCTGCTTTGCCTGCTTCTGTTTCCCATGGACATAAATAATATCAGCTTATCATGCACACCACATTATGCCACATTAAATAAAACAAGCATTGCATAATTGAAGATTAATTTACTTACAATACAGTTTGTACTAAATGTTTACTGTATGTTTATCGTTTGCAATAGGTGTCAAATATAAAAAAATTAATATTAAATGACTGGTAGTTTTTTGTGTACATGTCCATTAATTTATCCTTATTATATTATTATTATATTATTTAATTAATACATATAAATCATATCAATTTAACTGTATACTATTGAATGAGATCATAGAATAAGTGCATTGAATTGAACTAAAATAATGACACTATACTGTTTCCTGTTAAGCTGCTTTATTGATATTTTATTTGTTTTAATTACAGCTAAATGTATTGTTTCCAAACTGAAAGATATTGCAACATTGACGCTGTTTTTCCCTGTTCACTGTAAAGCTTCTTTGAAACAATCTGTTATATAAAGCGCTATGTATACGTGTGACTATTTTTTTATTTATGTATCCTAATATCATAATGAAACATATAACAACAATTTTTTTTTACTTCTTAGAAACATTGTTCCGTGGTGATGGAACCAAAGGGATAGTTCCGTGGTGTTTTTTTAGGCTTGGTTGTGTTTATGGGGTGTAGCAGAGCCGGCCCTAGACCTTTGGGGGCCCTAAGCAAAATTTGGTTGGAGGCCCTTGACCGTTTTAAGTAAGGCCTAAAGAAAAGCAATGACTACCTTATAACTATACTGTACATATATCTACTATGTTACTTTAAAATGTTTTAGTCTATTAAATTATGTTTTAATTATTCTATGTAGCCTACTGTATGATAATTATCTTTTTTTTACGCTGCTGGTCCTGAGTACATATTTCATTCTTATGTGGTAACATGTACAGAACGTCAATAAAAGACCTTGAGTTCTTGAGTTGAGTTCCATGTTTGATGTCTAACAGGAAAATTATGATACCACTGAGCTGAATGGCAGTGCAGTGCAATGAACACACACGGATGAACTTGCTGAATAAAAAGACTGATAAAGTGATTTTCACTGACCATCAAAGAAACATTTTTAATTGACACCAGAGTTTAAAAGGCAAAAACAGCACACGATAACAAATTTTGCTGGACAATAAATTGGTCAAGAAATTATTGCGATAAATGATACGATTTTTCGTTCTAAACCCATTTTCATCTAAAATAATGATAATGGCATAATAATGCAGGTACACCTTTTTTAAAGATCAATAAACTTTTTTCTCTAGAGACTCTGATACGGAAAACATTTTAAATATCCACAATAAATTAACAAAACAAACAAAAAACAAGAAAAGCAATGGACTCTCCGTCTGTTAACAAAAAATACACTTGAATAAATACCAAAAGCAATAAATAAAATTGATGAAAACTGCTTTAGGTACACATTAGGGGTGGCACGGTTCACAAAAGCCACGGTTCGGTTCGTATCACGGCTTTAGGGTCACGGTTTTTAAGTTCTGTACGGTTGTTGTTGTTGTTTTTGCTTTTACTTGTTAACACTCCAGAAATTTACCTCAGCATAATATGATATATAGCTTACTTATCCACAATTCAGGATACAGTATTAACACAATTGTTATATCATGTAATCATGCACAAACTGAACTTGATTATCTCTGAGGAAAGCTAGGTGAGATTTTGATACAGCAAGAGAAAGACATTGATGACATGCTTTCATTTATTTGGCAAAAAAAAAGGAGAATGTGTATTGCTATCTCTACAGGAACTTATGTGCCTTTTTTAGACACAAATATTGAACTGAAGAATTAACTTGCATTTATCAAACGGCCAACTTCAGTGTAGCTTTAAGCCTTGTTTATACTTGACGCGTCCGCACGAGCGCGGCAAAAATTGCGTCAACGAGGAGTGCGGGAGACCCAATTTCGCTTGGCGGTGTGCACGTCAAATTTTGTAACTTTGCGTGCGGCTCCGCAACCGAAGAAGCTCGAGGCGAATCTGGCCGAGCATGATGTCTCATCACGCCTGCACCCAGTCTGCGCTTCGAGTATAATAAACACCTCCCCAAACAGATGAGGCGAGGTGCGTGCGCTCTCTAGGGGGCCCTCTGCAGGCCACGGGGCCCTTTGCAATTGCAAGGTTCGCTTAGTGGCTGGGCCGGCTCTAGTATAACGTCTTAAAGGGACACTTGCTTTTTCATATTAAACTGTTAGTCCCTTAACTAAGACGAGTTGATACATCCCTCTCTCGTCTGAGTGTGTGCACTTAATCGCTCTGATGCGCTGTGACGATCTGATAGCATTTAGCTTAGCCCACTAAGCCCAGTTCATTCACTATGGTACCAAACAGAGATCAAGTTAGAAGTGACCAAACACCTCCACGTTTTCCCTATTTAAATACAGTTACACGAGTAGTTGAACAATCAAGTAAAAGGAGAACTATAATGTATGGCAGAATAGCACTCCTGAGCGTACTTCGACTCAGCGCAGTAAAAAGTCCCAGCTGAAAAATCCTTCCTCACTCTCTCATTTCTGTCAATAGTCCTATTGACAGAAATGAGAGAGGGAGGGTGAAATCTGAGGGAGGATTTTTTATATACTTTTATATACTTTTTATATTTTTTTATATAAAATATATATATCATACTTATGATATACTTATATATATATATATATATATATATATATATATATATATATATATATATATATATATATATATATATATATATATATATATATATATATATATATATATATATAAACTTAATAATATTTTTGAATAAAAAAATTAATTATTGGGATATGTACATTCACTTCAATGCAGTGTTATTATATACCTACCTTACTTGAACTTGAAGTTTACGTAATGTGGTATTTTTAGAGTGGTTAAAGTAAAGCTTTTGATGAAAATAGTATAAAAGCTTTTCAAAATGTTTTCTTTTCTTTATTGTATACTCATTATCATGGACACATTATTTCGTCTTGATCCACACATAAATTCTTAACATAATTATTAACTTTGGCATGTATTATTTACTATAAGACTCAGTCTGTCCTTAAAAACTGTAGTTTTTTTTTTTTTGAGAGTCCTAAATTGATTATGCAGCATCATATGTGATGGATGTAATATATATTGTAGTCTACTGAAAAACACCCTTGTCTCCTCGCGCAATACTCTGCAGGTAATGCATTTTTGTCAATGTAGGGAAATTACCTCTTAGGCTCCTTCCAACATATATTATAATTGATCAGATATTATTAATATTTTATATGACAAGTAGATTCATTGGCCTCTTTATAAACTACATTTTCATTCAGCCTCACCCTTAAACCTCAACCGTTGTAAACAATAGCTTGTTCTGAGGAACGCCACATTCACAACCCTAGTCTCATTTATCAGTCTCTCATATACAGCACTCAATGGCCCTTTGTGTAACGGCCCTTTATGATGCATTGCATGGTGGTGGAAAAAGCGCAGCATAGATCTAAGCTATAAATCACTTGAAGTATTTCAATCCAGTCGCTTTCACCTTTCTAAAGCCACCTTTTGGCTTGTGCCAAACCCACTCCGCTTTTGTCCGTGAGGCACCTGTAATCTCCATGAAAGCTCTCGCTCCCAGTATCTTTATTGTACCCCAGCGCCAGTTAGTTTTCCGCCCCATTTCAGTCTCAAATCAAGCATTCCCTTCCAACGTACAAAATAAAGGTTATTTAAGAGCTGCAGACATAGAGATTGAGCTGAAAAGAAGCCTTGGGTGAGTTCCAGTTCAGCTAAGACACATTGCCCTTGAACAAACAACACACACCGAGTAACAGCTATGCAAGTTTCCTACTTTTCAGCATTACGTAAAAAATATAATTTTGAATAAAGAGGTACAATGTGAGACTGCTTCTTCCATTCTGTTAAAATTATATTCAGTTTAGTTTGGTTTTCTGTCTTGGTGTTCGTTTCCTATCTGTGTGTCTGATGTGTTGCTATGGTTTCCGATGTGATTGTATTATCCTGTTCAGCTGTGTTCACCTCATTAACCTGTGTTTTGAAGTTCCTGTGTTTGAATCCCAAGTAGCCAAGTTTACTGCACACGTTTTTGTCATTCCGATTAAAATCATTCCGATTGAAAGATTCAGTTGACTGTTTACATGAGACGTTATCTAACCGATCTGGGGTATACATGTGCTGACTTTCAATCGCAATCATTTTGTGAAATGCGCGCACAGGTTGTCTGCCGCATCAGAAATGTCTTAATGTTCAGGGTTGCCATAGCAACTCTCAACGGCCACCAGGACTTTATACGATTTTATAAAAGCTTCTTATTTGTTCTAAAGTGTAATAATCATCTCAGAAAAATAAATTATTCTGTCAGGCGCAGTTGAAGTAAAAAGTACCTGGGACAAACGCTGCATGTCAAGGTGAGAGGGTAGCCAGGCTATGTCTGTGTCATAACGTTTACTCCTTTAACTTTCCTGTCTTGTCAACATTATAGCCTGGCCCACCCTCTTTAATTGTGGAGGAGTGATATTCAGGAGACTGAATATCACATCACATAAGGACTACTGATGGGAATAATGGCGTTATAGATAAACGGCGTTACTAACGGCGTTAATTTTTTCAGTAACGAGTAATCAAACGAATTACTGTTTCCCCCATTACAACGCCGTTATCGTTACTGAGAATAAAATGACGCGTTACTATTATTGAGCTCACTGAAGCGGTTTACATCCGATCAGACGCGCTCTGTCAGCGGACCTGCAGCTGTGTGTGTGTGTGTGTGTGTGTGTGTGTGTATGTGTGTGTGAGAGAGAGAGACATAGCCTACATGCGCGCGTGCATGCGACCAGCGATCAGGAGTCATAGTGACATCATGTCCAATGACTTCAATGGTAGCTTTCGCAAACTGGAAGTATAAGCACTACTTTCCCCTCGTTTAGGTGAAAGGTAATATGTTTATGTAACATGCAACTTATGCCCAGGAAGAAAGAGTCTCTCCACGTCGGTGAACGCAAAGGATATCGTGAGCTCCGCTACCGGATTAGACAGAGCCACGACATTAAAGCAACCAAAACTAGGTTTTTCTCGTGAGAAAGTGGGTAAGCCCTAGCCTGACAAGCCAGACCCACATCAAGATGTTTGGTCTGGAAACTCACCATAGACAGGGCTCAATCCGGGATAAACGGTTGTCTTTCAAACTCCCTCTGCACGCGATAGGATAGCGCTACCACCAACCAGAGCAACGAAGGTGAAACAGAGCTCGTTGATAGATTAAACATTCACCGTATCCGGTCGGCTAAACTCTGAACACATCTTCCCTTCTTAAGAATGACTTCAGTGCCGTTCTTTGTTCTTTTCTCAGAGAACAGCTTAACTCCAAGTCTTCCAGAATCGCAGTCAAAGCTGATTCGAAAGACCGCCGCCGTTCGCCAGTTTCTGTGTTTACTAGAAGCACGCAAACGCAACTCGGCCGTCGTCATTATGGCCCCGCCCACCGACTCTATACACGATGTGGTTGGCCCGTCCAGAGCGAGGGGAATACAGCTCAGAAGGGTATTAAGAAATGCTAGACGACACTTGCGGGCAGATTAAATTTGCTGCCGCTAGGGTGCGTCTAGATTTCTAGGCTAGGTAAGCCCGCCATACAAACAAGACTTGAGAGCACTTCTTGTTAAACTGTTTACTTTCGTGAGGAAGAATATACTTCAAGTAGGCTACAGTAGCTATGTCTGCCAGTTGTGTGACAGTTTTAGAATTTTAATGTGCACTACAAAGAGTCTATGTAAATTAGGCTAATATAATTTTTATTTTTATTATTTTCTATTTTTGGTATACTTTTCTTAAGGAGCATCTTTAATTTTTAGATTTATTTGATGGCTAGTTGGGGTCTGTGCAATAAATATTACAGTTCTAAACAATCTATTTTGTTTTATTGTTCCACTATATTACTGATATTTACAATAATGTATTGAATTTGATTGTACAATGTTTTATAATAATAATTTATTCTATTTAGTGTCCATTTCATTCATTTAACATTTAATATTGGGGGCATCCAAGTTATTTTACATATTTGAACATTTTAAAAAAGTTATAAACACTTGTCTATTCTACTAATTTCAATTGACTTGTGAAAACTGGTTAAAAAAATCTAAATTATATGACTTATAGCAACTTTTTCTTTTCTTTTTTTTTTCTTTTTTTTTTACAGTAACGCAAATAGTTACTTTCCCTGGAAACAAGTTACTTTTATTACAGAGTAATTCAGTTACTATAACTAATAATTAATTTATAACTATAACTATAACTAATTACTTTTTTAAAGTAACGTTCCCAACACTGATAAGGACGTTCATTCAAAAGTAATCGGGAAGTTTACATGCTGTAATTTTTTGTTTGCCCGGTTCATAAAAAAATGTATCCCACCCCTCTCAAACCGATTACAATTTCATTCGGTTTGGGCATTTTTATTCCGATTGAGGTGTTTATATGGAGCATTTTCATTCGGACTGGACTTTTAAACCGATTACAGTGCTCCATGTAAACGCACCTAGTGTTACATGGATGCACTACTTTGCCTGCCAGCCTTTTTTCTGAGTTTGGTGAATATTTACTATTAAAGAATGTTTAGTATCTTTAGACGTGTGTGAAACATACACTCTTAAAAATAAATAAAGGTTCTTTAGTAGCATTGAAGTTAGAACCTTTAACATCCATAGAACTTTTCCATTGCACAGAAGGCTCTTTATAGTGAAAAGGTTCTTTGGATTATTAAAAAGTTCTTTAGACTAAGAAAAAAAAAACATTTTGTAAGAACTGATCACTAAAAGGTTCTTTGGGGAAGTGAAAAAATAAACCCTTCTGGAATCTTTATTTTTAAGAGTGTAAGTGAGTCTGGATAATGCTTGCTTTTGGGTGTTTAATGCTGGGTGGAATGCAATAATCCCACCCATGTCTGGACCCAACATTTGGACAAATTGCAGTTGCTTTAAGGAGGTTCCAAGCGTTGTTTAATCTACCACTGAGACACTTACTTTGCCAGCCTCAGCAAATTATGTATAGAGCAACTGTAATTGAAATCTTGCCCATGTCATGAAAATTGCTGGCACTCTCGGTTTTGCAATAGCATTGGTGCCACAGCACTAATACTTGAACCAGCAATTAAACTGGAGGGTAAGAGAACTGTCAAGACACACTAATTATTTTGCTGGCATTTGAATATCAAATGCCTGAAGGCCACTTGCTGCAGAAGCCTAATAATATTCAAGAGCATATCTGTCTGTGTACTTTAACATTTGTAGATATCGTAAAACTGAGGAATTGCTGTATGTAGTTCTAGCATGCTAATCGCTTTGAAGAGTACTTCAGTGAAGAGCTTTCCAAGTGCTGTCTGAGTAGAGTCATTATGAATCAAAAAGAGCCGACGAGAGGAGACCACTGGGTTAAAAGTCAGTTTGAGGAAAGCCGGCTAAACAAGAAGCGTCAAGTTAACAGCCTATTTTGAAAGCTAACTAGCTTCTGAGCACGAACATCTAAGACATCTTGTTAAGTTCCAAGATTTTCAATCGCAAGTCTAATTTGTAAACACTCTATTAGGAGTATCATTGGTTGTTTGGGTGCACACGCTGAATGCAAATGCTAGTTCTGGAATGTAGCAGTAAACAAGGTCTGGAAAACAAAAGCTATACAGTCTGCTTCTGTCTATGTACTGTATGCAGTGATATGATACATCTCTTTAATTAGATGTGCCCTCTTTTTGTAGTGAGATGGTTACGTTTAGAGGCCCGTTCACCTGAATGGGGCATAAAAGCCAATGCAGTCGGTATTTTAATCGCATACCACGGATGTTATGCAAGGAACTCCATCTTATCCTCAGAGACTGATAAACAAGTTTAGCTTTATCAAAGCCATGACGTTTCTGTGTTCTAGGAGCAAATGATTTCTAATTCTAACAAAATTAGAATTTCTAACAAAAAAGCTTTTTTAATTCGAGGAAACAATTAAATGAGGCACTCATACATTTAGAGTGATGTAGATGAGTCTACATTGTAAGGATAGGTCAGGATGGTTAGCACGAGACTAGTTGATTAGTGATGCTAATTTATCTGGATTTTTTTCCTTTATCAGATTTCATATTTTTTAGCTGCGATGCTTTCATGGGGATGGATTAAAAGGTTGGTTTAATTTTGGTTTTGAAAATAATTTTTGACAGTGTGTTGCGCTTGCTAAACATGCTAAACTAGTAAGATTGATAATATTAGGAATAAAATTATAACCATGCAGCCGTCTATTACAGTATCACTTCAGACAGAGCATTGTAGGGTCACTGAGGAAAAATTACACTCATTCACTGCTATAGGAGGAGAAGAACTGGCTAAACTTGTAAAATCATCAAAATTAACAACATGTATGCTTGACCCTATACCGACTAGGCTATTAAAAGAGATACTTCCAGAGGTCATAGATCCTCTGCTTAATATCATTAATTCATCTTTGACATTAGGATATGTACCGAAAACTTTTAAGTTGGCTATAATTAAACCACTTATTAAAAAAACACAACTTGATCCTAAAGAATTAGTCAATTACAGGCCAATCTCGAATCTACCGTTTCTATCAAAAATACTAGAAAAGGCCGTGTCTTCACAATTATGTTCTTTTTTAGAAAGAAATGGTATATGTGAGGATTTCCAGTCAGGATTTAGACCGTATCATAGCACTGAGACTGCTCTAATTAGAGTTACAAATGATTTACTCTTATCATCTGATCGTGGTTGTATCTCTCTATTAGTGTTACTCGATCTTAGCGCTGCATTTGATACTATCGATCACAATATTCTTCTGAATAGAATCGAAAAATATGTTGGCGTTAGTGGAACTGCTTTGGCATGGTTTAAATCGTACTTATCTGACCGTTATCAGTTTGTAGCAGTAAATGAAGAGATGTCACACCGATCACAAGTTCAGTATGGGGTACCGCAAGGCTCAGTGTTAGGACCGTTGCTTTTCACCCTGTATATGCTACCACTGGGAGATATCATTAGGAAACATGGCGTTAGTTTTCATTGTTATGCTGACGATACTCAGCTCTATATTTCCTCACGCCCGGATGAAACCTACCAATTCACAAGATTAACAGAATGCATAGCTGATATAAAAAATTGGATGAATAGTAATTTTCTGCAACTTAATTCAGATAAAACTGAATTTTTAATTACTGGACAGAAAAGCTCCACAAGTAGTAACCGAGAATACTGTCTAACACTTGATGACTGCTCTGTCAAGCCCTCGTCGTCAGTGAGGAACCTGGGTGTGCTCTTTGATACCAATCTTTCATTTGAAAGCCACGTTTCTAGCATCTGTAAAACCGCATTCTATCATCTTAAAAATATATCTAAATTACGGCACATGCTTTCAATGCAAAATGCTGAACAGTTAGTACATGCGTTCATGAGCTCAAGGCTAGATTATTGTAATGCTCTACTGGGTGGTTGCCCTGCTCGCTTAATAAACAAACTCCAGCTAGTCCAAAATGCAGCAGCTAGAGTTCTTACTAGAACCAGGAAGTTGGATCATATTAGTCCAGTTCTGTCAACACTGCACTGGCTCCCTATTAAACATCGCATACATTTTAAAATCTTGCTTATTACTTACAAAGCACTAAATAGTTTAGCTCCCCGGTACTTAAGCGAGCTCTTAAGGCATTATACCCCATCACGTCGATTGCGGTCTCAAAACTCTGGCCAGTTGATAATACCTAGAATATCTAAATCAACTGCAGGCGGTCGATCATTTTCCTATTTAGCTCCTAAATTGTGGAATAGTCTTCCTAGCATTGTTCGGGAAGCAGACACACTCTGTCAGTTTAAATCTAGACTAAAAACACATCTCTTTACTATGGCATACACATAGAACATTTTTTACTTTCATTATTCAATTCAATTGACTGATTGTTAGGCTGCATTAACTAGGTCAGCCGGAACCGGGAACACTTCCCATAACACCTGATGTACTCGTTACATCATAAAAAGAGTGGCATCTACGCTAATGTTAGTCTCTCTGTTTATCCCGAGGTTTATCCCGGATCTGGGCCCTGTCCGGATCGGATGGTGGACCTGCCTGGACATGACCAACGCATCCTGGAGTGTCTGCTGAGCCGTGTCAAATGGTGTCTCCTCCGAATTTGCCTCACTGGCACGACATGCTCAAAACCCGTCTTCGGCGCAATAATTCCGATCTTTCATGTATTCATATTCTTGTGTAATTGACGCCCCATCCTAAATAAATCTGTCTCTTCCGTGATACCCTGAAAATTTTGAATAATCCGATCTAATATGATTTCCGACCTGTAAGGTTGCCAGAATAATAATCTTACACGGTGTGTTAATAGGCCAGAGGAGAACTGGCACCCCGACTGAGTCTGGTTTCTCCCAAGGTTTATTTTTCTCCATCATGCCCCGATGGAGTTTTGGTTCCTTGCCACTGTCGCCTTTGGCTTGGCTTGCTCAGTTGGGGACACTAAAAATATGATTAAAGTTATTCAACTTATTATACAAATAAAATATATGAATTAGGTCTTATTTAATTCTATAAACTATAATACTGATCTGCCAACATTGTCGCTATATGATAAATTAAAATAAGCTGATAACATCACTGTTTTCTCCAGTACGGCTGTACAGCCAAATCTAATTTTGTCGCAATATTATCCTGTTTGACACTGTGAAGCTGCTTTGACACAATCGTGATTGTAAAAGCGCTATATAAATAAAGTTGATTGATTGATTGATAAACGTTTCTCTGAGGAGGTTTGACTTTTCATCCTCTTTAAAAACACAGTCTCACTTAATGTTCCCTTAAAGCGATAGAGCTCTTCAACAGCTTTTGTAAAATATAAATATTAATGAAATGCTCGATAACATCAAACAAACATAAATCATATACTGGGCGAGCCTATTTTTTAGCTATATTATCAGCTAGCTATAAATATATTTTTAGCTGCACACTCAGAATCCACACAGACTAACTGACAATGACTATATGTAATTTTGCACATACATGACATTATTTAGTTACAGTTTTACTAAAGGAATTATTACTGACAGAGTTTTAAAAGCACATTTTCCAGAAGCTTTTGGACTTCTATCTGAACGTGGATTCTGTATAATGAGCAGAAAGAGTCTAAAAGGCATTGTCCTCGTTTGAAGCCAATGGAAGAAACTCTCTGGAGAATGCAGTAAAAATCCATGAGCCAGTTGGCCAAATGTTTTCATGGATCGTAGAAGAGAGGTCAAAACCCTGGCTGTTCCAGTGAACTTACCCCGAGGGTGATATGAAAACACGTGCTGCTCTCTTTCCAACCATATGCACACATACATCAATGCATTAAAGATCTCAAATCCTTAAAGCTGCCCCTCAAGCCACGAAAAGTCTGCTTAGGCGCTTAACTGTAACATGCACAATCATGAACTGTTTTTGAAATATTTCAAAACGTCCAGATGTGCATTCAAGAGCGTTTTTCTGTGGACTGTCATTGTGCGGACTGCAATAGCTGGTTGATATGTAAAGGAATGCGAGCACAGAGCGTTGAAAGGAAAGCAGCCCTCATCTTGAACAATACATCAAAGGGAGCTTTACATAATACCACAGTGAAATGTGTGGAAAATCTGCATTGGCAACATGTCAGCTCTATTCCCCCTGTGCTACCGGCATATTATTGTTATTTAATGACTAGGCTGCTAGAGCATGTTAATGTCCTCATTAAGAAAAGTGGGTTGAGTTCTTTACTGAAATTAGCATTTTGCCTTGAAGTGAAAAGGAAAAATAACACTGGCTGTATAATATCGTGTGTATCAAAACACATAGCCTTTCAGCTCCATTTGTATCAGTCTCATTACAGATGTGACCTCTAGCTTTGCTAGTGAATCATAATCTCATTTCTGTACGACAACCACCTAGCACGGATATAATAGTCCAAGGCGATAGCTGACAAATACAGTAGCTTTTACGATGATGTATGATGTCATTACGGGAGGTGCACAGGCATACCGATGTTTTACAGTGATAGATCTGTGTTGGCTTTTATGTCAAGCTGCTGTGAAATGCTGTGTAATTTTGACAGAAATTACCTTTGCACACTGTTTATGGCTCTGACACCATCCAAGGGATCCATTACTCTGCGGACAGAAGAGACAGATGGAATTGCGTGTCAGAATGCTGTAATCACCAGTCACATCAAACAGGCTCATTCGAATCGTGTTATTTTTATGTGCCCCTGCTGAGCTGAGAGGCTTTAAAAAGGAAATTTCCTATTATGAACGCATTAGTCTTATTTAAAAACACTGCCCTGACTACGACAATGTAAAATTGCTCATAAACCAGAAGAGTCGGTCTACATCCCCTCCCTTATTAAAAAGACTAGCCAGGGCACCTGAGCACAGGAACATCAGAAATCACTCATCAGCACCTGGAATCACACAACTTGTTTGCATAGCAGGTCTTGGAATGTCCCGTAGCGTGTCAGGAATCGTCAAAGCGCTCTGCTTATCTGAATAACAACGAGTTGTTTTAAGCTTACATGCAGCGTTTGATTGGCAGACCACAGGATAACGCCCCTGGCCAGTCTTTAGAATAATAGTTATTGAATAGCGCAATAACAAAGAAAGGATAAAACCTTTATGATGCACTGTATATTTTATTGAACATGGTGGGGACTCTA
This sequence comes from Pseudorasbora parva, assembly GCF_024679245.1. Lineage (NCBI taxonomy): Eukaryota > Metazoa > Chordata > Actinopteri > Cypriniformes > Gobionidae > Pseudorasbora > Pseudorasbora parva. Next base: position 27,962,942 of record NC_090175.1, read on the forward strand.
AAGCAACCACAATATTATCACTGCCAGATCTTGCGACTACGCCGCTATGGGGAATAGAGCTAAACAAATCTATTTTGACCTGTGGTGGGATCAATGGATCAAGCCTGCAGCATTAGCATGGTTAGTTCACATGTGCTCACATAAGAGATACACAAAACTATTCTCATTATTAAATATAAGTCACGTATTTTAACAGCTATTAAGTCAACAACCTATAAGAGTTTACATGATAATAAAAATCTTGTGTTTTTTATATATATATATATATATATATATATATATATATATATATATATATATATATATATATATAAATGCATTTTTGTAAAATTTTCAGGAAATTTTACATTTAATGACTCTAAAATGTCATGTAGTGTAATCATCAAGAAAGTAAAAAAAATGTACACATTGAATACACATGGGTAAAGATACAAGGTATTTTTTAATCAATTTTATTAATCATTTATCATTACATTTTTAGCAGAAGTTGCCCCACATGACATTTTACAACCTTGTCTTGTTAGTTAAAAATGAGATACATTTCTGAAATCTCAATGATTTCTTTCCTTATTTTCTTTTTCCTGTGTGTTTCTTCATTTTGGTTGGACCACAATACTCTGTTGGTCGCTCCACATGACTGATTGGCAGACAAATGCTTTTCAAATATTAATATTTTCTTTTTTTGTGATATCAGAACAGTTGTATCACCCTAAAATGTTTTACTTTATTCCCCCCTAAAAACTTTTTTTTAAAATTAATTAATTAATTAATTAAAAAAATAAAATAAGATTTTTATTTTTTATTTTTTATTTTTTTTATAAATCATTGGGTCAGAAAAAAAAACATCACATCATTGACCTTATCTTAAGTAATTGCATACTATTCTTTATAATAAAGTACTAAAACATGGGCCGCAACCAGCATAGACATTGACTAATTAAACCTAATTGCTGTGACTAATTGCTCTCCATTATGCACTGCTCTGTTTGTTAGGATGACAGAACATTTTAAAAGTTATATTTTTCAGCTGGTCTACCTCCTGCTAACAGGGCTTGTCAATGTCAAAATTATTGAGACAGCCAATAAAATAACATCAAGGCGGTCACAGAAGATTGCGAATTGCAACAAGATGCTTTTGTTTTGGTAAGATGGCAATTTTCATGACAATTTGGTAAGAAAAAAAGTGTGTGGTAAGATGTAAGTAGCTAAACATTTAATATTTGACAACTGCTTTATGAACTGATTTTATGATGACTACTCAGCTGTTTTATCAAATTTAGCCAGTTTTAATTGGAAATATGCTATCATTTACATGATTTGAATAATTCATAACTGAAAGTGAAAGTGTATTGTATAGTATTTTAAAATATTATTTCCCAATAGTTTCATTAGACTGCAATTAAACTTAGAATTGTTTACATTTTATAATTTATATATATATATGTGTGTGTGTGTGTGTGTGTGTGTGTGTGTGTGTGTGTGTGTGTGTGTGTGTGTGTGTGTGTGTGTGTGTGTGTGTGTGTGTGTGTGTGTGTGTGTGTGTGTGTGTGTGTATATTTATATAGCCTTAAATCCTTTTTAATCCCTTAGATAAAAAGAACAAAACACTTCCCCACCCCCTCAGGAAACACACACACACACACACACAGACACACCACCAACAATATTCACGACATTGTTATGGCCTTGAATAAAACTGTACTTCTAAATAACTATTGGCTCCTGGGGAAAACTTAAGATAGTGAAACAAAGACTGATGATCAAATAAACAACGGCAGTCAAACAGGATATTGAGACAGCTGAAAGATTTATGTATTTCATGCACAACTGTCTGCATAACGCTGACAGATCAGACGTTCTCTGAACCACATCAAATGCTCTCTAATTTCCCATAATCATTAATCATCAGTGATAGCTCCTCATAGCTCGATGTTATGCCTCGCCACAGCATAACTTGACATTCAGCTCGGCCCATTCAAATTAACCCATGACCCCCGGTCTCCATTTGATACTAGAGGAAGGGGGATAATTGCCAGAATGGCTTCCCCCACCCTCGGGAGACAGAGTAAGTGGGCTTTAGGGATGTGGACACGAAGACAATGATCAGCAGATATGAAAAGCATTCGTTCTGGTTTAGTCCCTGCTCGGACAGCAGAATAAAGGCAGCTGTTCAGGAACACTAGCTGCTGTTTGAGTCGGAGTGCTCTGGAACGCTTTGAACGCATTGTGGAATCGGTGCTGAGACAATGAGGAGCTTCTAGACCAGTGTCTAATTTGATAGCATCTCCAGATGGACAGCTTGCTGTAGAATAAAGCATTTGATAATAGAGACTGATGTGCATAACTTCCTTCTGCAGCGATGTCTGGCGCAGATAACAACAAGGCCGTCACTGTGATGAGCAGACAGGGCATTTGAAGATAGGAGATGATTTAATTTGAATGATATATAGATCTGGATGATTTGTATTAGGGACTTTTGAATGGACATTGGGCTTTTTAATTGCATGCATTGGTTCAGTACATGTTTGCTCATGTCGATGGATTATATGTGTAAAAAAAAAAAAAAAACTACTTTATTATTGTGGAATAATATAGCCTGTTCATTAAACAACAAGAAAGAAAAAATAGTTTTGATGCTGAATAATGTCTGACACCCACTAAATCCTATTTTGAACAAAATGCCAACAGTGTCACAGAATTTCTCTGTTATTTGTATTAAAGGTAGGCAAAAGAATTGTGAACGAATTAGGCTAGCTGTCTATTTCTGGGTCGGATGTCGGTACAAACTCATGATAAAGATCAGGAAGGACATGAGGATGAATATAATCACAGTAACAAGGGAGTTTGTTGACAGCAGACAAAAAGCGCAGACACGCACAAAGATCCCCCTCCACATGCCTATGTGCAGATACAAACATACAAGGGCATGCACACACACATACACAAGTCTCTGAAACACACTCCTCTTCTACACCCCCACCCCAAACCCTCCCACGGTCTGTCATAACCAACATAAACAGAGACGCAAGTAACTTTAAACTTCTAATGAAAACCCCAACCGCAGTGTTGAGACTGAGGCTGGCAGGGATTTGTACAGTTGTGTCTCCAGTTTTCCAATTCTATGCATCTGTTTGTTTATAGACAGAACTCCTCTGGGTGAATTGTTAGGAATTTAAATGGATGAGCTGATGAGTGAGTTTACTTGTGTTAAGGTACAGTAAAAAATGACTGTAATTTAACTAATAAAAGTATTTGATTTGGTGTAGGTTGATAGTATACAAACATTTCTTCATCAAATAGAAATAAGATAAGTCACTGAATGATCAATTTGGAGTTTTACATTTTTTAAATTAACCAATTATTTATTACTATTATTATTAGATCAACAAAATATTGGTTTGATTATATTTTTGCAGTGAAAAAAAAGGGTCAACCAACAACAAAGGTTCATATAGGTAAAGTAGTTTATTTAATATATTATTTCTATTTATTTTTTAACAGTCATAATCTCCCTTCCTGGCCACTATTTAAATCTCAAGTCAACTTTGCATATATATAATGGCGTTGATGGCTAATAACATCACTATCAACAAAATGCAAATAACAGCAATGCGATATCAAGCTAAACGATCTTTATCAGTTGTGAGAAGAAGAAAAAAAAACAATATGTTAACTTATACAGCCTAGTTTACAAGTCAAACAAGTCTAGTTTAATGAAGTTCAATATAAGTTTAGTGATAGTGAAATATGTTATTTTACAAATAAGGCAAGGGTCAAATGCACTTAATTTGAGGACAACACTGAATAAATATGTATTTATTTTAATATTTACTTAAAACTTTTCTTACTTACCTGGAAATGTCTTGGAGAGAGAGCGATGCGCGTGCTGTGAAGGCTCAGGCACCTGGCGGCGCACCTCGTACGGAAAATACTGCCAAGAGCTGTAGACGAGTCCTGCCTCTTCAATACTACAAACCCGCTGTTTAATAACAGTATAATCCCAATGCACAAACCGAAAGGCGCGTCGCGCATCTTGACGAACAGAAAATGCTGTGACGAACCGTCAGTCGAAGAGCTTGAAAGTAAAAGTGTGCGGATGTGCGGGCGCTTGATGCAAATAATGAAAGTTCAATGAGCGCGTGTGGGCGGGGCCTCCGCGGAGACGCGCGCTGCTATTGGACATACACTGCGCCCGTGAGACGCGCGGGATCAGGTGCACCGACCGCGCGCCGCAGCTGTTGAAGTGAAGATTCACACCGCTTAATGCTCTCTGTGGACTGCTCACTTCATCATGGCTGAACACTGACACAACGGTTTGGTAGCCTACTTGTGACATTTAACGTTTAAAAATACTGTGGGTAGCAATAGTGAAATTAGTCGGCTATTATTCATTTCAAAATAAACATCAACCTAACATTAAACTACATCAACTCTGTTTGTTTATGTTGATTTGTCCATCTCAAACTAATGAGCATTAATAACTTGGCATTGCTGCCCTCTTTTGGTGACAGATGACAAGCAGACCACAAAATAGCACAGATTTCTTGCTTTGAGGCAAAAATTAAATGGTCCAAATTATTTAATTTGTCCCACTTTATATTAAATGTCTTACTGTAGGCCTACTAACATTTAAATTAATAATTTGATATAATACTCTTATTGAATAAATACATGTTTTACATTGTACATTAAAACAATACCTCATGTAATTAATTTATGTAATTACAGCTAATAACTACACTGTTAACCCTTTATTACACTCTGTATAACTCACCCTTAAACATAACCATACCACCAAACCTGTGCCAAACTTTACCCGTGACCCATCTCAGTAGCAGCAAAAGTGTTTTGCAATACAACATGAACACAGCAAGTAGCTACACTGAACCTATCAGTTGACCGTATAAAGTCTGACCAGGCCATCATGTGGAAAGATTTGTTTGCCCTTGCCTTTCTCACCCAAAGGACTAGATTAATTTTAACCAGGACCTTTAAAATCTCAGTCAGCATGCCATGCAATGCGCACATTTTCCACTCTGTCTGTGTTGTCGAAATGCAGCTGTGCACGTGTGTGTCCGATAGAAACCCCAAAGCATCATGGGCCAAACCCTGAGCCCATCTGGAGGGGAGCAGGAAGCATCCAGGGAACCCCACAACTATTAAAAGGTTTCACTGGTAGCTGAGAACAACAACAGTTTTATATGCAGAGCGTTTAAAACGACCACTAACGTATACCACAAGGTATCTCTAAACATTCTGGCACTGGTCCCTCGCCCAAGGAATGGAGAAAATATGACGTGTTGGAAATATTGAACAAAATGATGTGCTTTTTCACTCTGTCATGCGAGCTGCTGTAATGGATTGGGCTTCACAAGGGAGATCCCAGGGTGTTAACGAGACGCCCGTCCTCCTCCCTACTGGGTTTTATGAAGTAGCGAAGCTTCCTGGTGTTGTGGCAGCTGTGCTGGCAGCAATTTGGAGGACTTTTTTTTTTTTTTTTTTTTTTTTACAGGTGAATCACAATGACTTCCTTTAGCGGGCTGAGCTGACATCAAGTTAGTGGTAATTATCAACATCTGATTACTAATCTCATGCTGTGTTAAGCCTGGGTGTGTCACAATCAGCTCACTATAGCTCTCCATGAATCACTGTGTAGGCCTGCATGAGTCTTATATCACTACACGTTGGGTCTTAACACACACAGTTGAGGTCTTTGAATTTGACAACTTTCATCATTCCTGTATTTGGCCCAAGCGTACATGAAGACCAGAAGTGTGCATAGTTCAAGTGAAGTTTTATTTAGCTTTATTTACACATTGTGATTTTTAAGTACTTTGCACTATATGTATATTAAACGTATACATGTTTCTTCAGTAGTCCCTATATGTAACAGTGCGATGTTTCTCTAATTAATTGGTTAAAAAAAAGTTTTACAAAATACACTTCTGCACCAACAATAAGCTGTTCAACAATTTGTGTTTTACTACTAATTAATTAAACTTACATTGGAAAGTTTTCCTCTAAATCTTCTTGCAGTTTTGGGGTGAGTTTCTGAGCGAGATCAATGGTGGGATTTTTTTTAGCTTTGCCATTTTTCAGACATGGGATGGGACAGTCTTGCACACTTCCTGTCACGTGCACACCCTCTTAAGACTGCAAGTGTCAGTAATAGAACAGCTTGCATTGTATATCTTTCTGACATTTAAAATAAAAATGATGCCGTTTAAAGTTCCTTTGTTCTGTTATTCCTGTGACATTTTAGCTGAATTTAAAGTCTAATGTAAATCTTTACAAAAAAAAAGTGTTTATTCACAGTGTTTATGCAATTTGGGTTTTGTGCTTCAGAATTTCCATTAGAGGAACATAATGAGCATTGATACTCTGGTTTTGTGATGCATTGTGGGATTTTTAATAACATTCAAATGCACTGGAAGTATTTTGCAATTGAGACAACCTATAAAAAGCCTGACTTCCTGGTTCCTTGACTGTTGAATTTGGGAGATGATTTGATATCCACCCTGATGGGTACTTACTTCGAAACCAATAACAAATTATTTCTATATTGTGTGAATGTGTGCGATATGAATGTAATTAGGACGTACTATTCATCACATTGCCATTTTCATTTGACATACCAGCGTCAGTTGCATTCACTCTCCTGAAGCTTTATGGCCTGGTTTTCACCCACTGTAGTAGGAAGTATGCATGCATATTTGGAAAGAAACATTTCACTTGGCCAGGTTGGTGCTCCTGGTGGTCGAACCACACACCGTAACATTTAGGAGGTGAGGTGTCACTCACTTCCCCTAAAAAAGTCTTAATGCATCAGTCTATGTTACTTACACATAAAATGAGCCGTCCGTGACGTGTTTGTGGTTTCCTCGCAGCTGTGAATTTCTATGTAAGCGTCTATACTAGTGTGTGTACTTCAGAAGGATGGTGTGTAGCACTGGTGGTTGCTGTGTGACATGGAAAAAAATGTTGGTGTGGGGTCCTCTTTTCTCCCGCAGCCTTACCGAATGGTATTTCCCATACCCCCCTTCTGCATCCAGGGAAATGCTTTGGCCGTTGGGGAGACCAGCTCGTAAATATGCAATACAGGGAGATCCTCTGAGTTTATTTGGGCTTAGTAGGGGAGCATGAGGTAGGTTGATTTTGTCATTTCCCTCTTTTTCCTCAGTGTTAGGAAACAACCTGCTAATGCGTCTGAATAACTTTTTATTGTGTTATTTTTGGGAAACCAACTTTACACATGTTGATGTCAGCCTACAAATGAGTCACATTTACCAAAGAGCAAACAATCTGTGTAATGTTAACCAACACTTATTTTAAGTTGATATTGAAAATGAACTGCTTTTATGAAATGTACAGTTCTTTCAACTGATCAGAATGATGAAACTACTCACCATCTGGCAAGTGAAAACTGTGATAAAATCCAAATGGAATAACCATGGGGAGGTAGGGAGCGATTTTATATAGCCACTTTGATTTATTTATATTCTGATCAAGTATAAATGTAATCGTGGCAGTGGCACAGGGAAACTCATTTTTGTGTTAAACCGAGAGGTCTGTCAGCTCGGAGTGGGTTATTAGGCCTGACAGAAGATCCTGGCCATCTTTTTTAATAACTCTGCTGACATCTGGTGGGCATTAGGGACATTACAGAAGTACATTTGGTGTTTGACCAGTTACTGTCAGTGAAACAAAATCAGTTAAATGAAAGCAAAACCCTCAATGTATTCTGATACAGACCATAATATCTAATATTTCCTCTATCTGAGTCATCATAGATGTCTGTAGATCACTGAGAAAAGGACGTCTGGACCTCATTTAAACTTTATATGAAATTTATGTTGAAAACACACAGCAACATCTTCTTTGTCTGTGATCTAAACATTTCCCTGAAAGAAGCATCCTTTGTGATGCCATACTTCATAATGTAGTATTCACTTTTTTTCATAATTAATATTAACACTGTGTTTATGAAGGAGAAGTTTCATTAAAACCTCTATGGCCACGACCGCCATAGACATTGATCTGTGGTCAGTATTCACATTCTGTTTTTCAGTATTGTGATGGTTTACATAAGTGTGTTAGAAAGCCTGTTTTTTTGTGATCCACTGACTGGGAACTTTGTGATTCAGTTCCATGTCCCTCATCTATCCATATAGATCACAGTCAGGGAGGAGCACTTAAAGGTGCACTATGTAGTATTTTTTCAGTTAAATATCCAAAAACCACTAGGCCAGTGTTATATATTTTGTTCAGTTGAGTACTTACAATATCCCAAATGTTTCCAACTATTTGTAAATTGTGAGAAAATTGCTATTTTAACCAATGACCCGGGACGTGTCAGGATAGAGTTTGAGGGAGTCGCCTGTCAATTGTGTCATATATCTGCGTTTCCCTCGGTTTTATTTGGCAGAAGCGCATTTCTCTTAGCAGTGTGAACATGTCACAGCAGCGCCAAACGAACGCACAGAGTAACGTCATAACATCATTTGAAACACACTTAAATGTATCTAATATGATAAACAGAGCTGCTTTACCTTATAATCATGACCGGAAAAGTGGAAATACTGCAGACGCCCGGCGACTTTGTCCCGTCCCATCATAATAAAAGTCCCGGTGCTCGAGAGCCATGTGTGTGTAACAATCGCTCCAGCAGCCATGCTCAGCTCCTCAACACTCTGTCCTGCTCTGCTTCACACTACAATGACGTTAATAACCGCATCTATGAACATGATTTCTGCCCGTGTCCTATTTTCCACCGGCTGTGAGGTGAAGACCACATCTCCCAAGATACTGCGCTCAAACTTGGCGTCATCAAACTACACCTTTATTTTGAATAGGTGCCTCCAGTGGACGGGAAGTTGCATAGTGCACCTTTAATACCTTAACTTTATCACATGCCCTGTTGATATTATCAAATCAGTTAATATCCTGATATAATATATTAAAGGGGTGGTAAAACACATTCTTTCGAAGGCTCGATTGTGTTTGTGGGGTGCACTGTAACATGTTCATGCTTAGTTTGTTTTAAAAAAAAATGCATTGTTTTCCATTTTACCTTTATTCTAAACTGCTCTGTCCCTCCTTGTAAAAACAGTCTGATGGTTTCCGGGTTCTATGATGCCGGTCCCTCAAAAATACGCAGTGTGCTCAGATTGGTTAGCTGGCCCAGTGTGTTGTGATTCGCTAACCTCGGAATCCCCCTACTTTTACCGGTAGTCTGTAAAGATTGCGGATATAGTGATCGCTACTGAATGGCACCTTTTTTTTTATTTTTAGGACGATTATAGCCAAATATCTATCGCAAGAACTATTAACCCAAAAAAACACCAAAACATTGGCTTTCCTTTAGTAGCCAAATCCATACCTGTCAACTTTTGGGTATAAAAATCCGGGAGAGATCCGGGTGGCTATAAATCCTCACATAGATCCATAATAATAATACATTTAATTTGTACCTGTGCTATTTCTACTTAACAACCTAACAAGTAGGAAATATACATACATTTTTATCAGTTTGCACTGCATAAGTTATTAATTATATATAGATTAATCCTTATTAAAGGTACTGAAGTTATTACAGATGGCAGTTATCGCGAGGCTAGTTACAGAGCTCAGATTGGAAATCAGATTGTTTTTTTCCTCCGGTATTATTATTTTTTAATAACGCGGGTTAAAATACGGGATATTTACAGGAAAATACTAATATGGTAGGACTGTGGGAAAGAAGGTTAAAATACGGGACTTTCCCTGCCAAAACGGGATACTTGACAGGTATGGCCAAATCAGAACCATGAAATACAACCATGTTTAGCCATAAACAAGCATGTACATAAACAATACATAAAAGCGCTAATCAAATAATAATTTACACAAATTCCAAGTTCGCTATTGAGATTTAAAAAAAGTTTGTAACGTTAGGTGTTTGTCGGATAATGTTAAGTATGAATGAGCATTAAACAAACTGGTTTGCTGAGCCAAACAGTGTTGTCATCTGTTTCTTTCTTGCTAAAATGAAACATTGCCGCGGCTCATTTAAGAAAATGACAGCTCCATAATAAAGAATAAAGAAAGATGATGATCAACACCGTTTGTGTTACCACTGAAATGTAGACGTAATATATTTCCAAATGTAAGCCCATCTTATGTGGAATGCACGCTTCATACTGTCATCTGCCCTGGCTCTAACCTCGAGTGTTTTAGCCTGTTTGCTTGTTGCAAACCTTGTGAGCACGCAAACCCAAACGCTGTGACTGCGCACCAAATGTTTTTATTGGTTTATTAAGTACAAACAGGTGAGTTATGAAAAATTGAGAGTGAGGGATTTGTTCACTTCACACAAAAAGATTTTGGAATGAGATAGCTAACTGTAGTAGCGTTTAATCCACTGTCTATAATAGCCTAATTTAGAGACACTTTTTTTTTTACCGACAACTGACAACTTTGATCGGTTAACGTTGATACGGTCAACCATCGGTCAAACGGTCATCGGTTAACATCCCTACCATAAACAGGTTCTGTTTTTAAAGTTGGAACTTGCCCTTCTTTCAGGACAGACCATTTTGCGAATCCTGCATTGAACTTGCGACGATTGTGAGCTTTCCTCCGTAAAAATGTGTAGCACAGTGAGTGATATTTGGGCAATAATTATGAGGGACCAAGTTAAAAATAAATTTTAACCATTGATCCCTAACTCCCCCGTCCCTAGTAAGGCTGAACAAAGTGGACCTGCAATCCGGATGAAAATAGGGTTTTGTCGGCATTGCGGCAACAACACTCCAGGCTACTATTCCACAGCAATAAAAATGGCTTTGCCCCCCTTATTTAATATTATCAGAGGAGGGGTTTATGTAAATATTGGAGCTGCTGATGTCAGCTACCCTGGAGGAAAAGGCTGTAATTCCCTAACGGCTGTTTGCTGTAGTCCTTAGAATGGCTGACATCGCCGTCGGTGTGTGAATGGGGGAATGTGAGGCTATATGTAAAGCACTTTGGATGGCCATAGGTCTGTTGAAAGCGCTATATAAATGCATTCCATTAACTATTTAATGGTCACAGTCAGGGAGCTCCGCTCTCTCTTGGCTCTTTCTTTAAGGGATGAGAGTCAAGTGTCTGCACTTCGTAGTCCAGGCCCCACGTCTGCTGAAGCTGCATGGTGGTTTGGTTTCGATTGTGGGCCTCTCAAGTCATTCAGTGCAAGACAAGATTAGCTTGGTGACCTTCACAGTGCACAGGCAGGCATTGATCAGCATGGCAATCTGGAACAATCTGTAACTTAAGAGGAAAGAAGAAAGGCCACAGTCCAACGTCATTCCTTTTGTTCTCGGCTACTGCGGTCTCTTGACTTAAGCACAATCACCGGTAAAGGCTGATTTATATACTTCATACTTCAGTATGATATACTTCAGCGTCGGACCTGTGGTGTAGCCGCGTTGACGTCCAGTTACATGCAGAGGGAGCACGTGTGCCCATGAAGCTTGGAACGCACTCTTCAAGAACAAAGAAATTTGTTTTCTCGAAATGGCAAAAACAAGGTTAGGTGTGTGTTCTCGACACATCGGCTGAGCAGAACTTTTTTCTCGCGGATGTCCGAGAACTATTATTTGATTGGTCATACATTTAAAGGGGGTTAAGGCGGAAAAACGCAGATGATCGGCACCTGCTTTTCTCGTGAAGTAGTAATGCACTGGCCAGAACGAACTTTGTTCTTGTTCTTGCCACTTCGAGAAAACGAACAAATGTCTTTGTTCTTGCAGAGTATGTTCCAAGCTTTAGAGAGGTATACGGCAAGGTATACGCATGCAACACACAGTCGACATAAACATAGATACAGCGTACACTTAAGTCTAGTTCACAGTTCACACTGCCCGATTTTTGCCCCGATTTTGAGTCTCCGACAGGTTTTGTGAAATCGCCGACAAAAGCCCGAGATCATAGGCAAATCGGTGCTCGTGAACGTGAGTGACAATCACGCAGTGTGAATAATCAAAGACTCGATCAGACGCGATACTTTCATAAACTCATGTCACGGGGCAACCTTATTAAAAGTATGAATGTCATGTTAATCCAAAAATATGTCATGATGGAATCAATGAATTGGTACGTTTAATATGTTTAATATGAAACTCAAACAGACAGCAGGTGGCAGCAAGTCACTGTTTTAATGAGTTCAATCCATTTGTTTGATTCCTTAAAATACACAAATCAAAAACAACATGACGTGTTAAAGCGGTTCAGCTAAAGATTTTTTCTGATTATTTCTATTTAGGCCTATGCGTTATTTAGAAATAAATAAATAAATACTGTCATGACCAAATGTTCAAAAAGTTGGCAGAGAAGAGGTCATGTGCGGGGGGAACAACATAATTGATGATAGGCTATTTTTCAAGATTCTTGCCATATACCTATCCAAGTCCTTCATCACAGACAGTATCGACATCAGTAGGCTATACTTATTGTATTTCGGCCACACCACAAGGTGTCACTAGCTGCGTTTCCATTACAGATTTGCGAAAAACTTTTGCGATATTTCTTAAATGTCGATAAAAAACTATTGCGAAATGACAGCGTTTCCATAGCTGCAGTTATGCGACTAAAACATCTTACTTTCCTCTCGCGATATGTCATTCCAAAATGATGGCACTTGGTAAGTTTGTAAATCCCATCCACCACACTAGCCATTATTTTTATTGGAAGGAGACATATGTGTTATCCAAGCATTAATGGCAAGGAAAGCACCTTAGTTTAGACTTAAGCGGCACAGATATGAGGCGTGTGTGTGTGTTTGTGTGTGTGTTTGTATGTGTGTGTGTGTGTGTGTGTGTGTGTGTGTGTGTGTGTGTGTGTGTGTGTGTGTGTGTGTGTGTGTGTGTGTGTGTGTGTGTGTGTGTGTGTGTGTGTCAGATCTGCTTCAAGGTCTTCATGATAATGTAGCATTTCTGTGTTTAGAATCCAGTATTACTGTAATCCTATTGTCTTTTATGAGTTTAATAAAGAACTCCATCTCGTCTTCTCTCCAAACCGAACCATCATCTGTAAAGAATGATCGCCTTTTAAGCGCGGCAGGTTGACGCATATAGAGTAGAGCGAAATGTTTGAATTTGCATGTTAACTCAAATGTTTTATTTTTATTTTTACCACTTTCGTTATTTTGGCTAGATATTTCGTTTGATGGGCATTTGAACTGAATTTAGAAATGCTTTGGAAAAGAAAAAATTGGCATTTAATAAACGAAATAATTTTTTTGAAATGGAGACCGCGTTTGGAGCGAGTGCATGCAAAATAATTAGTTCCCTGAGTCCGCAAATAAAAATAGACAGTTTATAGTTTATAATTATGTCTTGAACTCATCTGCTAAAAATGACAAGAGTATTGTAAATTGTTTCATCTCTCTTAAAGGAAGAAGGAAAAAATGAGACCGTCTGCGCTTTTATCGGCTGTGGGTTAAAGAAAACATACGAAAACAACTACGAAACTAAATAGGCTACGTTTAAGCCTAAACATTAGCCTGTAATATTATTATTTTAATTTATATGTTGGTTATGAAAAGTGAGCAGCATGATTAAGAATCGCAATATGTTTGAGACATGGGGAGTCACATGATTTTGATCACTTTGAGTTTTATTTTCTAGAAAGTCTTTCTTAAAAAATATATTTAGTTTTGTATAAATTGTATTTTTATTTTGATCGATGTTTCATAAATGAATTGCCTGTTTATTAGATAAGAAGCAAACTAAGATCGTCTGGAATGGATTGACGTTCGAAACTGGCCTGTTTCCTCGCCCTTTGAGTAAGGCTGAAACTATAGGCTAGCTCTTTCTGTTTTAATACATTTCTTGAATATATGTCTTAATTACAGTATATATAGCCTGTAGTCCTTATTAGGAGAAAATATATGTCCTTTTAACTACATTATCTTGTTATTACGACACAATTGAGTGGAAAATATAATATATAGGCCCTATGTTGCAGCAATGCGTCACCGCAACAGGTGACATGTAAATGCGAAAAAACGTTTCCATTGCAGTTTTGCGAAAATGTCCTTTTTCGAATCGCCTGAAAAACCACCTCATGAGAGCGTAAAAACTTTTTTGCGATATATGGGAGTTTTTGCGAAATTGCCGCGTTTCCATTGGGCGTATTTTTATTTCGCAATTTCAATTTGCGCAATTTGAAGGGTAATGGAAACGCGCTTACTGTAGCCTCAATGCTTCGTCCTCGCCTACTCTGAGCTCGATTGCTATGTCTGAGGTAAACCCCGCCCTCCTCATTATACGCATGAATAAATGTAGGAAGAAATAAATAAATCAAAAAATAAATGTAGAAATAATTAAATGTAGAAATAAATAAATGAAGAGTTTCGTTGCAAAATGAGATATCCATTTTGAGAAATGTTGGTTATTTGACATTATTATTTAAGACATTAACAGTCAAGTTCATTCACAATTTTTTTGTACATTAAACTATTACTTGAGCTCAGTGAAGGCCAGGGACACAACATTCTTCAAATCCAGGATATTTTTTATTTAATTTTATTTCCATAAATATTTCTTAAATAAGTCAAAAACCATGCCAAAATGCAACATATTTATCGTCAAACATCTTAAATTGGTTAAAAAAAACAATACATCATAAATATATGGAATAGTATACAAAGATTGATTAATAATAATAAGATTCCTAGTTAGTTTTGGAACATACACAACATAAAAACATTCCCACCATTGTACTGTTCTTGTTCTGTCCATAGCAGGAATCGCTGAAGAGCCTCAAATGGCCAGCTTGTTGGACATCTTCGGCTAGACTGGTTCTCAGGCAGTGGTCCTGGGCAGAGGCGGTCATGTTGCTGTCTTTTCTATTTTTAATTTCAAGCCACACATAGAGATAACTGTCACTCAGTGCCTGCAGACTCCTCTCTCCATGCTGGACCAACACCAAACACATACATGTAAAGCTGCCTAGAGTAGTAAGTCTGGCCAATAGGAGACTTGGGCAGAGAGAGGTTCTGCATCGTGTCAAAGCAGACAGTAACCATGGCCTCCACTGCATTTAGCAATGTGTAGAAAACCCGCGCTCTGCGTCGGTGGAGCATGACAGACACAATCTCTGCCTTCCTCTCTTCCTCAGTAAGGTGAGGATCTTTCATACGGAGTCTCGAGCTCATACAGGTGGCACAGCAGTCCTTTGCTGGATGCCCAGATCCCAAGTTGAATGAGGTTCAGAAAACATTGTAATACAGGGAGTAGCTGTTGTCCCTGTGGTTCTGTTCATGAAACAGCTGATGCATTTTGGTTTCTGACATGTCACTTGGGAGGTACTTCCGTCCAGGTGCGCCATGACGAGCGTAGTGGCTGGTCTTGCACATGAATGAGGATACATGCTGAACTCATGTCTGCCTGTTCTCCATCTTCTCATCAACATTTCTGGTTTCACCCTTGCACTCTGGTCTGGTTTCACCATGTTGACTGAAGTATTTCACCTCTCTGGAGACTCTGGAGAGTCTTTATTAACACCCGTGGAGTACAGAAAAGGTATTAATAAGGTTTTTTTCTGGAACCTGAAAATCATAAATTAATTGAATAAAAGGCTACACGTCTGGCTTCTACCCAAGATTGAACAGGCTATCTTAGACTATGCTTATAGCACCAGGGTTAAGGATGGGCATTTGAAGAAATCTTTTGGATCATCAGTGGGACAATTAACAATAATTTGTCAATTAATCGTAATTATTCATAATATTCAAAAACATAATGCCATAATAAACATAATGTGACTATGGCGTGTGCCAGTAATCCAGGGGAGTCCCTGAATGAAAAGGTTGAATAACAACGTATGGACGTCTGTGTGCTTGTGCTTCACATAGGGACAGTTGTGAAAAAACAAAACTGATTGCTGATGAGTCAGGGCAAAGGATTATGGGGAATGAAGTCCGGAATGGGGATAAATATTGAGGTAAGGGAGCCCTCTGGTGGCGATCAGAAGGAGCCCCAGAGGCCTGATTTGTGACAGAGCCCCCCTCCTAAGGAGTGGCTTCCAGACACTTCTATAATTGTCAAGGAGGGCGGTGGAGAGGAGGCAGGCCTGGGGGTGGGATGGGGGGCCAGGCCCATGGGGCGGAACAGGACCTGGGACCTGGCTTGACATAGATGGGCCTGGGCGTGTAGGCGGACCCGGGCCGTGGAGCTTGGGTGGACCTGGGCCGTGGAGCTTGGGCGGACCTGGGCCGTGGAGCTTGGGCGGACCTGGACATTCTAGAAGCCATGGCGGTGCGGGCCGCTCAGGGGACCACGGGGGCGCCGGAAGCTCAGGAGACCACAGAGTCCTCTCTGGAGCTGTGATCGGGAGCGGAGTCCTCTCTGGAGCCTGTTCCTTAGCGGACCACGGCGGGGTGAGGCACCTGCATGGGCGGCGAGGGCAGAGCAAGAGGCCTGGGCGGTGAGGGCAGAGCACGAGGCCTGGGTGGCGAGGGCAGAGCAAGGAGCCTGGGCGGCGAGGGCAGAGCAAGGAGCCTGGGCGGCGAGGGCAGAGCACGAGGCCTGGGCGGCGAGGGCAGAGCAAGAGGCCTGGGCGGCGAGGGCAGAGCAAGAGGCCTGGGCGGCGCATTCAGGATGGCAGCAACCTCCGGAATGTTCTCTGGGCTCGGGATCCCCGGACTCCTCCTCCTTCTCCTCCTGCGCTTGCGCCAGTGAGTCCGGGATATGGTTTCCATAGTCGCTGAAGACTCCGGCATGACGACCACCTTGTCCGGACACATTGGCGTGGCAGCCGTCTCGTGCGCAGGTTCAGGTTGAGCAACCACAGGACTAGAGGGTGCAGGAAACACAGGACTAGCGATAATCAACACTGGACCCGGTGAACACTGTGAGGGGCCAGGCTCCGTGGCCGTCGGAGCTTGATGCACGGTGCCCCCTCCCAAAAAATATTTAGGGGAAACCTCATCCTCTACCTCCCCAACAGTGTAGGAGGACCCATAATAACAGTGCATAATCCAGAAACTCAACCAGTGATCCTCGAGGACCTTCTCTGGTGAGTTTGGATCTGTAATTATCATTGAGTCCATAACAAAAAAAGTCAATAAGGGCAAAATCAGGGAAGTCTGTTAAATAAGCAAGGTCCAGGAAATCTCGGGTGTGGTCTTCTAGTGGTCTGTTACCTTGCTTCAGACGGATTAGTTGAATTGCTGGATCCATGTGTGGCGAAGTCTTCTGTAACGATGAGTCAACAGAGTGGGGATCCAAATGCAATTTTATTTAGACAGCAGTTCACAATCAAGGTCCAGAGTTCAGGCAAGATCGCAATCCATGTAGGCAGTCCAAACAAACACAACAAGGCAGGGAACGTAGGCAAAAGAACAATCCAGAAACAGGCGGTGATCGAAAACCAAGAGACATGAAACCATGACGGAACGCTCAGAATTGTAGTGATTACACTTTACAAGACTTCGCCGTGAATAGCAGAGTGAACAAGGTTTATATAGACTGCGGTGATGAGGCTAATGGCACACAGGTGTAAACAATGAGTCAGGGCAAAGGATTATGGGGAATGAAGTCCGGAATGGGGATAAATATTGAGGTAAGGGAGCCCTCTGGTGGCGATCAGAAGGAGCCCCAGAGGCCTGATTTGTGACACGTTATATCGCACTTTGTAAAGAAACCGGGCTGGCGGATATCGCGTTTTGTGAAAAAATACATTTTTACTACAGTAGGCTCAAAATGTAAATTTTTTAAATCTTATTAATGGCAGCAATTCACACATAGATTAAGGTACATCTAAACAGTGATTTCCAATAATAAAATCCAAATGTCAAAAAATGCTGTTTATCGCGTTTTGCAACCGAACTCTTCAAAAATATAAATAAATAAATATGGAAATAAATAAAAATAGAAATGAATAAATGTATAAATAAATGAAATTTTATATTATATATATATATATATATATATATATATATATATATATATATATATACATAAATAAATACATAAATATGGAAATGTATAAATTATTATTCATTTTAGTTTTTTTTTTTGCTTTTCTTTGTATATTTATTTATACATTTATTTATTTATATATTAATGTATTTATTATTTCTTGCTTTTTTACATTACTTTGTATATTTATGTATTTATTTAGTTATTTATTTTTAATATTGGCAGCTTTGACATTTCATGCATTTCGACCCCCTGCCAAATTTCCCCATAGCAACAGCAACTGACGCAGCGTCTTGTTCCCTGTTCAGGGAACATTTATTACTGTAAAGCTGCTTTGCACTATATAAATAAACATAACTTGCCTTGACTATTCCACTGTAGCACAGTATCATGTCTTATCCTATTTGTCACATCCTGAATGACAGTTCCTCATTTAGGCATTTAATTATAGATATTGTGATGAAAACAGCCTCAATATTCACCAGGTTGAACTGACTGGAAAATTTAGGTAGAAATATTCTAATAACATATATTTTAACAACACAAAAACTTAAAACAATAAACCTTAGTCAGGTTAGACGACATTGAATTTCATGCATGAAAACGAGGCTTTGACAGATGTACAGTCTTTACAATGACACACACTGTAGGCTATATCACATAATTTTCATAACTCACAACCTTTAAAACTGCTTTAAGGAGTTTTTGTCCACTTAAAGTTAGTCAGCTGAACAATGAATCAGATTGTTGTTAAACAGCAAAGCAATCTATTGAATGCACAGTAGGCCTATTTAAAACATTTTTACACTTTTTTTTCCCATAGATTTGTTTCCACTTGTTTAATTTTGTGTGTGCTGCCACACATGGATCAGGTGCAGAAAATAGGAATGTTTTAATTTTATTTTATTGAGATCACAACCTCTGATCTCTCTGTACCCTAGAGCTCTTAAGTCCTAATGCAATGTAAGCTTCTCTGGATAAAGTCAGATTAGGCAAGGATGGCACATAATAGTATTATTCTAGTCGAATCCAGTCATTTAACCAAATTAATTAAATTAAATAACATAAAAGAACTGGCCAAGTAAATTGCCACTGGCAAATAAACTTGATGTTATTGCATGTTTCTAACTGATCAACAGATGGCGTAGTAGTTCAGTTATTGCAGTTGAATGCTATAATAAATTGAATTGGGCCAAAATAATTTGTAGAGGACAAACTGTATATAATATATGCACTCAAAATTATTTCTAAACAAATCTATATACTGTCATAACATAAGGTCATAATGATACATTTTTCACGGTGATATTTTTTTCTTTTATAGGTTAAGTAGGCCTAGATACTTACTTTGATATTTCTGGTTTAATAATAGTATAATTAACTAAGAAACTTTCTGGTTTGATAATAAAATTTACTCAAAATTATATAATATAATAAAATAAAAACAATATAATATTTTATATATTACATATTTTTTTATTATGATTATATTTCAAAGGTATGATTCTACAAATATTTGGCAAATATCAAATTAAGTATTCAGGTTTTCAATAATATCTACCTAACTTATATATATATATATATATATATATATATATATATATATATATATATATATATATATATATATATATATATATATATATATATATATATATATATATATATATATTTTTTTTTTTTATTATTATTATTTTGAAACAAATCATTATGGCCTGAAGTTATGACAGTATAGTATGCAGTTAGTTTCAGATGATTCAATAATTCTTCAGTATTTGCATAGATTTATGTAAAAAAAAAAAAAAAAAAAAGATCCTCCAAATATGCCTTTGCTATTCAGGTTGAATGTGACAATAAATGTAACCATTAATCATTTGAATTATCTCTCACCTGATCAGATGACAAATGATCAGCTCAAATTTGTAATAAGTGTTGCCGCAATGCTGAATTAAAGGATAAGAGTTTGCAGCAGAGTTTAATAAGATGGTGGGAGAACAGTGAACAGTGAAGGGTGTAAGAAGAGTGGAATGATGAAAGTCATATACCTGTCTGAGACGCCTTGTAGAGAGTCACTCACTGGTGGTGTGTTACATAAGAACTGCAGTGCTGAGTGTGAGGGAGAAAGAGCAGGCAAACGGTGCAGTCTGGCATCAGGGTGTGGTCATGCATGTGTGTGTGTGTGTGTGTGTGTGTGTGTGTGTGTGTGTGTGTGTGTGTGTGTGTGTGTGTGTGTGTGTGTGTGTGTGTGTGTGTGTGTGTGTGTGTGTGTGTGTGTGTGTGTGCGTGCATGTGTGTGTGTGTTGGGGGGGATGGGTGTGTGTGTGTGGGGGGATGTGTGTGTGTGGGGGGTGGGGGTGTCAATACTCTCAACTGTTCCTTAAGGATGGACTCTATTGTTAACACCCCTATTTTATTAAAGTCCTGATAACATCTTCACTATTTCAATAGGACACTATTCAAATTAGCACATTTTCTCTCAATCGTTATGCAAAAAATATAGGCCTATAGTTTTACAACTATATCGTTATAATTAAATGTGTTTTTTCTATTGAACCAGAAATAAAATAGAAGCATTTTAACTAGACCCCTTGTCCCCAATAGATATACCTGTGCATGGGTTTGAGTCGTATAGACCTTGTGTTATTAGTTTTAGATCACTTCCTGTGTTTTGCTCTGATCAGTTCCAATTAAAAGAAAGAGTCAGCCTATCTTCCTATAAGCCTGCATCTTCCACCTGCCTTTAATCTATTCCTGACCTGATATCAGGTCATCTACAACATCTGAATGGGATCTGAAAGCATTATATTAGGGTATTTAATCATTGGGTTTCATAAGCAGATCTGAAAGTGTCTGAAAGATCTGAAAGGAAAGGATGTGAAGGATGCTTTATTTAGCACTAAATACACTGATGGTGCAATATTGTGCTGTTTGCGCATGTAGGTTGGGAAGGGTTTTAATTCTTTGTTATTTGGGGACTTTTTTTGTCCTTTTTGCTTGTCACCTCTGGATTATGATGTGTTCTCTCTAGGTGCTAGGGCAAACATCCTCCAATCTCTCTCTCTTTGTCCTCCTGTGAGCAGAGACCTCCTGCTGAGCCAGCGGGGTGTGGCTCCCAGCAGCTCTGAATAATTTTGCCAGACACCATGGCACATGCGTACACCACAGACAGATCTTCCTGCAGCTCACGCTTTCCCCCCTTTTTATTTGTGATAATTTGATCACACCATTTTTGAGCACAGCCATTTTTAACTGCAACGTGCAAGGCTTCCAGCTATTTAAGCTGTACAAAAACAGTCAATTGTGCTGCTTTATATTGCAAACTGTAGTATTTGTTATCATGTTATTTTAATAATCATAAATAAGCTAATCTCCCACCAACGGTTCTCTGAACGAGTGGTGCCTTGTTACTTCACAATGTGGCACGAATTTGCTCTCCAAAGCCTTCAGCTGTCTCTGATCCTCACTGCTGGAATAAGCTGCCAACCTCCACCTGAAATGCTGAGATAGAAAGATTTATATTTATCCATTTATCAGCTGATTTTATCCAAAGCGACTTACAAGAGAAGAACAACGTCGGGTTTGTTTGACAACTTGCTTAGGAAGCAAGCTAGAGAAGAACGTTTTTTCTGTAAGTGTAGTGCACTGGTTTATGGGTATAGGCAGGTGCTTTCGGAAGGGATGTGTCTTCACCTGCTTCTTGAAAGATGTGATGGTCTGCAGAAGCTGAAAACACACCTCTTTTTGCAAGCTGTTGACCTCCTCACAATCTTAAACCAATACACTACACACTCAATTTCTTCTATACTCTAGCTGGTTTACTGATCTAGCTTTCTGCTAAATCTGGTACTAATACAAATATTTCTGGCTCTGTGATAAATTGCTTATGTTCCTCTATTGTAATTCACTTTGGTTAGAAGCCCTAAACACACGTCCTAAATGCATGCATGTAAATCTCTACTCATAAACACGCTGGTAGTGTAAATAGTTGAATTTATTACCAAAGTGTTGTGGTAATGTATTACAACTAACATGTAAAATGTAATAATGTAAAAATGTGTAATGCAATGTAAGTCGCTTTGGATAAAAGCGTCTGCCAAATGCAAATTACAAATTACATTTGTATTCAAATTACATTTTAAAGTAACTAGTAATGTAACACATTACTTTTAAATTTACAACAAGTTACTTTTTCGGTAACACTTTATTTTAATGTTCAGTTATTAACTGTTAACTAGTTGCTTATTAGCAGGCATATTACTGAGCTATTGGCTGTTTTATTAGAACTTATAAAGCACATATTGATGCCTTATTCTGCATGACCTTATTCTACATCCCATAATCCTACCCTAGGGCTGCTCGATTATGGAAAAAATCATAATCACGATTATTTTGGTCAATATTGAAATCACGATTATGTAACACGATTATTTCACATGACTTTGGGAATGTGTTGCATTTATTAAAAAGACACCTTTCAACAATTCTTAAATTGAAATTGTAACATTTGTTGTACTTTATGAACTATTAAAATAAATAATATAACATAGTTAAATCAAAGTATAAAAGTATTCAAGTAAAAATGGTAACTACAAATAAATAAGATCAACAATAAAGTGCACTTCCACAATCTCTTGAAAACAAGTTAGGCAACATTTTGGCAAAATATATTCAACAAATTCCAGCTAGTAACTCGATCAGAATATTACAGGCTGGCTCACCATTAGCCCCCAGAATTAACAGCATAATAGGATACTTAAATAGGATACTTAAGTTGAATAAATAAAAAGTAAAAAAGCAAATGTTTTAAAATTAGAAATCTTATGTAACAACAATATACACTACTGGTCATTAATTTGGGGTCAGTAATTTTTTTCCTTTCGTATTTTAAATAAATCAATACTTTTATTCAGCAAGCATCAATGTGTTAAATTGATAAAAATTGATAGTAAAGAAAATGTCTAGCCTATAATTAGAAAATATATATTTTTTATTTTGAATAAATGCAATTATTTTTAACCTTTTTTATCAAATATATTGGGCAGCAGAACTGTTTCCAACACTCATAATAAATCTGAATATTAGAATGATTTCTGAAGGATCATGTGAGAGACTGGATGTCACATGTGACACTGAAGACTGGAGTAACGATCCTGAAAATTCAGCTTTGTATCACAGAAATAAATTATAATTTGAAAAAGTATAATAAATTGAAAACCAATTATTTAAATTTGCAATAATATATCAGAATGATTTAATCTCACTTTATTAACCAGTGCCTTTGCTGCGGACCCAATAAAAATGTTGAGGTATTGCTACTGACTGACTCTTACTGAAGAGATTATAAGAGTAGAGCTAACAAAAACATTTCTTGCAAAACTGGAGAAGAATAAGAAAAATTTGAAAAAGCCGTACCGGGAGAAACACAATAAAGATGCTTAGGAGCGTTATTTGGAAAAATTGTCATCCATTCAGAACATAGATCCATATGAGCTGACTGAAGGAGGTTGGAGCGCTGACCCGCATTGCTACCTCCATCCTCATACCTTGACATTGTCAACTATCATGTTTATGGTATAAGCGCATATACCAGTGAACAATTTAAAAACTATAAATCTCTTGAAGCCCACGGACATTTCACCAATGGCTGGGAACAGGATTTATTGACATTCCTACTGAAGGACTGCGACAACAGACCACAGTAGTATCAGCAGGTTTGCTGTAATGTCCTGTTAACTATAAAACTCATTAATGATTAAGAATGGTTTGTTTAGTTTTAACGTGCCGTGAGTAGGAATCATTTTTAATTATTCGACACTGCCCCCTCTTCATAATTTTTTTTTATTGTATCATTAAACAAACCAAAATTGCCTAACACAATAAAGCAGAAACATTGTTCCAATAAAACAATTTATCATTATGAAGGAAACATTGTCTAACATTACTGAGGTAAATCAGTGTATGTTTGTTGAATAGTGCATTTTATTACAGTACATTCGGAGATGTTTGCAAAAGTGATGTTTTTGCATCACACCACTGCAGCCCAGGCCATCCAACACCTCATGGTTACAGCCGCTACATGCTGCCCATGTCCTTGTTCAAAGTGGGAAAGCTAAAAAAAAACATTTCCCCATTGTTTAGTTTTTGACCCTTTCTGTCATGAGACTTACCCTACTTTGCTGTCACAAGCCTGTCCTGTCTTGTGTGCACATGTGGGTTTTGTTATCGTGGCCATGTGCTCCTGGCATTGTTTTATCCCTCCCCCCTTGTTAGCTCATTATTCGTTGTATTTGCCCCAACTTTGTTCCCTGATTCCCTGCTTGATTTGTCCCCTTTATAAGCTCCTTATGTTTGTCAGTCTTTGTCAGATCGCTGTTATGTCGACGTCTCCCGGTTTCCCGTGATTCCTTTCCGGTATGTTTAAGTTGTGTTTTGTTCATTCTAGTTTATGTTGCCCCCTCGTGGGTTTTGTTTTGTATTCATGTTTCTTTTTATAAATAAGTTGTTCATTTCCGCGTCCTCGCACCAGTTTTCCTTTGTGTTAAACGTGACATAAACGAATCAAACGTGTAAAAATTAATCAAAAACACAACTCTCCCCAACAACAGAACACCCAAGCATTGATACCTTACAAATGGAGACTGATTATTGCAGCCTAACAATCAGTTAATTTTGAATAATATAAAGTGATAATGTTTTATGAGTATGCAATAGTAATAAATAAATAATTCATATAAATAATAAATAGTACGTATATTTTATTAATTTCTCAAGTACCGACAGCAGAACCGATAGCACTGGGACTCAATTAATACCAGGTTTTGGTAGCCATCCCTAAACGTAACACATCACTTAAAAAGAAAGTAATGCAATTAGCTACCTTTTTAGGGAGTAACGCAATAATGTTATGCATTACTTTTAAAATTAACTTACCCAGACACCATATCCAAAATGTTGAGTATTCATAAGAAAATTTTAAAAACAGTTGCATAATAATGCAGATGAATAAAATAGTATGAAATATAGTGAATGGGGAAGTAAATTCAGGCTGCCGTAGCACATACTGTCTTTAGGCAAGGCAAGGCAAGGCAAGTTTATTTATATAGCACATTTCATACACAATGGCAATTCAAAGTGCTTTACATAGAAAGGGATTAAAATAGGGCTAAAAAATGCATAAGAAAAAGAATACAATGTAAAGAGAATTAAAAGTAATAAAATGATGATAACCAAAGAAAAGAACAGGTAAACTAAAACAGTTATAAAAAATTATTTAAAAAAATGATGCATAGATAAGGTGCAATCAGTCGGACGTACAGTGGCTCAGAGCTCATTCAGTAAATGCACAGCTAAACAGATGTGTTTTGAGTCTGGATTTGAATGTGGCGACTGTTGGAGCACATCTGATCTGTTCAGGAAGCCGGTTCCAACTACGGCTGGCATAATAGCTAAAAGCAGACTCTCCTTGCTTTGAGTGAACTCTTGGTATTTCTAACTGACTTGATCCTGCTGATCTGAGTGATCTGTTGGGTTTGTATTTAATCAGCATATCTGCGATGTATTGAGGTCCTAGGTCATTGAGTGATTTATAAACAAGTAATAGTACTTTAAAATCGATCCTAGATGTAACTGGAAGCCAGTGTAAAGACCTGAGGACTTTAAAGACTTTAAGACTCTTTACTTTAAAAGGATGCCCCAACTTTCTGTCGTCATTTACTTCCAAACCTGTATGCATTTCTTTCTTCTGTGGAAAACAAAAGATGATATTTTGTGTTGGGAACCAAACAACACTGACTTCCATTGGGTGAGACATTGTCTTTTTTCATGTTCCACAAAAGAAAGAAAGTCATACAATTTTGAAACAACATGAGAATGAGAAAATTAAGACTATTTTTGGGTGGAGCATCCCTGTAAACATTAACTTAATCGTTGTCAGTAGTGGATATGTGTATGTTGTCAAGTCAACGATGATAACATTTTTGGTGTAAAGCATTTAACATCTGTCATTGTTAAACCTGCTCTTAATCCTGTTCCTGCTGCTTGTGTTATTGCTTCATTCCGTGCAGTGATCTGAAATTTTGACTCTGTATGTGCTAAAACTTTTATGGTGGCAGTTTTATTTGTAAAAATAAATTGGACTGCTGCTGGAAGGAGGTGGAAAGTTGGGATTTTGGTTTGTGTGTGTGTGTGTGTGTGTGTGTGTGTGTGTGTGTGTGTGTGTGTGTGTGTGTGTGTGTGTGTGTGTGTGTGTGTGTGTGTGTGTGTGTGTGTGTGTGTGTGTGTGAGAGAGAGAGTCTGTTTATGTGGTTTATGAGGACACAAATTTGTATAACTACATGGGTATTACACTGGTATTACACTATAAATGTGGTTTATGAGGACATATCAAATGTCCTCATAATTCAAATGGCCTTAAAAACATACTAAATGATGTTTTTTTGAGAAAGTAAAAATGCAAAATGTTTCCTGTTATGGGTAGGTTTAGGGGCAGGGGCAGTGTAGGGGGATAGAAAATACGGTATGTACAGTATAAAAACCATTACGCGTATGGAGAGTCCCTGTAAACCACATAAACCAACATATGTGTGTGTGTGTGTGTGTGTGTGTGTGTGTGTGTGTGTGTGTGTGTGTGTGTGTGTGTGTGTGTGTGTGTGTGTGTGTGTGTGTGTGTGTGTGTGTGTGTGTGTGTGTGTGTGTGTGCGTGCACACTTTTCACACTTTTTAGAATGTGTTTGTATGCGTGTTCACGTCTTGTAATGGAGACTTGCAACAAGGCAACAGCAGAGCTGACAGAGTTTAATTACTGTCAGTCTGAACATCCATTAATCTTTTGTCAGATCAATAGTGCTTCCTACTAATATAGCCTCTTTCCCAAAATTGACCACCATTTATTTTCTTCAGAAAAGTCTGTAAAAAAATTGAAAGAGCCAAAAATACTGTAATTTTATGAAGAAATTTTCCATTATATTTTCCCCCCCTGTATTTTGAATTGTGCATTGGGTTCAAGCATTGTTGGTAAATCATAATGTCCTGTCAATAAATGATCAGTATTTTTTACACTGTATGAGATACATTTGTGCTCTAAATAATGAGGAGATCAAATTAAAAAGTATACGAATTTCTTTGTGCTTGTGTCCCTTTTTTCATTCCATGAAATCTGTCTGTCCCATTGCATGATTTCTCAGGGGAGGAGAGTGAGAAAGATAAAAGTAGGAGGAAGAGAGAGACCGAGGGAGGCGGGTGGATGAGAGAGAAATTTAAATTTGATACTAAGGTTGTGAAGGGCATTAACACTCAATGTTAAGTGCCTTCTTTAGATGTTCCTGATATATGTGTAGTATTTACCACTTATATGAAAAAAGTGTATACTTATATGTTTATATTGTCAAAAGAAATATGCATGAATGTGTCCAAATACTGTCGACTATCTCCATTATGCAACTAGATCCATACATGCAACAAAGACAATTACATTATTAAAGGATAAGTAACACACAGATTCGGCCAAACTCATGTTAATCTTGATAAACACTCTAAAAAATAAAAAATGGATTAAATATGGACAAACCCAGCCATTGGGTTTGTCCATATTTGACCCAAAATTGGGCAAAAACAACCCAGCATTTTTAGAGTGTATTAGTACTGAATCCTCATATCTCCCAAGAGTCTTTAGTTTAATTAGATCATATTTATAAAAGACAGATACGCTTTAAAGATTCTTTCTGAAAACAGCTGAGCTTGTGGAGGCTTAGCAAGAGTCACGGTTGTCCCTGGATACCTTTTGATTCACTATATACGTTCATGTTGTTAACATTACATGCACCTTTGCACCGATTGTCAACAAAACAGACATTTGATGCAGTTTCACTCACCGTCTGCAGTTTCCACTCATGACCGGGAACAAACAAACACACTTGCAGAACTCCATTGCTGCTCTGGAAAAACAAACTGCATCACTGTTTCCTTAATGCTGGGTTATTTGCTGACAGCTTCCATAACTGAACGAAGCTTGTTGATGCTCTTGCTCTCGCTCTGGTTGATGTGCACACGTGCTCATTTGGAGAAGTGCCCATACAAAGAATTACGCCCTTTATGACACCATACAGGGACATACTATGAAGGGGAAAAAAAGTTTCAATCCTGAAGGAATGTATTTGACAGAAATTGTATTTGTTTTTTAACATTTTGTCCATTTTTAGCATGAGAATCCAACTCTTTAACAGTGTAATTAAGTCAGAGGGCATGACATTTATAACCCCCTTAAAAAAGACATACGGTTGTGTCTACTGTGAACTGTGAATTACGAGTGAGTTGTGGTTATTCAATTACCCTGACACATTAAGATGACAAATAGTTCGTACTTATAACGATGGTTGCATAATTCATTAGCTCTCTATAAATTATTCTGACTTGGCTAAGACTGTACTTGCACCACAAGCCACACAGATATCATCAAAATATAAAATCATTTAAATTAGTTATTTTTCTGATGCTATTATTCAGAACAGCTTTCAAAAATAGGGCAACATAATGTTTCATCTGAGGTTTCTTGGAATATATGTGCAGTTCAAAGCTTTAATGTTTCACCTCCAGAATAATTCCCACAACATCTATTTTTGCAAGAAACAATTTTAGAATGTTTGGTCATTTGAACAACAGCTCCCGCTGGAGGTGTTTTCAGCATCATCTGTTCAACTTAGCACCTTATTTATTCAGATTTGCATAACTACAGAAAGTGAGACTGCCCTGAAATGGCAAAAAAAAAGATGAGATAATGAGAGAAAAGATCGAGAGAGGGAATGTGGCACTTGAGAAAGAGTTTAAGTGGCAATAAACACTCTAATAAACAAAATTATGTGAAGTAATGAAAAAAAAATGATGAAAACGAAACACTTAAATGAAAGCTATATTTATCCTATTTCATCCGATGTTAAAGTAACAGTGAACCGGAAGTAGCAAGTGAGTTTTCTTCAGTGCTGTGATGTATTTCCAAGTGAAACGGAATATTGAACAGAGGGCAGGGTTTTTACCTCAGCGCTCCTCCTCTCCATCTCTCCCTCATAGCAGATGAACGCTTGAAGGGGAGTGGTTACGCATTTTAAAACCCAAGCCGTCAAACTGACATCAGCTGAGAAGGAACGCCATTTTCAGACCGGAAGTAGCTTTTCAGATTTTGATTAAAGATTACCACGGCAAAAAAAAATTTCCCCTGTATATTAACTTGCATGGATTAATTGTTTACCCTAAGACCTGTAATATATGCCAACAAAGTAAATAAGATCATTTTTTTATTATTACTACACTGTAAAAAATTATTTAGAAAAAAAGTTACCTGGTTGCCTTAAAAATTTGAGTTCATTGAAATAAAATTTTTGAGTTAATACAATGAACATTTTTTGAGATTCGACAACCTTTATTAAAATATTATTAAAAGATTTTTTAAAGGGGTACTTCAGCGCTGGGAAGATGAATCTGTATTTAAACTGGGTCATCAATGCAGTAGAAATGTGAAATTATTTTTGAATTTGGTGCCTTCTAGACTGAGAAAAGACAGAAAATGTATTTTTGTCCCATGGGGATGAAAGACTACAATTCCCAGAATGCTTCGCTGCCCTGTGAGGCCATTCCCAACACCACCAACTTCATTACTGTGACTGAGTTAGAGAAGACACTGTTCAATATAATGAGTGAGTCACCGCGCGAGTATCACAGCACTGAGCACTAACTGCACGAGTGATGAGAGCTGAGGTAATCGCGACTACATTCGCGGCATACATTCACAACGCCAGTTCAGTCTGGCACGCGTTTTCAGTTCATGCCTTTGCAAGCTTAACTTTCATAGAAATGAATTTGAGAAGTTAAAAGACTTACATTGCTCACCATAGCTCCGTTTAAATGATCCTGTCTGCAAGCTGAGCTGTCCCTGCCAGCTGAGTGTAATCTCCCATCCCCCAATGCCGGATTCAAAACATGCGGAAATGGCTCCCTCTGCTGGCTGTAGTCTTTAGCCTTTGGGCAAGCATTCCTCCTATGATGCAAAAATCGTCATTTTGCATCATAGGAGGAATTTTTCCAGAAATAAAATGCATAAATCTCTCGTCTCAGGGAGATATGAGGGGGGAAAGCACAATAATTTGAATATTCTCCAGGGTTTCTACTGATACAAAGCCATATGCTAATCGCTGAAGTAACCCTTTAAGCATATTGGGTAATTGTGTGTGTTTTATTTCTGATGACACTGATGAAAATAGATTAATGCTATTTTCATGATTTATCAAATTTTTTATGTGGTTCAGATACAATAATATTTTGAGTTTCTATTTATTATACAAATTTCCTTCATTGTATCAACTCAAATTTTTAAGTTCAATAAACTCAAAATTTTAAGGCAACCAGGTTACTTACTTTTTTAAGTTAAACCAACAAACAAAAAAACATTTTACTGTGTATAAGTACCAGACAAAAATACTAATTTTCACTAATAAGGCATATTAATTCAACAGATCTATAGTCAACACTGTAAAAATAAAACAATTCTATAGAGGCACCATTTGGGTTTCCACTGTTTCTTTATTGCCATCTGTGGTTCCATGAAGAATCTTTAACATCCATGGAGTCGTTCTATTTAACAAAATGTTCTTTATAGTGAAAAGAGGTTCTATACATTCTTTACACTACGAAAAACGTTTACTAAAATGTTGTTTGGGGAACCAAAACAACATTTTAAATTTGAAAAATATTTGAAAAAGTACTACCTCGCGAGCAGGGCCTCGGAAATATTTACCCGGAACTTCATTTAGGCTCTGGTTCCTGCGGTCTAAACACACCGAGTATCACCCCAAAGTTCCTGGTTCCTGGGTAAAGTTCCTGTGGTGGAAACGCGGCTTAATTTGCCTATTCTTCATGGTACTTTAGAGGGTGGGGGGTGGGGTTCCTGTAAAAAAAGTTCCTCGTAAAAATTGTTCCGGGTCATTTCGGTGGAAACGGGGATTTAGTCTTCTTGGTGGCTGGTGGTTTCTCCCCCTCTCTGATGAACTGAACGGATGTTGCCGACCTTCAAATATGGGCCTCATTCTCTTCTGCTACACTCCCACATCCACTTCAAACATACCGTTGAAGTTTTCCTTTGAGGGGGCGGTGGACTTTCAGCAAAGATGTGAGTCTCTCTCTTTCCCTTCCCCTCTCTCTTGCTCTCTGGTGAGTTGGGGGGTTGGATGCTTGTTACCTTTAGTCCAGTGAGGCGTAATAATGGCGAGCTGATGCTTGCTGAAGCACTGGGATCTTGAATCACTGTACTCTGAGAAAATGTTACTCTGAATTATTGAACAAGGCCTCGCTGGAATTACGGAGAAGAGCATCACGCAAGCTCAGTACAACAGCTTTCTTTCACAGAATGAACGGGGAGAGAGCATGACTGTGTAAAAATGAATCAAAGAACCTACAAAACCTTCAAAACCTAGACATGGTGACAATTGATCAACTACTCAATACAGTTCTTTTAAATCAATGTCATTTGTTTTGTTTTGTTTTTTTGCCCAAATTGATTATACAAAATGATCCAACAAAATGGGCCTAGAGAGAGCAATAGATTATGTTTTAGCACACCCATGTTCTGTGTGCAAATGGAACAGTAAACGTTCTTTGCATTGACTTTAAAGTGGACTCAAACCTCTTTTTAGATGTGGTATAGTGGCGTTACATTACATTTACACAGGTTTTAGGAAGCCAAATGATTAGAATATAAGAATAAATTAAATATTTTATATTATATCATATATTATATCATATATTATTATTATTATTATTATTATTATTATTATTATTATTATTATTATTATTATTGGTAACACTTTATAATAACTCACGCTACGACTTTGAAATACTGCTTTATTCTTGATGTATAATGTATTAAATTATTTTAAATAAAAGATAGTAATGATCAATTTAGATCAATTAACAATCTATTTAATTTCTAAATTAAGCATTACATTATTTACAAACCAGTTATCTAGGAGTTTCTAGTGGTTGACAAATGAAAATCTACAACTGTACACTTGAAGCTTATACAGTTTCTTTTTATTTTCTTCTTTTTTTTTCTTCTTGAAATAAATACTTCTGTTCTGTATCCCTCTGTGTTGTGTTTGTTTCCATTTTCTGTTCAGGAGATAACTGAGCCTTTAAGTCTCCTTTGTAAAAGCTTTACGAGGCATAAATAGTCTTCACTTTAGATGAGCTCATGAAAATAGTTACTGACAGCTACTAAATGTTTTATAACTACCTGAATAAATCATGAATTACAATAGGAATACATGTTAATAAAGCATTTAATAACACACCGAGTTACTATTACTATATGTCGAAATGACATGTATAAATTAATCTTTTAATAGTTTATTAATCATTTACTTACACTTTGTGATTTAATGAACCACTGACAACTCCTAAATAACTGTTTGTAAATAATGTAATGCTTAATTTAGAAATGATTGATTGATCATTAATAAAGTTTGAAAATAAACTCATTCTCATTAAAGGGTAACACTTTACAATAAGGTTCATTAGTTAACTAGTTAACTTGAACTAATAATGAACTGCAGTTATAATTAAAAATGCTTTAAAGCAGTGTTAATTTCAACATTTACTAATACTTTATTAAAATCTTGTTAACATTAGTTCATGCACTGTGAACTAACATGAAGAAACCATGAACAGCTGTATTTGTATTAACTAATGTTAACAATACTGTAACAAATGTACTGCTCATGGTTAGATAATGTTAGTGTCACAATTATGTTCTGTCCTGTCGTCACCTGTGCTCGTTCGTCTGATTAGTTTATCTCCTCCTGTGTCTGATTAGTTCCCTCAACTCCCTTGTGTATTTACACTCTCCATTCTGTCCAGTCCTTCATCGGTTATTGTTGCTGTTTGTACGTATGGTAAATGTTTGAAGTAAAGTCTGTGTTGAACCCTCATCTCCTGTATTGCACCCTTCCTACTCCTCCTCATCTTTAACCAACCGTGACAGGCAGTTAATAACTATGAAACCTTATTGTAACGGAGTTAACCATTAAAGAAATGCTCATAAATCAGGAACAAATCATTTATAGATGCATACTAATGTCTATTAATGCTTTATAAATGATGAATTGACTATTTACTAATGTTAACTAATGAGCCATAGCGTGAGATTAAAAAGTGTTACAATAGAGTATATGGAGACTGCAATACTTTGCTTGTGTATTTTTTATTTATTTTTTACATCGACTGTCCATACATTTTTTGTAAATTAATGTGAAAATAAAGTGTAACTCACAGTACATATGAAGTTTACTGCATTTACTGTGAAACGAGCCGCTCTAAAAACACTGGGTCATGAGCTGATCGCAGCCTTTTGTGATTCGAAAAGGGCACAAAGGCATATCGCAATTTTAGTTCTAAGTTATGAGTGCTATTCTGATTGGCTGATCATGGAAAACTGTTCATCAAAAAATCTCATTAGTCAGCTTCTGTCAGCTACAGCAGTAATGTGGAGCATGCAGACACACTCAGTGTGTAATTGATGGGCGGGAGAGACTGACAGTGATCGATGGATGTATAATGGCTGGTTAAAGCTAAACACAGGCTACATTAACACCAGTGACCTGTGATGGAAGAGTCACATCTGTGGGTGTTTACATAACCAATTTCTTTTAATTGTATATTTCATTCACTTTATGCACCTCATTCTGCTGTAGAACAAAGGAAATTCATCAACATCAAAGACATATATAAACCATATGAAAAAATAAAAATAAAAAAAATCCAGAAACATCTCAATTACAGACTGTAGCTTGTGATTTATGTAATGAAAGGCAGCAGCTGAACTCTTTGGAGTCTCATTTTACTTGTATGTCAGCAAAGACTTACTGCAGGGAGTGTTTGCCAGGGACGTCTGCCAGACCTCAACTTTATTGGCCTGGCGACGATCCACTACGGTTCGACTAACCCAACTATGGTATCCTGAAGTACATTACAAAAACATCATCCTCTATATAGCCAATACACTTAAGGGTTTAGATGAATTAGTAGTAACCTCCTTTGATCCTTTATTATACATTTCATTGAATTTGAATTAATTTAACATTTCATTGAATTTATTTAACCATTTCATCTGATTTGCCGTGACTGCAAGGGTAAAGCTCAGCTGTGGACTCAGATGTATTGGTTTAAAGAGCGTCGGGGGGTTATGACAGGGAAGTCCTCCCCTGAGACTGTTTAATCACAGACAGCTCTGAGCACCCTCTGCTTTCTAGACTACTAATGATCCCCAGCTTCCTGTAGGACACAATAGCATAGAAATGGCCTCGTTTTAGAAAGACCTGACAGCAGAACATGAGCACAATTGCGGTTATTTTAATTAATAGTTAAGGTAATTTTTAAATAAAAGAACAGATCTGTCAAAATATGTCATTATTTACTCACACTCATGTCCTTCCAAACCTGCAACAGCAACTTTTTTCAAAAGGGAGCACAAAATAAGTTTTTAGTCAGAAATCATGTGACAGTTTTGTATGAGAAACAGACGTAAAAGTAGTCATTTATGTAATGTAAGGACATTTCCTTTAACCCTAAACACAGCACAATGTAATGTGTAATCATATTAACACATTGGCCCTATTTTTAATGAACATTTCTTATAATATTCTTCACTTGTGCCCCAATAAAAAATGGAGCACAGCATACATTAAATCACAAATTGTAATGTTGATCAGTTATATCAGGGTTTTCCAAAATGCAGAGAGTTCAAGTTGATTAAAAAGGATAGATATATCCTTTTTATATATCCTATAGATTCAAATAATGATTGAAATCATAAAACTGTAAAATAAATAAATTATTGTAAATAATTTAAAAATAAAAACGATCACTAATGAATATATATATACTGTGAACTGTGATATATATTTTATTTGTTTACCTGTATTTTATGTGACTGAACAATATCAGAGAATTGTAAATATGTAATGTGTTCCTAATATTAATTCTATTATATTGTAAATATTATATTACATAGATAAATATTATATAATTGTAGTAGTTATTGTAGGTAAAAAGGGTTTAGCTGACACAAGTTTGGGATTCCTTGCTTTATATCAACGTTCATGTTGTATGGCTTATTAGGAAATGCGAGTTTGAATCACAACAATGTGCATATTTTTTTGTCCCAAAACACAATTGGTTTTCTCACTGCTGTCTGTCACACTAGTGTTGACGCACCCCCAACGACTAGATTCAGCCTCCCTGACCACAGTGTGTGTGTGTGTGTGTGTGTGTGTGTGTGTGTGTGTGTGTGTGTGTGTGTGTGTGTGTGTGTGTGTGTGTGTGTGTGTGTGTGTGTGTGTGTGTGTGTGTGTGTGTGTGTGTGTGTGAAGATGGCTCTACAAATCGCACCCCCACCATTAAGCTCCAGAGATCTGGCTTTAAGCCAGACCATCTGACCTCTGTATGCATATTAAAGCGTGCCCACTTAAACAATGAAAATACAAAGAATAGATTAATGCTATTGCTGAACCATAATCTTTAGTCTTTGGTTTCATGTTTTGTTTTGTTATTTATAATTTGTGGAAATATTGAGTTTTATAAAATACATTTACCAAAATATGCAATGCATTAACACACACATGCATCATCATTATGTTGTATGTGCCATTATGTATATGTAAATACATAAGTAATACCTTACAACAAGGTTCCATTGGTTAACATTAATTAACTAAAAAGTTGTATCTATTAATATTATTAGACCTGAGATAACACAAATGTATATATAAACTGGGTCTTCCAACATGACAATGACTCGAAGCACACCCAAGGAGTGGCTCTGTAAGAAGCATATCAAGGTTCTGCCGTGGCCTAGCCGGTCTCCAGACCTAAACCCAATAGAGAATCTTTGGAGGGAGCTCAAACTCCGGGTTTCTCAGCGACAGGCCTGACTGATCTAGAGATGATCTGTGTGGACGAGTGGGCCAAAATCCCTCCTGTAGTGTATTCAAACCTGGTGAAAAACTACAGGAAACGTTTGACCTCTGTAATTGCAAACAAAGGCTACTGTACCAAATATTAACATTGATTTTCTCAGGTGTTCAAATACTTATTTGAATCTGAATCATACAAATAAATAGTGAAAAAAATCATACATTGTGATTTCTGGATATTATTTTTTTTAGATTAAGTCTATCACAGTGGACATGCACCTATGACCATTTCAGACCCCTCTATGATTTCTAAGTGGGAGAACTTGCAAAATAGAAGGGTTCAAATACTTATTTTCCTCAGTGTGTATATACAGTGTATATATATATATATATATATATATATATATATATATATATATATATATATATATATATATATATATATATATATACTACGGGGAGAGGATTTGGGGTTTGGAGCCCTCTCCTGGGACAGCACGCCAAATACGCATATCATTTATCCTTATTTGTAAGTGTGAACAAGTGAAAATAAGCTTAATAAATATTACAATAACAGTATTGCAAATTTTATGAATTAATGCATTGACTAATGTTAGACCTATAACCTCATTGTAAAATGCTACCTAAGTGGGTAATGATTGTGCCAAATAGCTTTAAATCTTGCTAGGCATTCGTGAATGCATCACAATGAAACGTAATAAATAAATATTTATGAAAATCTCTTTAAATGTCATCTAATAGACTTTAGTAGCATAATTTACATAGTGTCAGAGATATCTGTCATTGATGTGTTAAATGCCATGAAATATTTTTCCATTCTCTGTGGAAAATATTTCAAATTGACATAAAACATGTACATTTTATACGTGCCTTTTAAAATAAATTCTATAAGCCTTGAAAATAATAAAATTGTATGTTTATTCTTAATGATGAATATGATGAATACACTCAAATCATTTCGCCAAAAGAATATAGGTCCTATCTGAAAATACAATGTTAAATTATATTAAAAATATATTTCTAAAAATCTGCTTGAGTGATATGAAAGAATTCTGTTCAGCTAGCACTTTAAAGACTGCTTCTGTGAAGAACTGGGTGTAATCTGATTTCATTGGAATTTCCGTAAATTCTAAGAAAAGGGTGTAAATAGATACATAAACTCAGTTATAGAAATGAGATGATTAGCATGCAATTAATGTAAACTGTATTAATGATCTGGAAGCATTCCTTATATCGCTGAGAAATATATGGGTTTGAATAAACAAATCAAGCAAATACAGAGCCAAGCTGATTTAATTGCATAAGAGTAGTGTGGAGAGTGTTGGCTAGGCTAATCAATAGCTGTTTATGTTCACACACAAGTCTCCCATCAGCGCTTGACTATTTGTGTGTGTGTGGTGGTGGTGGTGGTGTGTGTGTGTGTGTGTGTGGGGGGGGGGGGTAAGTGAGTAAAGAGTAAAACCTGAAATCCCCTGCAAATTGTGGATGAGCCAGATGTCACCATGAGAACACAGTGTCATGTAGTTGATGCTTTATGGGAATGAAATGCCCACTATGCCATACTGACCGAATGCCTGCTTACTGTGCTGTTCTAACGAACGTCAGCTGTGATCAAGCCCACTTTTATACTCCTCATGCAAAATTAAGAAATCACATTAACATAGTCCCCTACTATTTTCCCACTATCACCTCCAGGTATGGACTGGAGGGACGAAAAAATTGAAGGAGTGAGACACAGAAGCAGGAAGCTAATATTTGTAGTAATACAGTTTATTAATAATGGCCTCCAACTAGGAGGGGGCTTAAATAACTGTTCCTTCCCTTGCCGAGGGAAATGTCATGTTATTTCCATGTTATTCAATGAGAAGCATAACCCCTGCAAGCAATACTAGCAATCATTTCACAGTCTCGGTTAACCATAGACCCAATATAGTCCAGCTATGAGTAACCCACTTCCAGCCAAAATAACCTTGAATGTCGTTTTTGCCAAAATAACTTGACTTTTGCCTCAATAAACTCCTAATTTACTGCTTATTAATAGTTGGTATGGTAGTTTTTGTAGTATTTAAGGGATGTAGAATAAGGTCATGCAGAATAAGGCATTAATATGTGGTTTATAAGTTCTAATAAACAGCCAATATCCTGCATAGATAGATAGAAGTTTAGATAGATAGAAGTTTATTGTCATTACAAATGTACAAGTACACTGCAACGAAATTTGTTTCTTGGAGCAAGCCTCCGGGCTGCAGCTATTTACTCTATATTCTACTGCATGCATGCTAATAAGCTAATAATAATAATATATATACACACTTACCTAGAGGATTATTAGGAACACCATACAAATACTCTGTTTGACCCCCTTTCACCTTCAGAACTGCCTTAATTCTACGTGGCATTGATTCAACAAGGTGCTGAAAGTATTCTTTAGTAATGTTGGCCCATTTCGATAGGAAAGCATCTTGCAGTTGATGGAGATTTGTGGGATGCGCATCCAGGCCACGAAGCTCCTGTTCCCCCAAGTTGCTCTATTGGGTTGATATCTGGTGATTGTGGGGGCCATTTTAGTACAGAGGACTCATGACGATCATGTTCAAGAAACTAATTAGAAATTTTTCGAGCTTTGTGACATGGTGCATTATCCTGCTGTAAGTAGCCATCAGGGGATGGGTACATGGTGGTCATAAAGGGATGGACATGGTCAGAAACAATGCTCAAGTAGGCCGTGGCATTTCAACAATGCCCAATCGGCACTAAGGGGCCTAAAGTGTGCCAAGAAAACATCCCCCACACCATTACACCACCACCACCAGCCTGCACAGTGGTAACAAGGCATGATGGATCCATGTTCTCATTCTGTTTACGCCAAATTCTGACTCTGACAAAGTGTGACCATCTGAATGTCTCAACAGAAATCGAGACTCATCAGACCAGGCAACATTTTTCCAGTCTTCAACTGTCCAATTTTGGTGAGCTCATGCAAATTGTAGCCTCTTTTTCCTATTTGCATTGGAGATGAGTGGTACCCGGTGGGGTCTTCTGCTGTTGTAGCCCAACCGCCTCAAGGTTGTGCTTGTTGTGGCTTTACACATGCTTTGCTGTATACCTCAGTTGTAACGAGTGGTTATTTCAGTCAAAGTTGCTCTTCTATCAGCTTGAATCAGTCGGCTCATTCTCCTCTAACCTCTAGCATCAACAAGGCATTTTCGCCCACAGGACTGCTGCATACTGGATGTTTTTTTCGCTTTTCACACCATTCTTTGTAAAGCCTAGAAATGGTTGTGCGTGAAAATCCCAGTAACTGGGCAGATTACAAAATACTCAGACCAGCCCGTCTGGCACCAACAACCACGCCACGCTCAAAATTGCTTACATCACCTTTCGTCCCCATTCTGAAATTCAGTTTAGAGTTCAAGAGATTGTCTTGACCAGTACCACACTTCTAAATGCATTGAAGCAACTGCCTTGTGATTGGCTGATTAAATAATTTCTTTAATGAAAAATGGAACAGGTGTTCCTAATATATATATATATATATATATATATATATATATATATATATATATATATATATATATATATATATATATATATATATATATATATATATATATATAAAGCGCCTTGATTTATACAGCGTCTATCCAGTGCTCAGTGATGCTTTACAATGTACGTGCAACAGGGAAAGGATAACACCAAAAGGGTAGACAATGAGACAATAATGAAACAAAAGTAATTAGGTTACAGTAAAAAGAATACAGAACAGTAAAAGTAAAAGGCTTAATAAAGTCTGTATGGTGCCATCATTGCCTGTATACAGTATCCAGTACAAATGTCAAACGGGATTTATCACTTACACTAGATAGCGTTACAAAAAGAACCATCACTTCAAAAGAATTAGAATTATGTTTTTGCTATATTAATTCGAAAAACCAAAATCATTTTGACACATGCAGTGTCATGCATGTAATTGTAACAATACAATTTATCAGATTGTTTCCTTATTCGTTTAAACATGGTATGATGTGTCTGTCTCGATTCATACTTCCCACATGTCTACTGCGGCAAATAGCGTGTCTATGTACACCTGCGATGAAGGGCAGTGCAGCATTACCCCTCTCCCCTTCTTCTCTGCAGTATGACATGTATGGAACATGGGTGGGATGTGCCTGTGTGTGCTAAACGCCCTGCTCCCTTCAATGCATCACATCCCCCACCACACACAAACACATTTCAAAGGGTGTGGCATTCTGACGCTTTTATCTCCCTAATCCTGTTCCTTTCTTTTCCCAAACTTATCTTTTTCCCTGCCGTTATTTCGTCACCTTCTTAACATTCAGAAGTAGTGTCTCTACAAGTATAGCAAATCCAGACATTTTGACCTTGTGGGGACATTTTTTTGTGTGGAAAAAACAATGAGGAAACAAATCTATGATCTTTTTATGAAAATCTAAAATAGCAGAAAGTTTTAATGGGATGGGTAGGGCTAGTGTAGAGCAATAGAATATGCAGTTAGTATAAAAAATATTATGTCTATGGAATGTTACACTGTAAAAAATGTATTGTCAAATTAACAGTAACTTACTGGCAACAATTATCCAGTAGTTGCTGTATTTTATTCAACAGTAAAATTACTGTAATACTAACTACAGTAGTATTAAGCATACCGTAAAATTAAAAACATTATTTTACTGTATTTTTACCATGTTGAAGTACAGTATTACACCGTTGATTTTTATTGATACTGTATAGTAGTATACAGTTATGAAATGTTATTTTTTTTATTTTATAGTGCTGCTTTGTAACCGGTAGAATATGTAGAAAATTAACTTTTAAAGGCAAATAGAAAAAGAACAATTGAAGCTTTAACTGCACATGGTTTATTGTTTATTTTGAAACATATTTTTAATACATTAGTAATAATAATGTAATCTAATACAACAATTAAAAACAAGATTATGAAAAATGTATAATTTAACCAGTGAACAACTGGTTACATTTCATCATGTAAAAATGATCCTGAACAGGTAAAAAAAAAGAAAAATATACCATAAACTTGGAAACCCAACATGATAAATTGAGATCCCCATGAGGAAACAAGCTTATAGATCATACTGAATGAGTGTATTGCATTGAAAAAGTACAAATGCAATTCCTTTTCAGTTCCGTTCGGTGTATGTCAGTAACTGACCGATGAATTGGGGACAATTTTCAGAGACCAATCTACTTGGAGTGATTAAAAAAAGGGGGACTACTTCAGAGCCAAACGGGGCTGGTATCCAGTTTGCTGTTTTTTACGAAGAGTGTTATTGACGAGACTATTTGAAAAAAGGATCGCTCTGTCTGGTGTGGGTTTGACAGCCGCTCCAGAAAAAGAATGAAACAAACGTTCACGTTTCTCACGTGTTTGGCCGTTTAGCACACTGATGCAGCATTTGTGAATGACTCATGTTCCATCGCAGTTTTAATGTCTAGGCTCGAACACCTTAAACGGGTTGGAGTCCCACTGTGTATCCCCTGCTCTAGCAGTCCTCCCGCTGCAAAGCAAAGGGTTGCTACTTCGGTAGATAGCTTTGGTCGAGCGGTCTGTGGTGATGCAGCTGTGTCCCAAAACCGCTAACAACTGGCGGGGTTGATCCTGTGTCTCCCCTCCTGGTCATGTAAGTTCTCGTCCAATCTGACGGGCAATGCTTACTCAGCCTGTGGAGAACCCGCATCATCTTTGCATGCTATGGCGGTCATGCAGGTCTACCAGGCTAAAGCACTAAAAG
The DNA here is from genome assembly GCF_024679245.1 of Pseudorasbora parva. Classification (NCBI taxonomy): domain Eukaryota; kingdom Metazoa; phylum Chordata; class Actinopteri; order Cypriniformes; family Gobionidae; genus Pseudorasbora; species Pseudorasbora parva. The sequence goes on from NC_090175.1 coordinate 28,004,627, forward strand.
AACTGCACAAGGGTATTTCCAACCCAGGTGTTATGCAGGAACTGCGTACGGTCTGCACGCTCCCTGGGTCAGGCGATGTCCACTTTGGTGGTCCAGGAACACCACCAGTGGCTGAACCTGGCAGATATGCATGAGACTGACAAAGTTCATTAGTTTTCATTGTTATGCTGACGATACTCAGCTCTATATTTCTTCACACTCTGACGAAACTTACCAATTCACAAGTTTAACGGAATGCGTAGCTGATATTAAAAATTGGATGAATAATAATTTCCTGCAACTTAATTCAGATAAAACTGAATTGTTAATTATTGGACAGAAAAGCTCCACAAGTAGTAACCTAGAATAGTCTAACACTTGATGACTGCTCTGTCAAGCCCTCGCTGTCAGTGAGGAACCTGGGTGTGCTCTTTGATACCAATCTTAAAAATATATCTAAATTGCGGCACATGCTTTCAATGCAAAATGCTTAACAGTTAGTGCATGCGTTCATGAGCTCAAGGCTAGATTATTGTAATGCTCTACTGGGTGGTTGCCCTGCTCGCTTAATAATCACTCCAACTGGTCCAAAAAACTCCAACTGGTCCAAAACGCAGCAGCTCGAGTTATTACTTAAACCAGTCTCTTGCATGATACCCAGAAATGTCGAATATTCCGATCTAATATGATTTATGACCTGTAAGGTTACCAGAATAATAATCATACACTGTGTGTTAATAGGCCAGAGGAGAACTGGCACCCCGACTGAGTCTGGTTTCTGCCAAGCTTTATTTTTCTCCATCATGCCCTGATGGAGTTTCGGTTCCTTGCCACTGTCGCCTTTGGCTTGGCTTGCTCAGTTGGGGACACTAAAATTATGATCTAAGTTATTCAACTAAATATACAAATCAAATTCAAATCTAATCATTTGATACAAATCAAATAATTCTATAAACTATAATACAGATCTGCCAAAATTGTTGCTATATATTAAATTAAAATGAGCTGATAACATCACTGTGGCAAGCAGCGGGACGAGGGACCGCGAGAGCGGGCCGTCTCACGGCCAAGGGACGGGAGCATAAAAGGAGGAGCGAAGGCAGCGGAAGAGGAGAGAAGACCAGGCCTGGATTTATGTTATGTTTTGTTTACCTTTTATTATGTGTGTGTGGGCAGTCGTCCGTGAGGGGCTGCCCACATTTTATTATGTGTGTGTATGTGCAGGCAGTCGTCCATGAGGGGCTGCCCGCGGTTTTACTTTCGTTTTGTTTAATTATTTTTACATTAAAAAGTTTGTTAAACGTTCGCCGGTTCCCGCCGCCTTCCTTTCAATCTACGAACTTCGTTACAATCACTGTTTTCTGCAGAACGACTATACAGCCAAATCAAACTTTGCAATATTGTCCTGTTTGACACTGTGAATCTGCTTTTAAACAATCATCATTGTAAAAGCGCTATATAAATAAAGTTGATTGATTGAAAGTTCGGTTCCTCAGTGCATCTGTCTGTGAGGCTTGCGTCTTCTGTGATGCCATCGAGAACTTCGCACAGCAGTTCTCGTTGGTTCAGAAGCAGATGGAGGCGATTAAAAACATCCTGACCTGACGACCAGCTGCTGCCTCCACCCAGTCGTTGCCCGTGGTGCCTCCACCTAGCTCTCCGGAGCTCAGCGGTAATCACATTCTTAATAAAAGAGAAGTGTCCTCCCTCCCTGGGCCCCAAGAGGGTCAGGTCGGCAGTGTGCGACGTCACAAGTGTGCAGCGCCCAAGTACAAGGGCATCCACTTCCCCTCAGTGCGAAGCTGCAATGCTTATGTCTTGCGGTCAGAGATTGATGACCAATTAGCGAAGGATGCAGTCGTGCCGGTTTCTCCAGCCGATATAAGGTCGGGGTTCTACAGATCTTACTTCATTATGCCTAAGAAAGGTGGTGGGTTACGGCCAATCTTGGACCTGTGTGTCCTGAAACGGGCCCTGCACAAGCTCCCGTTCAAGATGCTAACACAGAAACGCATTTCCGAATGCATCCGTCCCCGAGACTGGCCTCAAAAAGCCGTTACATGTCAAGCACGTACTGATCCGTACGGCCAGCACTGCGACCGTTGCGTACAACAACCAAAAGAGTGGTCTGCGTTCTCGCTGCACGCTTCAATTTGCGATCTCCTCCTTTTGGAGTCAGAAGCACCGGAGGTCACTTTGTGCCATTCACATCACTGGTGCGCTAAATCGGACAGCCAACAATCTCTCACGACAGTCGATACCTCCTGGAGTGTTCTTTCCTCCCTGGGACCAGTTTGGAACCATCCCAGAGACTGCAATATATTGCACTACCCTGCTAGGTTAGTCTTTATGTGTAATTGCCATCTCTCCTTCCATTGAACGACATGGCTCCACAGCCTTCCATTTTCCGAGGTCAGTGTCTGACCTTCTCTGCTTAGAGCTCTAACTTTTCCACTTCAACGAGGGGACGGTTCAGTGAGCTCAAGCAGGGCACTGGAAGGGTAGGATCCCCAATTCATCGGTCAATTCTGATGTACGTCGAAGGTGACCAACTGATAGCCATCCAGACATATATGTGTGTGGTTCAGGTAAACCCCACACAAAGATGGCGATATCCAATATCCCTGTCGGGAAATTTTTTTGGTCTCCATGAGAAAAACAGCTTATAGTAATTTAATTTAAAGTAATTTTTTTTGAAAATGTAAAAAATGTTAGAAAATGTTCTTGTATTTCTTATAGGGCTGTGCGATTAATCGTAATCGTAATAAAATCGCGATTTGAGCATGAGTGATTTCTAAATCGCACGATTGTTTCCACGCTCCTGGACCCAACCTCCGAGTATGCTTTCCGAAACAATCAGAATGCTGCGCACCTAAATTGAGCGTGAGAACGGAACAGACCGGGCATAACATATCAACATATGAAATAAAATATTATAGGCTAATATTTAAACAATTAAATTAAATAGGCTACGTTCACTTTAACCTATGGCCGACGAAGTTGGCGCATTCTGATAGACATTGTCCTTTATGGCAGTGGACATAACTCACTAAACAATAGACATTTTTAGCCATACAGACAAGATGTGCAAGACATAATTATAAACTACAAACTGTCTACTTTTATTTGTGTACACATAAAGGTCATTGATTCAGAGAACGGATTATTTTGCATCCACTCACTCCAAACACTGTCTTCATTTAAAAAAAATATATTTTGTTTATTTTGTTTCTAAATTCAGTTCATATTTCTAACAAACGAAATAGCCAAAATAACAAAAAAGAAAAAGAAAAAAAACTTTTGAGTTACTATTATTCAAATTCAAACATTTTGTTCTTTTATTTTTAAATAATGCATGGATAACATAGCCTGGTTTTACCAGAGGGTTTATTGCCGGGAAGGCGGGCACCCTGTTGAGGTTTAAAACTATTGGATCTGCCCTGAGCTACTCTGGATCTGCCATAACCAATCGCTAACATTTGGTCGTGACGTATGACATCGTGACATGCGCCCTTCGCCTTTTTCACTCATGGAAATCCGACAAAATAAAAGTGCACATGTGCATGCCACCTCAGTAATAAAACTATAGGATAAAACCTAAACTCGTGCATTCGGATTGTGAAATTAATTCACGCCACGGTGGAGAGGAGAGTTTTGTTATCGGGAATGTGCCGCTCACGTGGTCTGTAACATCATTGTATGCTGCAAATAAAATGTCATATGCTTAGTGTGATAATAAATGCTGCTATAAATAACGGACCAATTCAAATGTTTAAGTGCTTTTATTTTAATTTGTTTGACCGGTGATGAAATATATTGCTCTTGTAAATACTTGCCACTATTTTAAGGAAATACACGTCTATAAATGCATCCTAATAACAGCAAAGCAACCGTATGGTGTTCTGCAGTGGTCAAAAATGATTACAAACAGTACATTTTGAAGTGATATATTGTTGAAAACTCAGAGATGTGGATTCGGACAGCTATTAACGTTACATTAACACGACCTTGCGTTTGTCAAAAGCAGTAAGTTAGGTAACTCGGCCGGGGATTTTTACGCGGGTGGTGAGAGACGGGCGGCAATAAAATAACTGACCAGTCCCTGTAACTTAAATCATGACAATACCTTCCGACCCCAGGAGAAACAGTTACCGTCCGAATAGTTTCTGCCAACTCCTTCATCACTAATGAAGCGATCTGGAAAATCAAACTTTTCCCGAATTTACCCTGTTGGAGGGCCACAACATCATGGCCACCAACAAATCCCAGCAAAGACTGTTATTGCTCCGACTTTAACTTCTGGATATTTGGCAGCGGTGCCACAATGCAATGAATGGTTTAGTTTGGATCTTTCTCCACCGCCATTACTGAACTACATCTCAAACTAGCGCTCAACATCAACGTCATCTTTCTCAGCCACTCCCCCTGTTCGCTGATTGGACCAGTAAAAATTTGTTCGGAGAAAACCTAAGACTACAGAACAGTCCCAGACGTAGTACTGAAGGAAAATGAAAATTGAGCAGAAGTACGGAAGGGCAGAGCCAGGCTATGGATAACACCCTTCCATAAAAAATAATGGCGGTGCTGGGATATACACAAACGTACCAATTTTGGAGACTTTAGTCTGGGTTTTTTGTTGTTGTTGTTGTTTAGATTACCCACATTAATCAGCAGTCATCCAAAAATATTTTTAATGATATTAGGGTTGCGGTCAGTCGGGTTGTTTGAAATAAAGATGGCAATTAAATCTTTGTAATTTATATAGCAGCCTACTAGACACAATTTACTATAAAAAATCTATTGGCAAGGAGGATCCTCTGCATTCCAGCACAAGGGCAGCAAAATGCCCGATTGGCGATATCCCAACACAATGACAGCTGACAGCTTATCAAAATTCTTGGCCCGAGTCCGACTGGTGCCCGTTTTGTTTTTTTGTTTTTTTGTTGTTGTTTTTTTTTTACATTGTTGCAGCCATTAAAATAGTTCAGTTTTGTTTTTAATGTCTGCTGCAACTGCTTGCAAAGGCTCTCGCAAATGAAACGAGCTAAACAATCTAAACAAGTAAAAATTCACGAGTTCACACTTACAAATAATTCGGATAAATTAAGTTGGTAAACGTATTTGGCATGCAGTCCGGGCAGAGGGCTCTGAGCTTGGTAATTTGGTCCAAACTCAGAGTATTCCCCCCTTTAGGTATAGGAAGTAACCTGATGAGTGAGAGGAGACGGGGTGGTGGAGGGATTCTGAAGACTGTAGAGAATCCTTAAGCCGGGTGCACACTGTGCGATTTTGCCCACGATTTGGTCGTCTGAGACAAATTTAGCAAATCCTAAAAGATTCCTCAGATCCTAGGCTAAAATCTGACGTCTTTTGATCTGAGCGCTGCGATCAAATTTTACCTCAGACGAAATTCTGGCAGTGTCAGAAGATTTGGCACAGAATCCTGCAGTGTGACTTCTCCTACGACGACAGTCAAATATCTTGGTTTTTCAAGACAAACTATGACCAAAACGAGAGCTAGAAATTTATTTGTAGCCAGCATTTCAGTCCCGCGTGTAATGCAGCTCACTGTCACCAACACGTCATTCATTGATGATATAAAGCTCCGGGTGAGTTTTCTTGCGCGCGTCCGTTTTTAGCGAGCCTTAACTATCGTGCAGTCTGACATTAATGTCAACTGAGATCTTACAGTGTGACATGGCTTACATCGGAGATCATGTTCGTACAGTCTGACAAGGGACATTCGCAAAGGATTTTGAAAAATCGCACAGTGTGCAGGACCCATTAGGTGAGTTTGACTGTGGTTATATATGGCTTGCCTTCATTCTGATTGGTAGATGTGCTGATTACTGATTGTAGACAGCTGGTGATACTAGAGAATTGTTGATTGCTGATTGTGGACAGCTGGTGACACTTGAGTAGCTTTTTTTGACGTGTTCCTATCGAACTACGTTAATAAAACATAATTAAAAAAAGAACATGCAGGTTGTCTTATACCTTACACCTATATAAATCCGATCTTTAATTCCCGTGGTACTATATGCTAATTTAACAGAGTTCACATCAACGAAAGCAAAAGATTCAAGATGCATTTATTCAGCAGCTCATTTCAAATTCAATGACCACAATACGAGAAAGAGCGACCTAAGCACTAGTTTCATTTACGGCCATTTGCATTGGCTTGCTTTACAGGACTCTAGGCGGGATTTTTTGGGGAAAGTCGGGGGAGAGACGCACTTCGATTATAGATAGATAAACACAGCATCTTAATTGTTAAGAAAATTTAAACAAAATAAATGAATAAATTGACGCTACGATGAGCATTTACTACTTTTAAAAAATGCGGGTCAGGAAGCGGGTTGGGTAGCCTACAATACTTTCTTCTTTTTTTTGCAGTCTGAGTAGCGGTTAGTTGAAAACGTCGGTCGAGTGCGGGTTGTTTAGTCATTGACCCGCGCATCACTGATATACTATAGCATATATATATATATATATATATATATATATATATATATATATATATATATATATATATATATATATATATATATATATATATATATATATATATATATATATATATATAAACAAGTTCGTTGATGAAGGAAGGAGGCGGGAACCGGCAAACGTTTAACAACTTAAATTGAAAATAAATAAACAAAATGAAAGTAAACCGTGGGCAGCCCCTCACGGACGACTGCCCGCACACACACTACAAAACGTAAACGAAACATAACCAATCCTGGCCTGGTCCTCTCTCCTCTTTCGCTGCATTCACTCCTCCTTTTAAGTTCCCGTCACTTGGCTGCGAGACGAGACCGGTGTGTCGCGCAGCTGGTACTCATAACCACTCGTCACCGGCCCGCTCTCGCGGTCCCTCGCCCCGCTGCTTGCCACAATATATATACACTCACCTAAAGGATTAATAGGAACACCTGTTCAATTTCTCATTATTGCAATTATCCAATCACATGGCAGTTGCTTTAATGTATTTAGGGGTGTGGTCCTGGTCAAGACAATCCCCTGAACTCCAAACTGAATGTCAGAATGTCTAAGTACTTCACAATCTGCTTAGTTACTGTGATTTTCACACACAGTCCTTTCAAGGGTTTACAAAAAATGGTGTGAAAAGGAAAAAAACATGCAGTATGCAGCAGTCCTGTGGGCGAAAATGCCTTGTTGATGCTAGAGGTCAGAGGAAAATGGGCCGACTGATTCAAGCTGATAGAAGAGCAACTTTGACTGAAATAACCACTAATTTTTGAAGCCACAGCACGCACAATCTTGAGGTGGATGGTCTACAACAGCAGAATCTAAGATGCTAGATGCTATCCTATCAATATGGGCCAACTTTTCTTTTTCCTTGTTGAATCAATGCCACGTAGAATTAAGGCAGTTCTGAAGGCGAAAGGGGGTCAAACACAGTATTAATATTAGAGTATTAATATTAGGGTTAGAGTATAGATTATACAGTTTGAACTGTATAAAAATCATTATGTCTATGGACAGTCCCCTGTTGTTACATAAAGTTGTTTCTGTTGCTTTCTCTGGTTCAGTTATGCCAATCAAGTCATGCTCTGTCACCTACTTGTACAATCTTATTAGCAGAAGTAAAGGTGCAAACTCTCTAAAATATATGCAGCCTGAGGAGGCCATCTGGGGTGAGCAAATTTCCTGTAGAATGTTCACACTAAAAGAAACACCTATCATCCATAGTGCATTTGAGGAAATGTCTCAAAGGGAAAGGGTTGTTGTCTAGTGCCACTGCAGCCAAAATAATGAGCCTCCTCTGAATAGACATGTACCTTTTGAAAGCTATTATCGAAAAGGCTTAGCTGTCAAAAAGTCTTGTTTCAACACAACACACTGCTGGAATATTTTGGAGACAGAGGAGAAAGCCCGTTTTAACTCTTCATATAATTGTTGAATGTGAAGTACAATTTCTGTTGTATAAAAATGGTGCATGCTGCAGGGAATATTTTGTGGAGGGCTTTAAAGGAGATATATGTTCATATTAAACATTTTTAAAAATATACTATTTTGGTGTTGATGTAAATTTACATCATAATCAGGATTATGAGGATTATTAGGATTATATGAGATCATACTGTATGTTATAAATTTGTTTTCAGATTTGTTTTTTCAACTACTTACACACGTTTTAAAAAACTATTTCTCCTTTTTCAAAACTCTACACACAATTCTCACAAAATGCTAAATGCCTCACATCTCCTTCAAAATTTAACAATGCATTCAAAATGCCATAAACATATGTCAAAATGATAACCTGACAAGCCAGACCCACATCAAGATTTTTGGTCTGGGAACTCCCTATTGACAGGGCTCAATCCGAGGGGGCGGGATAAACGGTTGTCTTTCAAACTCCCTCTGCATACAATTGGATAGCGCTACAACCAACCAGAGCAACGTGAAGCGGAGCTAGCTGATAATTAAAGTTTCGCCATATACAGTCGGCAAAACTCCGAACACATCTTACCTTCTTCAGAATGACTTCAGTGCCGTTCTTTGTTCTTTTCTCAAAGAAAAGTTTAACTACGTTAAACTTTTAAAGTTTAAGTCTTCCAGAGTCGCAGCCAAAGCAAATTCGAAAGACTGCTGTTCGCCAGCTTCTTTGTTTACAAGAATCATGCGGAACCTCCATTACTCTGCTATGGAGAGTTATGGACGATTAATTGCACCTTTTTTGTGCGATTAAAACTTACTCGGTTACTTTTGTAACCTCAGTTCCCTGAGAGAGGGAACGAGTATTGCGTATGGGAAAAACTCCTTTTCTCGAGAATATGAAGCAAAACTTTATTAATAAAGGTATCCATGTAAAGTGCAGTGCAGCTGCACGGCAATAGCCAGGCGCGAGGAGTGCTCTGATTGGCCAAGGCTCGGCAACTGCAGGAACCTATGGTGCGGCGGCTAAGAGGAACGAACCAATGAGGGCGCTCCAGAGAGACCGCCGAAAAACTGCGTGTGTGTGTGTGTGTGAGTGTGAGTGTGTGTGTAAAATTGAACAATTTATGTGAAAGCAATTAAAAATCTTAAAACTGTTCATTACTAAACAACTGCAATTTAATTAAATGTTACCAGTAAATATCAACAATGCCACACATGTTTTTATATAATGTGAGTAAAAACACAGCAGGAATCCCACCTTCAACTTTGTGCCTGTTGTGATCCAGCGACCCCATAATCCATCATGTTCTCGTTTATGTGAGTCTTTAGGGATCGGAAGTGAAGGGGATAAGGACAGTCTACATCTGCTGTGGATTTTTCTCTTAGTAAAAATCAATGGATAAGTTGTATAAAATACATTCCGAAATCAAACATTTATTGTACACAGGACACTCAGAATCAAGCTATATCTACATACAGGCACACACAACATTCACCTTTATCAATCCCACATATGATGTGGTAACACACTCATGAATGCACCTTTGCACTGTTAGCTGATGTAGAGGGCTGTGTGGGCTCTAACATGCACTGCAGTTCTTCAAAGATTTATATCCCTGCAATGCTGCCAACAAGCTATGAATGTCCCATTGTGACAAACGCGCACCGAGACCCACCTCTCACACCCCAGGCATAATCAGAGGCCTTGTTTTAACCATTTTCTGTATCAGGTACGTCTGTTTCCATCTGATTAACATAATCAAAGACTGTAATTTGTACATTGATGACTAAACTCCTACTAGTGTCAGCATTTTTCTGTAGTATGCTAAGTTTACTTGATTAATTGAGCTACTTGGATGTGATAACCACACCTCAGTGGACATAAACTTTAAATGACCTCTTCAGCTGTCTTGCTATAGAGACCCATCTGATGTGAGCAGCCAGGCATTTCAAGAGAAATGAGAGTTAAGAGGTGTTAGAGATGTAGCCAGAATGATGAGCCCGATCTCACGAAAATGCGTATAAATAGTAGGCGATCTCGTTTTGGCGTGCATATGGTACGTGTTTTTTCGGGTGCACATGATACGCACGTCATGGCGTATTATACGTACGAATGATACGCATTACCATGAGATCGTGTTTGAGCAACTGACATTGTGTGAATGCATGTGAATGTGTTAATCCTATTAGATCAGGTTCAATTAAAAAAATAAAGGGGTGACGAATTGAGGAATCAACTTTCCCTTGAGCTTTTGATATATAAAAGGTCATGGTAATATGAGATTATCCTGTAAATTTCAGAGCTGAAAACTTCCTTGTTAGACAAAGAAAAGCTTTTATAGACACCAGGCTCAGCAAACGGTCCTGTGCTTCATACTGACGTCAGTGAAACACCGCCTCTACAGCGCCCACCGACTCATGGAGGGTTGGTGCAAGCTGGTCAACAACAATAAATATGCAGAGGAAGATTAAGATATTGCGCTATTCCTGGTTGTGGAAGAACACAGTCACTGCATAAGCTTCCTTAGTATCCTAATATTAGGAATGTGTGGTTGAACTTTATTTTTAATGATGTCTAACAGAGCATACATTTAGCACGCTGCACTTAGACACGTATGGGCAAGGGCTCGCAAAGCCTGGCATGCTGATGAATTTCTTAGTATTCCATTCTTGTTCTGCTATTCTCTCTCAGTCTCTCTCAAGTTGACATCTGAAGGGTGGCACGTGTGTGTGTGCGTTTGGTCCGCGCTTATATCGTCCGATCGTGCGGGCTATCTGTAATATAAAAATAATAGTCCAATTAGTCGCGGGTCGATGAGAAATAAAACATTGTGTTTGTTTGATAAAGACATTTACAAGTCCCGTGATAGAGATAATCATTCTGGTTGCCGATTCTCCCTCATTCTCTCCTCTCCCTCATGTCACTGAACTGATAGGTGAGCTTAAAGCTCATTAAATATGCAAATCTTCTCCAATCCTAACCGTGGGCTGTCAGAAAAGATCCCGGAGTCAAATGCAAGTTCACAAAGTTTATTTAGAAGTGATAGCGATAGGGTCAGATAGAGTACTAAAGTCACAGTCCACAAATGAGACCACACACGGCGTCCAATGCCGTAATCCACTCTGGTCGGTGACCGGAGAGAAATCCTCACACAACAGATGACCGATGATACCATCCATGCACCACACAGAAGGCAGGACAAAGCCCGACAGGGGAGAGCTCACTGGAACCTGGAAAAGACTGGATCTCGCCTAAAAACAAAGCGCACCAGTCACTTCGGGAAAACAGGACAGAGTTCACTCGAGGACAAGTTCACGTACTTCCACAGGCGAGCTATTACTGGCCTAGACAAGTATCCAGATGCCGTGACAGGAACAGAGGAAGACTGAAGAGGGACAGCGTAGTGAACCTGGGCTGGACAAACTGACAGAAATCAACCAAAGCAATGAGCACGCAATGAGAGACAGAACAGCGTGCTATACAAAGAGAACGGCTGATGAGACGCGACAGGTGAACAATTACTGAAATGAGTGGGAGGAGTTAGAGAATCAAAGAGAACCACCACCAACAGGTAAGAATACACACACACACACAGATCACCCAGGAGTCCTGACAGTGGGCGTTTACTTCAAAGTCTTCAGTGCTACGCCCATCAAAACCCAGCGTTCAGGAGAGAGCCTCAAAACCAGTGTAGAAAATAGCCTGTTACTTATTGGTTATGATCTTTTTGAATGTAAAAACCACACCAACATTATATGTTGACCCCAGACAACAGTATATATAGATATATATAGATATATAAAAGCCAGTTCATGACACCTTTAAAAAATATATATATATTTAATTAAATTAAATATATATATTTTTCTAAAATTCAATTATAATATTTGGCAAGATAGCATCTGAAATGTGTACTAACCACTTTAATGTCACATGGTAATTATGGTGCAATTTTCAATATTAAATGTAGGCCTATTTATAAAGCATATATTAATACAACAAAAGTTGACCATAGTGCTGTACAAGGGACAAACTTCCTCAAATAATCTTATTTTGTGTTTCAGCAGAAGAAAACAAAGTCACACGGGTTTGCAACATTGTGAGTAAAGGAGGAGGGGGAGCTAAATCAAACATATGCATATGCACAGAGACACTTTACTGAATTATTCATGTTTTTCTCATGGTGTGTTTGAGCTTGTGAAAGGACAATGACTGAATGAGGCAACAGAGGGAAAATCTCACCTCAAAGTGTCCTCACCTTGACCTTCTCTCAGAGAGCGGTCATCTTGCACTTAATTAGAAGAGGAGGAGGAGGTTGATGACAAAAGAGATATGTTATTACCATACACTCTTAAGAAAAATGGTTCTAAACGGTTCCAAAATAGGGTTCTTTGGCTTTTTGGTGCTAAATAGAACACTTTTTGAAAAAAAAACTTTAAACACAGTGCAGCAATTTAAAGAATGCATTAATGGTGTTCTAAATAAATGTTTTAATAATAGTAGTATATAAGTAGCTTCATATTGTTAACATTAGTATTATTATAATTTATATATATATATATATATATATATATATATATATATATATATATATATATATATATATATATATATATATATATATATATAAATTATAATAATACTAATGTCAATGTCAATGTCAATTGTTATCAACAATTAAAAATAGCACACACAGACACAACAGAGAGACTATTCAGAGAGTAACTGTCACCATACTTGATGCCTCGCCAACTACTGTACACCATCCCCAAACAATATATATATATATATATTTATATATATATATATATATATATATATATATATATATATATATATATATATATATATATATATATATATATATATATATATATATATATACACATACATAATTTATTAATATTGTTTTTTAGTCCTCTTTCTCTTGTTGCCTCTATTTAGCATAAAAAACAGCATGTTGTGTCAAATAGTACTTTTATTTTTCACAGCAAATTGCAGAAAAAATAACAGTGCTCTAGCACTCAGTTAGAATTTGAATACATTAATAGATAACAATTGACATTGAACATGATATATCAATCACCTTTATTTATATAACGCTTTTACAATGATGATTGTTTCAAAGCAGCTTCACCGTGTAAAACAGGATAATATTGCAACAAAATTTGGTTGTTTGGCGTTGGCTGTACAGTCGTTTTGGAGAAAACAGTGATGTTATCAGTGATGTAATTTTAATTTATCATATAGCGACAATGTTCCAAATCAGTATTATAGTTTATAGAATTAAATAAGACCTAATTAATTAATTTTATTAGTATATTTAGTTAAATAACTTTGATCATAATTTTAGTGTCCCCAGCTGAGCAAGCCAAGCCAAAGGCGACAGTGGCAAGGAACCGAAACTCCATCAGGGCATGATGGAGAAAAATAAACCTTGGGAGAAACCAGACTCAGTCGGGGTGCCAGTTCTCCTCTGGCCTATTAACACACAGTGTATGATTATTATTCTGACAACCTTACAGGTCAGAAATCATATTAGATTATTATTTTTTAATCTGAGTATCACGCACTGGTTTATTGAAAGAATCTTCTTGAATGGAGAATCCATCCTTGGACAGACCAACATATTGGAGTAAAAATTGTGGATGATCATGAAACCAGTTTTAGTCCAGAGAAGATCTGTGAAAAGATACATTGTCCCAGGTGACAATATCTCATCTGCCCTGCATCCATTTGTTCTTCTGCTGTGACAATGTTGTGAAGTCTGTCTAAAAATGTGATAATGTGGGCAGTGTTGAAGAACCTATTGTTGTATTGCAGCACACATTGTGATGTTGCCTCCCGTTGGCCCGGGGCAATCAAAATATCTCTGTGGCTGATGATGTTTCGCCGTCTTCTTACTTTCGTCAGGTTAAACCCAGCCTTATATATGAAGATAAATTCATGTGGGATTGGATCAGCATTAATTAGGTAAACTATCTGGGAAAAAGGAGACAATATGTAAAAAGGTTCTGTGTGTAGTGCATAATACTGAAGTGTGCATTACTTACCTCCACATATTCATACTGTAGGTCTTTTACTTAAATTTCTTTCAAATGGCACTCTGCAAAGTTGATTCATCTGTATGTGATGCTTTTTAAGGATTCGTCCCATAGATAGACCTGACTGACATTACAGTTTTTCTCGATTGTTTACACACATTTTCTGAAAGCATGCTCTCAAAACTCTACACACAAATAAATAAAAAAACTCACAAAATGGGCAAAACCCCTCAATGCTCCTGCCAAATTCAACTTTACATTCAGAACCTTGTTATTTCTTCTCAAAATGGTATTTTGTTTTCAAATGACAGACCATCATAAGAATAGACATTTATAAGAACCAGTTGAACACTAATGTGCTCAATGTAAAACAGTTCTTCTCCATTCATCATAATGTCTTTTTTTGGTTCAGTGTTACACTTACTACAGACAGTACAGGCTCAGCTGAAGTGTGCATTGAGGGCACATTACGCCGTGCTCATGAGAAATGATGCTCATGAATGGGACACCCTATGGTCTCGTGGACTTAAGGACATGCACAAGCATTAGCCATTTTAAGTCCACAAGAACAAAAGTTCAATGAAGTGTGCCATTTGGGATTCAGCCTTGGGCTCGGCAAAAGTATGCATCGAGGGCGCATATCGACCGCAAAGGCGGTGATTGTGAGCACCCTTCTGAAACCTAAAATGACAAATGGGAACACCCTACTGTCTTGTGGAATTAATGGACACTTGCCAGCCATTGTAAGTCTACAAGATATGAAGTGTGCCATTTGGGGCATGGCCTTTGTTTTTGGCAGAGTATCTCAGGCACAAAGGATCCGCTCGCCAGGGCAGCTCATTTGCATTTAAAGACATATGCATTAAAAAAGCATGTTTTTCCTTCTACTCAAAAATGGGCATTAACAACATGGTATAATAAATTATCTGTGGGGTATTTTGTGCTAAAAATTCCAGGAACACCTAAGACTTATGTTTCATCTTGTAAAAAAAAGTGGGGCTCCTCTTTAATATAATCACCTATAGTGAAAAAAAAAACTATCAATATGATAAGACACAATCTAAACATCGGTCATTAACAAACAGTGACTTTATCAGTTCTTCAGTCATGCCCAAGGCACAAAAAGCTAATCAGTTTAATCATCACAAATGCCCCTCAAAATGACAGAGATAAAACAGAAAGTCAATGAAGAGCACAGTGCTGTGGAGTTACCTGTCAGCAAAGTGTTAAACGGCCCACTGCAGCAACTGTTGCCGTGGATACTGTTGCCAAGCCCCAACCCCACGTGCCCTTGCAGCACTGAGAGATGCTTGTGGGAAGCCGCACGCACACTTCACAAGCCCACCCTCCAGACAGTGAGTAATCAAGAGAAAATGGATTTAAAAGGAGACAGATGAAGCAACAGCCTGAAGTTCTACAGGGAAAAAAGACTTTCAATGTCCTAAATAAGTACATCATATAGTCTCTTAAAGTATTGTGCTTCTAACGATGCGATCCACAATGTCACCCCCTAAAAAAAATTCTAAATGTGGTTGGAAATGTTTATCCAGATGTTAAAAATAGAACGAGAGAAATCAACTTGTTTCTCAAGCTGTTCAATCCATTCTGTAGACCACAGAGTGGGTGCAATTGTTATTACTGTACGTTAAACAACTGTTTGTTGATTCAAGTGAACAAATTTAAATGGAGAAAACTGCTCATTCCGCAAATGCAGCAAGATTAGATGGTATTTCTATGGGGATGATAAATAATACAAGCCCCCATAATGCAGCTGAACTGAGTTCTCATCAACTTTAGTAACCTGCTGGGCTTTCCTGAGGGAAATCACTAGATACTGTGTAATGAGACCATATAGAGAGTCTACCATGAGTCATCAGCTTATGGGTATCCTGGGGTGAGAGGGAATGAGAAAGAGTTCTTGAACAGATATATCTGACGTATGCAAAAACACTGAGGGAATTAAGAAGAAGCAAAGCTATGGTTCATTGATACTGGGAGTTACAAAAGAAAAGTGTTGGTAATGTGAACCTATTTGTAGTTTGCTTCTCAACAATGCATGTAAGTATGCTGTCCTTTTATGGATTGTATAATGTGTGTGTGAGAGAAAGAACCTGAGCTAAAAATAGCACACACAGACACAACAGAGAGACACTATTCAGAGAGTAACTGTCACCATACTTGATGCCTCGCCAACTACTGTACACCATCCCCAAACTATATATATATATATATATATATATATATATATATATATATATATATATATATATATATATATATGTATATATTCTCATTAATCCAATTATCTAATAAACCAATCACAGTTGCTTCAATGCATTTAGGGGTGTGGTCCTGATCAAGACAATCTCCTGAACTCCAAACTGAATGTCAGAATGGGAAAGAAAGGTGATTTAAGCTATTTTGAGCGTGGCATGGTTGTTGGTGCCGGTTGGGCCGGTCTGAGTATTACACAATCTGTGTCCGTGATACCCTGAAAATTTTGAATAATCCGATCTAATATGATTTCCGACCTGTAAGGTTGCCAGAATAATAATCTTACACGGTGTGTTAATAGGCCAGAGGAGAACTGGCACCCGACTGAGTCTGGTTTCTCCCAAGGTTTATTTTTCTCCATCACGCCCTGATGGAGTTTTGGTTCCTTGCCACTGTCGCCTTTGGCTTGGCTTGCTCAGTTGGGGACACTAAAAATATGATTAAAGTTATTCAACTTATTATACAAATAAAATATATGGATTAGGTCTTATTTAATTCTATAAACTATAATACTGATCTGCCAACATTGTCGCTATATGATAAATTAAAATAAGCTGATAACATCACTGTTTTCTCCAGTACGACTGTACAGCCAAATCTAATTTTGTCGCAATATTATCCTGTTTGACACTGTGAAGCTGCTTTGACACAATCGTGATTGTAAAAGCGCTATATAAATAAAGTTGATTGATTGATTGATTGATTGACAATCTGCTCAGTTACTGTGATTTTCACGCACAACCATTTCTAGGGTTTACAAAGAATGGTGTGAAAAGGGAAAAACATCCAGTATGCAGCAGTCCTGTGGGCGAAAATGCCTTTTTGATGCTTGAGGTCAGAGGAGAATGAGGCGACTGATTCAAGCTGATAGAAGAGCAACTTTGACTGAAATAACCACTCGTTACAACTGAGGTATGCAGCAAGCAGAAGACCCCACCGGGTACCACTCATCTCCACTAAAAATAGGAAAATGTGGTGGAACGGGAGCTTCGTGCCCTGAATGTGCATCCCACAAATCTCCATCAATATTATATATATATACACACACCTAAAGGATTATTAGGAACACCATACTAATAATGTGTTGGCTCATATTGATAGGATAGCATCTTGCAGTTGATGGAGATTTGTGGGATGCACATCCAGGGCACGAAGCTCGCATTTCATCACATCCCAAAGATGCTCTATTGGATTGAGATTATGGGGGCCATTTTAGTACAGTGAACTAATTGTCATGTTCAATAAACCAATTTGAAATGATTCGAGCTTTGTGACATGGTGCATTATCCTGCTGGAAGTAGTCATCAGAGGATGGGTACATGGTTGTCATAAAGGGATGGACATGGTCAGAAACAATGCTCAGGTAGGCCGTGGCATTTGAACGATGCCCAATTGGCACTAAAGGGCCTTAAGTGTGTCAAGAAAACACCACACCACCATTTCACCATCTCCACCAGCCTGCACAGTGGTAAGAAGGCATGATGGATCCATGTTCTCATTCTGTTTACGCCAAATTGTGACCATCTGAATGTCTCAACAGAAATCGAAACTCATCAGACCAGGCAACATTTTTCGAGTCTTCAACTGTCTAATTTTGGTGAGCTTGGGCAAATTGTAGCCTCTTTTTCCTATTTGTAGTGTAGATGAGTGGTACCCGGTGGGGTATTCTGCTGTTGTAGCCCATCCGCCTAAGGTTGTGCTTGTTGTGGCTTTACAAATGCTTTCCTGCATACCTCGGTTGTAACGAGTGGTTATTTCAGTCAAAGCTGCGCTTTGAAACACGCAGCCCGGCCCGCCTGGCACCAACAACCATGCCACGCTCAAAAAAACTTAAATCACCTTTCTTTCCCATTCTGACATTTAGTTTGGAGTTCAGGAGATTGTCTTGACCAGGACCAAACCCCTAAATGCATTGAAGCAACTGCCATGTGATTAATGAGAAATTGAACAGGTGATCCTAATCCTTTAATCAAAAATCAAATTTAATCTCATAAACTGCTAGGCAGGCTAAACATAAGTATACATTATACTTATGTTTTAAGTGGCTGACCTTTATTATAATAAAACTAGAGATGTATCTACTAGTTTGCCTTTATATGAGAATATATTTCTGCAATAAATGTACACATTAAAGGATAAAACTTTAAGGCTGGTAAAGTGGCTAAAATTGTATGAATATTACATGTAATACCTAATGCTATTTTTGTCTTCATTTCTATATATTTTATATATCAATATGTAGCTATACCCGGTCAATGCATACATTGCGCTATATTGAAAAATATAAGCACTAGTTCTCTGCAACACTGAATTATTATGTACAATGCTACATTAAGTGCAATGATACAAAATAAAACAGTTTTGTTTGCAGTAGGATGTAAGAGTTTAAGGATCATCAGAGCTTTCAGAAATCACACTAAATTACCAACAATAGACACGTTGAGATGGGCTTCATAATGTCTTTATTGGTCATGTGCCATACAGCAGTAAGATGATGATTAAATAGAAATGACATCAACTACATTCAGCTCCTAAAGTTTTAAGTCATCCAGTACACAGTGGCCCCTACACACTAGATAGCAAACAAGGTCACATTCTTAACAGAAATAAAATATTAATGCACACCCTGCCAGATTCAGAAAGCTGCTGGTGGCTTAAGGCATTTTTATAACCTAGAGCATTCATACATAAACAGTAGCATTTTAGATTAATTGTTCTATATTGGTGTAAAAGTGGTTTGCCTTTTTACGGAGGAATGTTGATCGCACATGCATTACAAACGGTTGGCAGTGCAGGTTTGAAATCTGTCTTCTTCAAACTACATACGCGTTCCGCAATCACCGTCAGCCCTCGTGAAAATAACCTAACAATTCCGAAAATGTTTAGATCTGATGTAGGTTTTTGTGACAGGGTTACCAGGTCTAATGAGCATCTGTGAGAATGGAGAGACAAATTTCCAGATTTGCCTGACATTCCCTCGCAGCTAAGCATGCCGATGTCACAGTGTTTATCGGGAGAAATGAATTCCTACTGAGAGAAATCCATTCACTTGCTTCCTAACACGATTCTTAAAGTGAATTAAGTCCAACTTTATCAATCCGTTTAAACCATTGAAAGAGTGCAGCAAGTCAGGCTTAACAAAGCCATAGAGGCAAGAGGCAAGTGGTATCAAAACCTGGCAGTGTAGCAGAAGTGTTATGAGGATATTTCGATATTTCATGATATAAGTTTATCTAAGAGATTCATTGTTGACCCATTGAGGTTCACTATGACGAAGGGATATACTTTTCATGAGAGTACACTGAGTGTAGAGAACTAGATTCAAGTATGAAGTTTAAGTGTTTGAGACACGTCGTGATAAGTTGTGTTGGTGACTGCGTTTTCACACTGCCAATGTGCTTCAGGTATCCACAAGTATACAAGGAGATTATTCAGATGTTTATGTATATTCTAACTTCTAAACATATTTAGTTTTCTTGCATCCGTCCAAACACAACCAATTCTTGACAAACTCAGAAGCAGCAAGGTATAGTAAACTTAAAGCTGGCCATTCATTTATTGTTTCCCATTCAAACACACACTTTCTTTTCACAATACCCATCTCCCTATTTCCCCAGTCATTCTACCCTTTTGTTCTGACAGTTGATATGGATGAAATTCTGTTTACATACATTTAAGTGCCCTGACTTGATTGGCTATACAGTAATTGTCAAATTTCTTATTAATTACTAGCATTTAGCAGCATGTGAAAGGCTTCAGCAGTATTGTGTAACATTCTCGCTCCCAGAACTAATGCAGCTTTAAGGACTGAGAGGGATGGCAGGCACACTGCTATCAAAGTATTGGTAAACTACTATTGGAGAACACACCGTCACCATGCAAACAGCAGACACACCTCATGCAGTGAGGACTTGCTATCAGGCTCAAATCCTTGTCCGTTTTTAAAGGGCAAGTGGGTGGGTGTTGGAAGAAGATGTTTAAAGAGGATTCAAGAGCAGTCTTGGAGAGGAATTTGACCGAGTGGATTTTTTAAAACTATGTATATATAGTTATGTATTTTTATTTATGTATTTGGCAAGAGTGTATGAGCATGCCAAGAAGTTTACTGGTGTCAAGAAACAGATGCAATTGTTACAAGGGCTGGCGAAATGCAAAGACAACAATAATTGCTTTGTCATTACATACAGCTTACATTATGAGACATTATGATTTGTGCTGGCTTGTGGAAAAATCTAAACACTTGAACGTTTCTTTAACAGGGTGTGCTGAAAGAAGCCCATTATAGTGCAGTTAACAGAGGCAATATGAGCACATTGCAGCTCTGGAAATATATGCGCTGAACAATGTGACACCTGGGGTGTCTTGAGCAGTTAGTGGTTTGCTACAGAAGGACTGCTGTCCTGTGACTGAGTGGGTGGTGAATTAGTGGAGAATAAGTTGAAATACACTAGATTCCTCTCTGAGACCCCCTTTTTGGAGGGGAGTTACTTGGGAAAAGGAAAGAGAGTAAGGGAGAATGCAGAGGGAGGAGAGGATGAAAGTAAGACATTTAGTTTTTCTGGTTGGTGGAATTCACATCTCCTGAGTCGATCTTGTCACCCTTCTTGGAGTCGTCAGACTGGGAGGAGCCTTTGACGGATTTGCTGCTCTGCTGATATTTGTCGTCATCATCCTTGCCCTCTTTCTTTGCGCTCACGCTGGTGCTGCTGTACATACGGGACTGGTAGCTGTAGCCGGACACCGAGCCGGGGGTGGGGTAGTGGATCCCAGTGCTTATACGTGTCTCCTCCCCTTCCAACAGTTTCCTGAGATGGCCGATAAAGGAGAGGGTGAACAAAGAGAAGGTGGTGAGGGTGTGGTGGAAAAAGGGCAATGCATTTCTGTATCACATCAGCTGGTTCCATAAGAGTAACTCTCACACTTTTAATTTTAGTTATGCCGATAAAAAATGGATAGTATGACATTACAGACATTTCACTATAGCATTCACCTAAACATGACAAAAGCAAACGTTGTTTATACCTGTAAGCAGCAATTTCTATGTCAAGCGCCATCTTGACATTCAGCAAGTCTTGATACTCCCTAAGGTGACGGGCCATCTCATTCTTAGTGGTCCTCAGTTCATTCTCCAGCTGCCCAATTGAATCCTGGATGATGTTACATGATATAGTTAGAATAAATAACGGCTGCATTTACAGTTAATGATTTGATTGGATGATAGAAATATTTTCGCAGTGATGAACCATTTTTGAGTTCCCCGAAGAACCTTTTAGTGAACAGATCTCTCTGATTTTCTTTTTTTAAAGAACTCTTCGTCCACTATTAAGAATATTTTGTGCAATGTGCAAAGAAAGAAAGAAAGAAAGAAAGAAAGAAAGAAAGAAAGAAAGAAAGGAAGGAAGGAAGGAAGGAAGGACGGACGGAAGGTAGGAAGGAAGGAAGAAAGAAAGAAAGAAAGAAAGAGAGAAAGAAAGAAAGAAAGAAAGAAAGAAAGAAAGAAAGAAAGAAAGAAAGAAAGAAAGGTAGGAAGGAAGAAAGAAAGAAAGAAAGAAAGAAAGAAAGAAAGAAAGAAAGAAAGAAAGAAAGAAAGAAAGAAAGAAAGAAAGAAAGAAAGAAAGAAAGAAAGAAAGAAAGAAAGAAAGAAAGAAAGAAAGAATTTTTACCTAAATTAAAATCCGGTGTAAGCGGAAAAGCTTTTAGTCATGGGCCAAACCACTTATGCATTATTTAATGACACTTTGTTATCATTATTTCATGATAACTGTTTTATTAAAAGGTTTGGGAGGACATATAAATAAAATATATAATACAGTCTGTTCATTTATCGTTGTCTGGTAGGCTAACTGTCTGAAGTAAATTTAGCACCATGGACAGAGCAGTAACACTCAGTCAGCTGCTGTGGTCACGCCCATTCCACGGGGATCTTTTGTTTGCTGTTTGGTTAACAGAAACACAAGTTTCAAACGCTGATATATATATATATATATATATATATATATATATATATATATATATATATATATATATATATATATATATATATATATATATATATATATATGCTATTTATTTTTTTATTTATTTTTTTATTTAGGCTATTTATTTATTTTAATTGGGTTATTTTTCCCTTAATTTTTGTTGGCTGTTTTAAGAAAGCGCCAATATTCTTGTAATCATTTTCTTTCTTTCTTTCTTTTTTTAAGTGGAAATCGTTAACGCTTTTATCAAAATGGATACAACCAACCTGGTAACCCATGATCTCAGCGTTGTTCCTCTCCTCCATCTCATGAAGCTGCCTTTCCAGCGATTCGTTGGTTCCCTTTAAACTCTCGATTTCAATGGTCTTGGACTGCAGCTGTCTCCTGAACTCGTTGAGCTCTTCCCGACTCGCACGAATGACCTCGTTGCTCTTGTTGGCCTGGTCGCTAAGATCGGCGAACTTGGACTTGTACCACTCTTCAGCGGACTGCAAGTTCTTACTCGCGATCGACTCGTACTGGCCGCGAATCTCCTTGAGAGCGGACGTGAGGTCGGGTTTAGCCACTTCCATCTCAACAGACACCTGGGCAGCTTGGATCATGTTCATGAGCTCCGCAACCTCCTCCTCGTGCACCTTTCTCGTGAAGTTGATCTCGTCCAGAAGGGATTCGACCTTTTTCTCCAGGTCTAGACGCACCATGGTGGCGTTGTCCACGTCCTTCTTGAAAGCCCTAAGCGTTTGCTCAGCTTCCTCGCGCATTCTCATCTCCTCCTCGAACTTCTCATGGAGTTTCTGAAGTTCCTCCTCGATGCTGTCGCGTTCGAACATCATCTGATTCTTCTCCGCGTTGAGTTCGTCGAGTTGGGACCGCAGTTCCCGGATCTCCTGCTGGTAGAGTTCGGCCAAGCGGGATGGTTCTGTCTGGCGCTGGCGCAGGGTCACGAGTTCGGCTTCCAGCACTTTGTTGTGCTGCTCCAAATTGCGAACTTTCTCAATGAACATCGCAAAACGGTCATTGAGCCCTTGCATCTGCTCCTTCTCGTTGGTACGGATGATTTTGAACTCATTATTAAGCGATGTGCTCTGGGTGAAGTCGAAGCTTTCCAGAGACAAAGATGGATATGCAGATCGGGTGGAACGCTTGTAGGAGCTTGGGATGTTGGTTCGGGTCACGGACTGAGACTTAAACCCGCTCCGGGGGCTGCTCAGCCGGGATGGAGAGGCTGAGAAGCGGGTGGAGTCCCCGAAGATCTTCCGGTAGGAAGAGGCAGAGTAGATGTCGGATCCGTAGCTCATCTTGGCGTTTGAAGACAAGAGCAGAACCCAGGCGGCGTCTCCTTTTATAGCAGGACCGTCCCAATCAATAATTTACCCGAGCAGCTCTTTGCATTCAACCTCCCTCACTGCAGATGTTTCAGATGGACAGACCCGAAGAAATAAGACAAATTAGCTGATCTATAGGTTATTTTTAACTTTTAAAGGCACAAAGAGTGCTTTCTGACTGTTCTGCTCAGTCCTTCACTGGAAACTCAGGTCGGCAGCAGCGAGCGTATGGAACTGTCCGTTTTGGCGCAGTGCTGATGTCAACAAAATGCTACCTTCTCGTTTATTTACTCACACATCATCATGTCACCTCTGTGAAAAATACCCAATGCCACCCCATCTATGAAAATAAGCCATAGAGTCAATGCCAAGAACACACACACATATCATCTGTTAAATCAGAGCCTAACTTTTATTGTTACACTGTAAAAATTGTTTGTTGGTTTAACTTTAAAAAAAAATAGCTAAGTAACCTGGTTGCCTTAAATTTTTTAGTTTATTGAAATAAACATTTTCAGTTGATACAATGAAGGAAATTAGTTTAATAAAAAGAAACTCAAAATATTATTGTATCTGAACCACATAAAAAATTTGATAAATCATGAAAATAGCACAATTTGGCATGTTTCACTGCGTCATCATAAATAAAATTACCCAATATGCTTACATATTTTAATAAAATTTGTATTAACTCAAATTTTTAATTTCAATGAACTCAAAAATTTAAGGCAACCAGGTAACATATTGTTTAAATAACTTTTTACAGTGTAGTAGCTATATTAGTCTACTATTATTATTATTATTATTATTATTATTATTATTATTATTATTATTATTATTATTATTATTATTATTATTATATATGCTGTAAAAAGGTCAAATAGGTTTAATGACGAGTTCATTGAGGGCAACTTCTGTAGGACTGTCAGTTGATGCAGAGACTTCTGGGAATGCCCATCTCTATATAGCAGAAGTATGGTTATTTCTTTTAAATGAAAACGTCACTTTTGAATGGCTATATGTTTGATTCCCCTCTGTCAATTTGTAGGTGGGCTAATACATCCATTTTGTTTTTACTGCATTTTTTTTTTAATTAATGAAAAATATTAAATGTGTACAGTGTTACAGTAAAAAATATTTTCATTTTGTCCATTTTGTTCAGAGTTTATAAAAATAGAGTATTAATAAAAAAAAAATATTTATGCATCAGGAAATTAATCTAAGTTCCTCACACATCAACCAATAAATCACAGATAGTGCATATTTAACCTGTCTAGTTTGTGACAGGACTGTGAATGTAAAAATAATAAAATAGGACTACACAGCAGTCTCACGGCATTTATACACTGCTGCCATCTGTTGGCTGCTTCAAGATCTCAACAGACTGAAGGTAAGCGAACAATTTACGGTTTGGCAAACGTTCCATTATGCCATGTCCTTGTGTGGCCTTCATATCCAGTAAGTATTTCTAATACAATTTTTATTTTTTATACATTTTTATATTTATTTTTATAACACATGAACTAATGAACTCAAGATACATTTTCAGGTTATTTAATACAATCTAGCATTAAAATATTTAAATTAATCAGTTATATATAAATTATTGAATATGATTGAATTTATCTGCCTATATAATAAATGTAATTATTAAATTACTCATTAAACTTACTCCTTTTTTATACTTTTATAACAGTGTGAGATTAAAGATGAGGGAATTAACCCAATTAACCAACAAGGCATTTAACCCTGGCATTTTACATTTAATAAGTATTTTTGGATAAAATAGTTAGTTAAACAATATACGGTGTATAGCTATTAATATAGATAGATAGGGGGTATTTTATTGATCGCTAAAGGAACGTTTTTTGTTTCTAACAACAACACTGAACTGAAAACAGTATAGTAACATACTATGTCATCATACAATACACAAGAGACCATGTGGGAAAACATCTGTCAGGTGCGTGAGGGTAATATAAATATCTAAATGTGGTGAACGTATAATGTACAAGGCAGATGGCAAACTGTGGCTTTCTGTGAACATTTTATCGCGGCAGCAGACAGAAAAGATTACAATAACCCCTCGGAAACACTTTAAGCCGATTGTTAAAGATGCTGGAAAGTGTGGGGATATCATCAAACGCCTTAAACAAAGAGAGATTTTTTTTTTCTTTTTTTTTTATTAATGCAAAGAACATAATAAATGCCAGGGGTAAATACAGTTGGGAGCATAATTACAGGTTAGACAAATAGAAAAATATCATACATATGACACAGTGAGACAATTTTAAGGGCTTTAGAATTGATGGATGTAAGAAGAGTGTTGGATTTAAGTTCCTTACGACAAATAAAAAAGTAGGGCTTAGCACCCTGAAATGTACATTTATGTAAGAAAAACTTTGCCAAAAAAAAAAAAAAAGGTTTATCAAAAAATATTGGTCCTTTAAATCTTTATCAAAGTTGTGCTGGCCAAATAAAACATCTTTTCTCATCTCAGAGAAGAGAAATAGATTATTCTTCAGCACCACAAAAGGAACATAAAGGGTCAATATCAGGAAACATCTTTTTTAAATAGAGCTTCACAGGATAAAAAAGATGAAGTATTTTGTAAGACACTTCTTTGATCTTATTGGTTATTAGATATTTAGATGCCAAAGGCCACAGATTCTTCCATGGAATGTTAACAAACTGGCCATTCCAGAAAGATACAGTATATGGGAGAGAAACAATCTCATATTTCCAATCATTGTATCAAATGGATGAACTACCAAAGAGAATTCTGAAGATCTGGCTGAATTCCTGAGAAGAGTTAATGCTCCGTAGGGAATTGCATCCATTACAATAGCAAACTCTCGCGGAGTGACAGGTATATTATATTTGTTAAAAAAATCTGAATAAGAATATAGGTATCCTTCAGCATTAATTAATTGAGAGACCAAGATAATATTATTATTAATCCAATTTGGGAAAAACAGGGACTTATTTTTATAAAGAATATCACAATTATTCCAAATGAAGTACCGGTGAGGACTAAAATTATGTTTATAAATTAGGTGCCAGGTCAAAAGCACTTGTTTGTGAAAATTTGATAATTTAAGGGGCAGTTTAGTGATATTGTAGTTACACTATAGTAGGAAAGGGAGACCCCCCACCTTGGAGAACACAAGATTAGAGATAGTATTCAAAGGGAGACATATTGGATCTCTTCCTTGAGGGCCAGTCATCCAGGTCTCAATGAAGATTTTGACCTCTCACCTTTTTTGTAATGGTGTCTCAATAGGGACAGTGTATTGTTGTCCGTGAATGTTTACTATTCTTTGAATGTACTGTAATGCACATAACATTTTTCTTCTGTTAATTGTTTTAGAACTATCTTGACAATAAATTCAGAAGTAAGATGGGTAACTAGCCTATTCACATTTATTGACTTTAGTGACAGAACTGTATGGAGTACACAAGATGTTTTTTTTTTTGGTGTCACTCCTATTTTTTCCAATTGGAGATCTCTTATTTTACCTTGTATGTGTATGGTTTAACTTTTGGCATTAGCCATTATCTGAACTATTGCCTCTAGTGGCCACAATTTGTGTTGCAAGTGCCAGAGTGGCACACCTGAAACCAATGCAACTATAAGTAGTGCTTGATCCTGTCTGTTTGTTACCAACACCCTGATGAAGGCCAATGGGCCGATACACGTTGGTGTTTTAATGTTTTAGCCCTACCAATAAAGGCTTTTTACTTTTGCATCCTATTGAGTGCCTGGACTTGGATTTTTTCCTTATTATTTTTCAACATTTAACCCTTCCAAGAGCACCAGAGGGTGCAAGGGATTCCAGCAGCGCTCCAGTTCTCTTTTGTCTATGCTGGAAAGTGTGTTGAGGGGGAGATTGAGTACCCTACTTTAAATAAAATAAACATAATCTGAAATAAAGTAAAATACAAACCTAACAGAGCCTTAAGGAACATTTTTAATTTACAGCTTAATTTGATTTATAAAAAAAAAAAAAAACTTTAGTAAAACTAAAATAAATAACAATAGAGATATATTTAAAATATGAATACAAATGACAAAATCACAACTAAAACTTCAGTTGAAACAAATGTAAAATGTGAAATGTAAAATATTATTAAAATATTAATATACTATTAACTATAGTATCTAATATTAGTAAAAAACAAAAAAAACAAAAAACATACCCTTTAGCAAATTTGGGTCAAATTTGTTAGCATTATTAACAACATCAGTTATCATCTTAGTTAATGTTGGTTTCAAAATTTAATACATTTTAAAATCAAAATTTGTAGGCCTTTCTGTTAACTCTAGTTAATGCAATGTGAACTAATGAACTAACATAAACAACCCCTAACCCAAAGATTAATAAATTGTTGTGTATATATTACTCATATTCATATTATGGTGTTATCCAAATTTCGGATAGGCGAATTATTACTCTCTCCAAAAAGTATTTAATTACTTATTACTAAATAGTTTCTAAATCCAACCACAATTGATTCAAGGATTTACACGAAACAGCTCTTTTAATTCATTCAAATACATAATAACTACATAAATTATTCTTAACATGAGAAGGATAAACATGCATTTTAAAGTTAGACTTTATTTTGAATTTTGATGTTAGTTCTATTGTATTATATATAATTGTTTTATACACAGTATTTAGTTCAATTACATCAGAAGCATAGCCTTCAGAAAAAATCCCTTACTTTACTCTTAAGGGACAATTCATTAAATTAACTAATTAGTAACACTCAACATTGTTTATTATAATAGTTTAATTAGGTATAACAGTGAATAGAATCCTGTTGGACCCCCAGCCTAAATTTTAAGATTTGTGGCCTATACAGTTTCATCTAATTAATGTCTATGTGAAAATGATATTTTTAATATGAAAACGTGTAAAAATATTTTAGTTTATACTATAATAATGCTTTTTTCCCCAACTAGTAGTAGTTTATCTTTAAAAATGTAATCAAGTTGTATTTATTTTCAAATTAATGATTTAGTTAAATTATTGATTTATTTTACATTTTATACGGGTTTTCTCTTAACTTTTAAAGCACTAGCA
Source organism: Pseudorasbora parva (assembly GCF_024679245.1). NCBI lineage: Eukaryota > Metazoa > Chordata > Actinopteri > Cypriniformes > Gobionidae > Pseudorasbora > Pseudorasbora parva. Next base: position 28,033,223 of record NC_090175.1, read on the forward strand.
CTCCCTTTTATGGCCTCCCCCTCCTTTAAAAACACCTTGTGTTTGCTACATTAACCAAGGTGCTGTAAAATTAGTTCGCTTACTTAAACTATTGCGTTAACACCTTACTGTAAAAGCAATCATTCAGGTTAAAAATCCTGTAAACAATGATGTGTCAGTGGACCAACCATCTTCAAGAGTCAGGCGGCCCCGCCTTCACATTTCACCGTCTCTGATGTGTTGACAGGCTTTGCTCCTCCTCTTCTGGATGTAGCACAGCGCAAGCACCGCCTCGTCCTGCCCCTCAACAACTGCTTAACAACACGGTTATGAAAAGACGAGCTTTTGATTCACATTAACAGTAAGACTTGCAGCTTCACTTGAGTAGCAACTGTAGCGATTTCTGCCTTGTTTTTATTTCCTGAAGTCATCGCGGTTTACAGAGCTGCCTGTGCGCTTGAGCTTTTGTGCGTTGACGGAAGGTGAGTGAGCGAATCGGTTTGAACTTCCAGTTGTTCTTAGTGGAAACGGTTTGTTGGCATTGTTTTCATTAATGTCTCCTCACTTGTGTTCTGCTTACGTGAAAAGGTCGATGGGTGATGTCTGATGTTCTGCACGAAGCTCAAAATGTTTGTCACTGCGCTGTGCTCTCGAACTAGTCAAAATATATTTTACCAGAACGTAAATAAACAAGATACCAGGCGCGATACCAAATATTATGAATGCTTAACGTTATTACATCCTTCGCACATCAAAACTGGTATATTGTCAAGCTCATTTTCAGCCATTTTCGTGAGAAATTCTGTAGCTGCTTAGCCGTAGCCAGCTCTTACAACGTCCTCGGGGGCTTTGTCCTTGTTTTCCATCTGCTGAATCTAACTTTTTGTGGTTATGACTTGCAAAAAATTATTTGAATAGTGCAAGCAACAAATTGGTTCATGTTAGTTGTATATATGAGTAAGTTTTCGTCTCCTGTTACTGAGGCTTTGTAAGGTATGACTTGGCATAACATTTCGAAGCTAAATCTGGGTCGAACTATTAGTTATTTGTGAATGCCTAATCTCTACTATTTGTTAAATAGAGTTAAATATTGTGAAATATAGAGCTAACGAATGCAAGGTTACCTAAACCCAGCAACCTTCTAATTCTCCCATGACAGCGGAACATCCTGCCAATATAAACAACTTTTCTAAAAAAAAATTTAATGAAGTTTCCCCTTTTTTGTCTGTCTATTTGGGATCAAAAGCACTCAAAAGAAGTGCTTTTCATTTTCTCTTTCCCCACCAAAATTCAGATGCAAATCTGTCTGATAGACCACAGTGAGCCATTATAGCTGCCTGCTTGGGGTACATTTTGCTTATTAAATGAAAGAGTTTTAACCTACTTTTTTTTTTTTTTGGAAGGAGGCCATTTTTTCCCCTGCTGTATGTCCCAATGAGCATACAATGTTTGAAAAAGAGAAAGAATGGTAAATTCATGCATTTCTAAGCAAGCTATTCTATTACAAAAGAAAAAAAATGATGGCAGCACGGCCTGAAATTCTTTTCAAACCCCACCATCTCACATCCCTTTTTTCCTCAACATTACTTTCGTAAAATAGACGGCTGGTGGGAAAATCTCCTTCCGTTGCCCTTAAGGTCTTCAGCTTGTTTGTGCAAGTCAGCCTTTGTGATGGCCACTGGCTCCAGTGTGCTGACTCAAGCTTCTATACTGCATGTCATTCATCTTGCTTCAATAGTTTGGATGGTGCTTAGATTTTTTTGTGAGGTGTAATTTAACTTCTTTCAAGAGAAAATATCAGGTTGTCTGTGTTGTGGTTGCTTGCTTAGATACTGTTTCCATACCAAATATAAAGTATTTTAGACAGAGGTTGTTTTATATTTTACACACCAATTTGAAAGAATCATTACCAGTTGTTGACATAATACTTATCAAGCATTTCTGTCAGCAGTATAAAAGCATTTTACAATGACTTTCACAGGCTTTTTTTAAAGACAGCCAAAATGTTTCAAGACTTAATGCTTTTGATTTAAATTACTCGGATAATCAGATCAGTCTGATGCAATTAGATTAGAAGTTGGCACATAAACGAGCCCAGAAGTTGTGTATTGGCTTTCTTGATAGGTGATAGAATCTACAGATAATAACTAATCCAATCTAAGAAATTTAAGTTCATTCAATATTTAAAGGGATCTTTTGGGGCTTAAGATAGATAAGAAGGAAGAGTCATTTAATATGCATTGCTTGAGGTTTTTCTTTTTCTTTCTTTATTTTCCTTCTTAAAGTATTTAATAGGTCTTTTAAATCTTTTTACAGATTCAGAACTGACAAATTGAATGATGACGACATCATGGAGTGATCGACTTCAAGACTATGCAGACCTCCCAGCAAACATGGATGGCCTGGCAATGAAGAAATACAGGAGAGAGGCCTACCATAGGTAGATCAGAAGTACACACTGACTTTTTAATGACTGTTTAAACATGGGGTCGCTAGGCTTCCTAAGAAGGACATTTCAGCATTTTGAATATTTACACAGATACTTTAATTCTTTCTATTTAGAAAAAGTGTCATTTGTTTGCAATCCATTCATTTTAGAAGAGCCCATTGCATCTCTGAGTGTATAATAGTTCACTGGGCTTTGCATTAGCACATACTCCATGATTTTAACATTTTATGTGCTACGTTAAGAATGTAAGCAACTCTATGAAGAAAGGATACATGTATTTAGACAGCAGCTCCTCTGGTAAATTGGGATTTTGAGCTAAAATAAAGAAAAAGCTTCCCAATTTTAGGCCAACGTCAATGAAGCCGATGGAGAACACTTGCTGCCCTATACGCTGAGCGGCACTGGTACAATTTAAGTTTAAAAAACTAATTTATAGGCCAAACCCTGCAGCTAGTGAAAATGTGCATGGTGGAACACGTGAAATACGAAATGTAGAAGAGCTTGTGCAACCCAACAAATATGTCTGTGCCGGTGAACTACCATGCAGTGGAGTTATGCAATCTTCAGATAAAAGGAGTGCAATACGGTTTGTCGCAAATATCTTACCCACCATCACACTTGTGGCATTATTCCAACCAAAGGTCACGTGTGTACACGTAGCTTACTCCTCCTACTTTACATGAACTTTGACTTTAAATTTCTCCTTGCTGAAGCCAAAAGTTCACTGTTTTTTTTTCCACTACTCAGATAAGTGGGTTGAGATAAGGAAAAGTAAATGTGAGTGTCAAGGCAACGATTCCATTGTCTGTACAGTCTATTTGAGGTCCAAAGGCACTGGTGTTATCTGGTGTGTGTGATGTGCAGTGAAATTGGTCAGCTCTGTGGATCTTATTGGTGGAGCTGTAGAATATACAGAATAGGTGTATACAAGCCCATACAAACAAGGATACAGTCCATGTATATTAATGACTAAATCTGTGACCCTCAATACAGTCAAAGTCACTTCAAGGTAAGTCAGTTCATGTGGTCACCCTCTTTGTAACACCCCATTGCTATTTATATTGGTAATGAGCATACAATAACCTGAAAACCATCCAGGGGCAGATTAAAGTCTGCACAGGCCCCTAGGCTCAGGGATTTCTAGAGCACCCCAAATAACGTGATCAGTTACATGAAAGTAATTGGAACATTGAGTACAACCATGGCTATATTTTAAAATATATAGTGTTTACGAACAGAGATCTGGTCTGGTAAACTCCACATTAAAAGTCAATCAGCGGTTGACAAATTCAGATTCAAGGAGCTTTATTGGCATGGTAAAAAGACTTTACATTGCCAAAGCATTGACTGGGCTCTGATCCAATTATGTTGAGCATTGTCAGATTTACAGACAACAGTGGGCAGCGAATACTAGTGGTTGACTGTTTATCAAGATGATGTTTCAATCAGTCATGCGCCAAAATTTCGGTAACCATTAAAAAATATTGAGCCCAAAACTAGGGATGTGACGGTGAGGAAATTTTCCCACCGGTTAATCGACGTGCGACAACACCGGTAATACTGGTATCACCGACTGGGCTTGAAAGTAACAATGAAAGTAACATGCACACGACCGCTCAGACATTAATAACACAGCAGAGCAAAGCGAGTGGTTTCAATTAATTCCTATGAAAGTTAAGCTTCCATATGAACTGAAAACGCGGCAGTGCACACACCGTAAATTACATTTGGTTTTGAATTAGCGTCAATTCGGGGGCGAGTTGCTTGAATTGTGGGTTCATTATTATTCTTAATAAAAAAATCAACAACTCACAATGACACACTCCCTTAAATAGGCGCGTTTATATTTAACTTTGAAATCAAATCTTTTGTGATGAATGAGATCTGACTCCTGCTGCGTTTGTGCTGCGACACTCATTCGGATCATGCTTTATTAAGCAGACACATTCAGTTTTTATTTGTATTGTCTGTTCTCTAACTGAAAAAAAATATTTTATTACTATAAATAAAAAATCAAAATGACGGTGCCGCGGTGTGCAAGTGATGTTGAGTCTGAACACCAGTAATACCGGCAGCACTTTTGTTTTGGCTGAATATATTTGAGCGGTTGCTGAAATTTTGGTGTATCTCTTAGTTTAAAAACCATTGTTAAGAGATAGAGATATTAGTTTTGAAGGGCCGAAATCATTGACTACACAATAAAAGTTAAAAGTTCTACCAAAAAAAAGTTCACCCAAAATGAAAAATTCTGTCATTAATTCTCATTATCATGTAGTCCTAAACCCGCAACACCTTCACACATCTTCGGAACACAAATTAAGATATTTTTGATGAAATCTGAGCGCTCTCTGACCCCTCCATAGACAGCAATTTGATTACCACTTTCAAGGTCCAGAAAGGTAGTAAAGACATTGTTAAAATCGAAGGTCTAACAGTTTCTCCGATAACAAGGTTAAACCATGTTAGGGTCTATTTTGTATGCAAACAAGCTACAAACGTGTCCAAAAATTTAGCTTAAGCAGCAATATGTAAAACGTGTTCAACGGAAATATCAAGAGACAACTACACCAGAACTTAACTATGACTGGTTTCCTTTATCACTTGAGAACACAACCTGAACAGCAGTTCAGTTATTCAATTTCATATTAATCCAAATTTTAGATTTGGTTTTGGGCTCATTTTAAAGTTGAACATTTGCAGTAAAATATCCAAAAACCACCAGGCCAGTGTTGTTCAGTTGAGTTCTTACAATATCCCAAATGTTTGCAAATATTTGTAAATTGTGAAAAAAATGCTATTTTAACCAAGGAGCCGGAACGTCGTCGTCTGAGGGAGTCGCCTGTCAATGGCGTCATCTGCGTTACCCTTGGTTTGTGTTTTTTTTTGTCAGAAGCGCTTTACTATTAGCAGTGTGAACAAGTGTCACAGAAGCCGCTGCGCGAACACACAGAGTAACATCATAAAATCATTTTAGACACACTTAAATGAATTTAATATGATAAACAGAGAAGTGTTACCTCATACTCATGACCGGAAAAGCGGAAATGGTGCCCGCCACTGGCCCGTCATAATAAAAGTCCCGGTGCTCTCGAGCCGTGTGTTGCTCAACAATCGCTCCAGCGGCCTTGCTCAGCTCCCACAACACTCGGTCCTGCTCTGTTTCATACTACAGTAACATTAATAATCACATTCATGAACATGAGTCCTATCCTGATTCTTAACCACCAGTTGTGAGGTAAAGACCACATGTCCCCAAGATTCTGTGCTCAAACTTAGCTTCATCAAACTACACCTTTGTTTTGAATAGGTACCCTCTAAAAGACGAAAAAAATACATAGTGCAGCTTTAAACTTGAATGTTGGTTTTGGTATAAAAAAAAATTGGCGCGTCACTAATTCCAACAAAATAAAAATTTGGACAGCAATGCTCAAATCCTTTAAAAGCTTTAATTTTCACATGCACTTTCACGAGTAAACAAACTCGAAAAGGTGGGACTTCCCTTTTTACAGGTGCCATATTTCTTCCATTCATTTTTATTCAAGTGATCTGCCTCCTCCCCATTATTATGTCTCTGGTACAGTATAAGTAGCCTATTACATAATAGGGCAACAGCGAGGATCCACATGAGATAGAAGAGTAATCTGTTTACCAGCTGTCTCTAACTAGTGATGCGCACTCTGTTGTCTGAGCCGCTGCGCCCGCCTGGTTCTTCCTGCTTTTGTTGATTGTTCTAGATGTCTTTGAAGGGAAGCAAACAACCCTACAACAACAACTCAACAACTGGCACAACAACAGAGAATGCTATAGAACTGGCACAATCATTTTTGCAACAAGTCAGAAATTCAATGACAAGAAAGCAGAGAGAGGGGGCTATTGTTTAAACTGTGGGGGTAACAGGGTGAACAGGGAGATGGGCTTGACAGACCAGATAGAGCAGTGACATCCACTCAGAATGCAGCGCACAGGTCCTACCTGGAAAAGTGAATCATGGGATGTAGTCCAATGTTATGCCACCACAAGGTAGGTTTGATCAAAGTTGTTTGTTGGTAGTTAATGATTCTCTTTTTTTTGGGTAGAATTTCTCTTTTTTTTTAAACGGTGGACATTTTTATCATTTGGCACCGGTTTCTAATGAACATTTCCACTTTTTTTGTAAAAAGATAATTTGATATTTCATATAATTGAAATATTTTCTGGATGCAATATAAACTTTAAAGGTCTTGTACAATTATGAATGCAATGGCAGTGCGTACACAAATATCTGTCTGTTGTTTTCTGTGATTCATTTGTGTGAGTATCAAATTATTGCATGTACTGAGAGTGACTCAGAATTTCCTTTGTGTTCATATCATGGCTTATGGACTAAAGCACAGAGCTGTCAGTGTGCTAAATGCAGATCATCTTGGCCCCATCACATGGAATGGGAGTTTTTTTTTTTGCCCGGAATGCCATACTGTAGTGGTTTCTGATATTGTTTTCTGAAAGGTATCCCTTATATAAAAAGATTATCTCTATAATTTATTTGAATTTTAATTGACATTATTATTATTTTATTATGAAATTGAGAAATGATTCAGCATCTGACTGGAGTTTGTCTTAGTGCTGTAGAGACTGATAGATTGATATAATTCCTTCACAAGAATATTTGAATAAGGTCCCTTGGTGTTAAATCGTTTGTTTTATAGACCTGAATTCTTATGAAATTTTGGAAAAACCCCGTCTTGTTTTTAAGACTAGTTTAATTGGTTCCTAATCCTGCTAGAATATTGCAACCAAACACACCTCTGACTGTTTCCCCTTCTTCCCCAGAGTGTTTGTGAACAGAAGTTTGGCCATGGAAAAGATTAAATGCTTTGGCTTTGACATGGACTACACTTTAGCAGGTGAGGTGTTTCCTACTTGAATCGAATGTTTGACGCTTTATTATTTACAGTCAAACGTCTCTTTTGCATGTACAATAGTAGGAATGTGCTGATTTATGAAAACCTTGCTAGATTTGTCCATATGTGTATGTCTCTGAAATGGAGCCAGTAACACTCTTGCTTAGAATCTCAGGGTAAACATACAGTAGGCTTTTTGGGTATATTTAGCTACTCCTCACCTGGTTTTGGAATCTGGAAAAAATGAGGTGATGTCTCTTATACACAAAGGGTCAGATTTACTAACAGCTTGTACCAGCGCAAATCCTCTTTTGGCGTAAAAAAAAAAAAAAACTACTGTCAGGATTTACTGAAGACACAGTGTGAAATTAGCGCTGAAAATACGCTTATTGCATATGCATTTGTAGTTTCCCTTTCAGACGCAAAATTTATAGGAGGAGAGTATTTAAATAAATTGTGCAAGGTGATTTACTAAGGTTTTACTAAGCATGTCTTAAACCACACACTAATTTGCGAATCTCTTGGTAGATTACGTAGGATCATTTCCATTATGGAAATGCTCCAGCGGCGTCTGTGTTCTTTGCGCATCGTCAGTAGATCACACGCAGAATTTTCCACTCCCATCAGCATTTTTTTGGAATTGCACTCTTGTGCTAATTTGCCCAGTTTGAAGTTCTCTATTTCATCATAGAGTTTGTCTTGCTGGCTAGGGGCTTATTTTGTTTGAATGACTATCAACATACACAAGCCAGTTATTTACAGCTTAATATACTTATGTCATTTAGGTGAGCCAAGAACCTGAAATAAGAGAGGGTTTGGTTTGTATGGTGCAGCAGTTTAACATGGATCAGACGCATTGGGTTTCCGAAATCCCTTTGCTTTCTGTTATTGGTCCCAGGGATAAAGTCCACGCTAAATCCGGGCTGTGGGCCCTGAGAGAGCAGATCCGTTCTTTGACAGTTAGAATTGATGGCTCTTAAGAGGAGGATAGCGTGTATCGTAGCCAACTGGCTAATGTGGCCTTAGCTAAAGGCAGCTCAGCTGTTGACATCCTCCACATTACAGCTGGCTGTAACCAAGTGCAAATGTTTACAAGTACAAACCCTATATTGTTTCTTATCCTCTGATCAGGTTGCAACCGCAGTTCACAGGTCCTCAAAAAAATCAATAACATTCATTAAATGGAAACATACTGTAGTCTTACAATCCTGAGATGTGCTTTTTTTGCCAACTAACATTTAATACATCACTCTAGATAGTTAACCAAAAAGTGATAGTTCTTTCATCACTTACCCACTCTGATGTCGTTCGAAACCCGTGCGACTTGATTCATTTTGCAGAATACAAAAGATATTTAAAATAATGTTTTTCTCCATACACTGAAAAGTCCTTGGGTTTTAAACAACAATGGACCAAATTGACATTATATGTATGGAGATAAAAAAAAAAAATAACATCAAGATAATTTGAGAAATTGGCTCAACGTTAAATAGAATGATGAGAGTCATACAGGTTCAGCTATCTCTAACTTATAATAAATGTAATAAAATTCTTTAATTACCAATCAATATTTTATTACATGGACATGTTATGTTACAAAAAAATCCCTTTTCGCTCTTGGTGGAGACAAATGTATGCACTACAATGGAATATTAATAGATGTTAGTATTCATTGTTGATCTTAAATCCAGGCTACAAAGAAGCATTATACCAAACCATAGAGGGTTTTAGGACCACTTTCCAACACAATGCTCAATCCAAGCCCTGATTAATATTTCCTGTCGCTTATTGAGTCCATTGCTCAACCAAATCCCCCTTTGTGATTGGGACCAGCGATCAAGATAATACCCTGCACGTGAACAGAGCTGTGGAACAAACTCTTCATCTAGCTTGGTGTTGACAGCTCTTCAACCTGACAGCCCATTAAATCACAGGAAACCTGCCACCTCTGCATTCTTTGTATAAACTAAATGCTTTTCTTTATAGGACAGAGAAATAAAACCTTGTTTAAAAAGCAGGGTAACTTTTTCTTCAGAACATTTTTTTAAATCAATTTACTAAATGAAAGACGCATTCATTACATTCTATATGCTGTTGTTTAAAAACCTGACAGCAGTCCAAAGTCAACCACAAGCTAAATGCAGCCATAACGTGTTAGTTAGGGAGAGCTTGACAGATGGACTGAAGGGTTGGGGGAGTTTGTTTGTCCAGTACAACGAATACAAATGACATTTTTTTTTTTACGAAAGGTAACATGAGCTATGAACTTCAGCCTGTCATCACACCCTCATGCTGATCACGTATGCATGTGTAATAATCTTTCCAGGAGTGTATGCGGTGCATGGAGGAAGAAACTTGAATCTTCAGTGGCCCTATAGGGTGACACACAGGTCGTTGAAAACAAGTTTGGAGCTGTAGAATTGGGAATGACAAATCTAAGATGTTGTAAATGAAAACATGGGGACTTTGGGGATCTTAAATGACTTTTTGGGAGGTTCTAATAATCAATTTACCTAAAAGTAATACAGTGGACTTATGTCACATATACAGAAGTTTAAGGCTTAAAATAGCTGGCGTCATCTTACTGTCATCAGTAATGGAGGTGAAAACTCAGAATAGAGTCAGCTTAAATGGTTAGTTCACCCAAAAGTTAAAATTTGCCCATAATTTACTCACCCTCCTGCCATTCTAGGTGTATGACTTTATTCTTTTGGCCAAACACAATCAGAGTTATATTAAAAATATCCTCGCTCTTCTAAGCTTTGTAATGAGAGTAAATGGTAACTTAGATTTTGAGGCCCAAAAAAGTATCTATATCCATCCATCATAAAAGTTATCAATTCGGCTCCAGGGGGTTAATAAAGGCCTTATGATGCAAAGTGGTAATCAAATAGCTTAAGTTTAGGTGAGAGTAGACTTCAAACAAATAGGGCTCGGCAACAAACAATATTTCTCTTTAATAATTCTGGTTTTAGACTTTTAATTTGTGACCCGTCTTTTGTTTTGCTCTATCCTATCTTCCGCGTTGGGGCAGAGTTCATTCTTTCACCAGAATTATACTTGTGTACTGGAAGTCAGTTATTATACTTTATAAAGTTATAAAAATATATATTTTTCCTACAAAAAAAAAAAAGAGCCTTTTTAACCCCTTGGAGACGTATGGATGACTTTCATGATGATGGATGCACTTTTTTGGGCTTTAAAATCTTTTACTAATAACTTCCATTATAAAGCTTGAAATGAATGTGTTTGGTTGAAAGAAAGTCATATACATTTTTTTTATGATCATCGTTTGATCTGTATTTCACAGCAATGGATACCTCTGAACCTTTTTTTTTGGTGTATTGTTAATAATCATAAACTAATTTAAATCTTTAAACCTTTACCCCAACTATTTGTAGGCCACATATAATGAGGTATAGATGTTCTGTCTGCAGACCTCAGTAAAACTGTTTTCATTTCACCCTAGCAGTAGTCTGCTAGCTCAGGGACAAGATTGTCCAAGGTCAACACTGGTATGCAGTTAAGCAAAGAGCAATGATGGGAATAGTGACTGAGAGGGAAAAAGAGGCTCAAAATAGGTTTCGCTGTAGCTTCATGGAACTTAGTGAATAGGAGAGAGAAAAACACAAGGGAAGGGGCAGTTGTGTTTATGTACAGCTGCTATCTGGGTGGAAGAATCTGGCCTGAGCCAGTGACTCTGTTGGGGTTTGCTTCCCTATGTGCGCCAGTACTTCTGCTGTGGCTCTGTTGGGGATTCAGTTCTTTCCACCTCCCCCTCAACAGCCTGTCTATCATCTGTAAAAATTCAAAGCCTGGAACACACCTGAAACTCACCGGATACAATTCTAAAAATAACATCTCATTTAACGTACAGATTGGTAAATTGTGGTTGGTTAAGTCAGTTTGATGGAACTGGAAAAATTTGGTTATGACAGTCTGTATATTTTAGGAAAATAACAAAGGAATTGGTAGCTTCCTTTGTTTGAAAAAAGAAAAAAGAAAAAAAAAGATACACTGTAAAAAAATATTTAGAAAAAAGTTACCTGTTTGCCTTAATTTTGAGTTCATTAAAATTAAACTTTTGAGTTAATACAATGAATTTTTTTTAAAGTTTTGACAGCCTTTATTAAAAGATTTTGTAAGCATATTAGGCAATTGAGTGTGTTTTGTTTCTAATGACGCAGTGAAACATGCCAAATTGTGCTATTTTCAGGATTTAACACATTTTTTATGTGGTTCAGATACAATAATATTTTGAGTTTCTATTTATTAAACAAATTTCCTTTATTGTATCAACTCAACTTTTTAAATTTCAATCAACTCAAAATTTTAAGGCAACCAGGTTACTTACTTTTTTAAGTTAAACCAAGAAAAACTAACAATTTTTTTTTACAGTGTAGCCATAGCTTGTAAATCAACAAAGTGTCCAGCTCAGGCTGGGAACCTACAAATATTTTTTTTATCCTGCTTCTGTTACAAATTTGCAGGGACCAATCACAAACCGGCTTATCCACCTCGTGCGCTATTGACGAGTTTAACACGATAATGGTTAGAGAAGCGATGGACCGTTGGTCTGATTGGTTGAAGGACTATCCAATTATGTACAGAGTCATTTGAACTATGCCCGTTGATCCCACCTCTTGTGCAGTGGAAAATACAGAGCAGACTCTCCAGATGTTCAATGTTCAACCTTAAAAGATTGAGCTTGGTCTGGTGATAGCCAGACAACAAATGTCTATGACTGACTATGTGTAGAAAATGTATATATATATATATATATATATATATATATATATATATATATATATATATATATATATATATATATATATATATATATATATATATTATTATTTTTTTGGATGTGTCACACACGATTATGACTGTCTAAGTGGAATTTATGTATGTGTTTGTTTAGAATAGCTATGGAAGAACAATTCAAATAATTGAACAGCTGCATACTGTACAAAGGTGTTCTCAAGTAGCTTAACACAATAAGGCTTCATCTTTAGACATGCACAAACAAAAGCCTATTGTAGAAAAAACAAGCAGGTTGTTCGGGTCAAACATTTCAGTCTTCATTATCAGCGGACCCAGAAGTTCACCCTGAGGCATTTCTCTGCTTCTCATTCCCCACTCTCAAGAGATCATTCTGCCCTTTGACCTGCTGCCTCTTCAACAACAAGTCTAACACATTTCCAACTCTTTCATAACAACATGTAATATGAGTTGAAGTGCCTGTGTACAGTACAGTAACCCCAAGTTTAGCTGAAGCTGTTGTTCTGTACATGTCTGTCTCATTTGAAATTCTTCTTCATTTGGGTGTGAGGATGGAACAACAAATATAGAAATTAGAGTCATGCAAAATGGCTTTTGTTGCTGAAATACCACCCAAATCCCTCTGCACCGGCTTGGGGTCTAATTGGGTATAAAACTTTGAGGGCAAGTGGGTTCGGTTTCATACTGGATTAGATCACAGAGCATACATGGCCCTGCTAAGCCTTTGTAATGTGAATGTTCTGGTACCCTTTGCTTGCTCTGTGAAAGGACAAGGTTGGGGTCGACACATATCGCAGGTGCTGTTCTAAAGAGTGCTTCCAGACAGGATCTTTAAATACAACACTTACGCTGCCATGCATGCATCTATCTGTTTTATTTTTGGTCAGTGGTTATTGAGCTCCCTCTCTTCCTTTAGCTTCGAGGGAATCTACAGAAATTTCACAGTGACAGTGATTGCAAGGCATCATATTAAAAGGCATAGTTCATCATTTACTCGCGTCGTTGAAAAACTGTATGACATTCTTTCTACCGTGGAACACAAAATATAGTTCAGTGTTGTTTTGAACCCCATTGACTATAATTTAATGGGCAAAAACAACAAATATCTTGGTGTATGTTTCACAGGAAAAAGAAAGTTATGCAAGTTTTGAACATAAATAATTTTAGTTTTTTAATGAAATAATCCTTAATGGTACATTAACTATTATAGGACTGTACTGGATGTAACAATTATATAGTAGTCTATTAATTTTATTTATGCTGTCCAATGTGTCTCACTGAATACCTCTCTATCTATAGTATACAAATCACCTGAATATGAATCTTTGGGCTTTGATCTGACTGTGGAGCGTCTCGTCTCCATTGGCTACCCTCAGGAACTGCTTGGTTTTGTTTACGACCCCACTTTCCCTACAAGGTAGTAAACTTTCATTGGCTGAACATATTTGAGAAAGTTATCAGTATCAAGATTATCTTGTGATTTTATAGTTATAGGATAATTATCATGTGTAACCTTTTATTGTACTTTCTTACAGAGGTCTTGTGTTTGACACTATGTATGGCAACCTCCTGAAGGTGGATGCTTACGGAAATATCCTGGTCTGTGTCCATGGCTTTAACTTCCTGCGAGGGTGAGTAATCCCGGCCCGATGGATGGGCCTGGTTATTGATCTCTGATGAAACCCGTGGAGTATGTGCTCAAAATGTTCCTGTGTTCCCTGCCAGCCCTGACATCCGAGAGCTCTATCCAAACAAGTTTATCCAGCGGGATGACACAGAACGCTTCTACATCCTCAACACACTTTTTAACCTTCCAGGTAGGCACTCCATCACTGCCTTGCATTTCCCTGTCACTGGATGCCATTCAGTGGCTTAAAAGTGGCTTTTTAAACTCTTAATACTGTGTGTGCGTGCGTGCGTGTGTGGTGGGGAAATGACAAGGATAGGGTGAAATATGAGGACATTACCCATGTCCCCTCTTTTCAATAAGCTTATAAATCATACATGATGAGTTTTTTTGAAAATGTAAACCTGCAGAATATTTCCTGTGATGGATAGATTTAGGGGCAGGGGCAGTGTAGGCGGACAGAAAATATGGTTTGTACAGTGTAAAAACCATTATGCCTATGAAATGTCCCCACAGTTCACAAAAACATTTGTGTGTGTGTGTGTGTGTGTGCTTGTTTTTGTTTTTGTGACATATCAGGACACAAATTTGACATATAATGACATGGGTATGACATGGGTAATGTCACCCTCTCCTTGTAATACCTATGTCCCCATTTTTCAATATGCTAACAAATCATACAGGATGAGTTTTTTCAAAAACTAAAAATACTGAATGTTTCCTGTGATGGGTAGGTTTTGGGGTAGGAGTATTTAAGGTGTATTTAACTCCTATCAAAATGCAAGCTTGGTTTGCATTTAAGACGCAATTGTAATATATTACTTCCAATTACATTTAAAGCAGGTAATTGATGTGATGGATTAGTATGATACATTTTTTTAAATGTATGTGTAATTGCATACATATGCATTACCAGGGCCTAAAAATAACATTCACCAAGTGCCAAATACAAATGAATATTAACATTGATGGGTAAACTTACCAGTCGGCCAGTCTTTTTTTAAATTCATTTTAAAATGCCTGAGAATGCAATATTCTTTAGCGCGATTATCAAATTGCAAAGACTGCATTGTAATTATATCTGATGCAATGCATGCTTCAGAGTGAAGCGCATCTTTTCACATTAGTGTTTTGAGTGTCTCGTTTTGCAGTAAATGATGCTCCACACTCTCCATTTCCACAAGTGCTGTGAGTTTAAATCGATTATATCATGCATTTAAAAATGCAACATATGCCAAACATATTTAAGCATACAAGTTTGTAAAAAAAAAAAAAAAAACTTTTGTAGACAACTTAAAGGTGCCCTAGAATGAAAAATTGAATTAACCTTGCCATAGTGAAATAATCCAGCACATGGACATCACATACTGTGAGTCTCAAACACCATTGCCTCCTCCTTCATATGTAAATCTCGTGAATAAAAAACACCACAGAAAAACAAGTGATTCTCAACATAACGCCAACCGTGACGCAAGCATTGGGGATCATTTATATGCATGCCCCCAACATTTGCATCCGTCCAAACATTGTCAAGACGCAACTAACTAAGCCGAATCATCAGAACTGCAGGTAAACAAACGACACTTGAGGTTAGCGAAAACGGCATCTCTCATGACACACGTAATGTTCCAGGCTGTGCAGGAGACATGAGGACTTTATACCACAACAATTTAATTCAAAATCGTTTGTTTGTTCGGCCCATTTCAAGGAAGCTTAGCTCAGTGTCTTAAACTGAAGAAAAGGGCAACTATGTTCCTGCAAGCGATTTATCCACTTATTGACTAGCTGTTTAAACATTTTCTGATTAAATTGAAAGTTTCTTAGAGAAACAGCATTGTCTAGATAACGCAAGATGCTAGTACAGTAACAATAGGAAACTCCAAGTACCATACAAAACTAAATAGGGTGTCTAATGACAAAGGCTAATGTTATTTTGTATTACAAAATACAACCGTAGATACGTTGCTTACTGATCTTTTCACTCGATCCTTCTAGCAAAGTCACCTTTTCCACCATATAAGTTAAAACGACATTCGACGAGGCTATGCGTTTTGTAAAAATATAAGTTATATGTTTATATTTTTGAGAACTGAAGTAGGCCTATGATGTTTTTGCATGCTTGTATTTCAGAGTATGTATACATCACAGTCACTGCGTAGCCTACATTGTGACTAACGCTATATAAACATGCAATATCGTTGACGAAAAAAGACAAGTCTAAAATGTAGACCGAATGACACTTTAAGCAGAGAATCTCAAATGGAGATTGCTGAAATGCAGCCTACTTGTTTATTGGTGTTTTTAGATCATCCGCTCGCGTTTAGATAAAACACCGGATAGTATACGTGTTCTTTTCACAGAAAAGCTCTGTTTGGGGGATTTAAATGACTGAAATCTGGCAACCGTACGCACGAACACTCTCTCTCACGCGCGGATGATCTGAAAACACCCATAAACAAGTAGACTGCATTTTATCAATCTACATTTGAGATGTTCTGCATAAAGTGTCATTAAAGGGGTACTTCAGCGCTGGGAAGATGAATCTGTATTTAAACTGGGTCATCAATGCAGTAGAAATGTGAAATTATTTTTGAATTTGGTGTCTTCTAGACTGAGAAAAGACAGAAAATGTATTTTTGTCCCATGGGGATGAAAGACTACAATTCCCAGAATGCTTCGCTGCCCTGTGAGGCCATTCCCAACACCAACAACTTCATTACTGTGACTGAGTTAGAGACACTACAATTAAAAACTGAACGTGTCTGTTCAATATAATGAGTGAGTCACCGCGCGAGTATCACAGCACTGAGCACTAACTGCAGGAGTGATGAGAGCTGAGGTAATCGCGACTACATTCGCGGCATACATTCACAACGCGAGTTCAGTCTGGCACGTTTCAGTTCATGCCTTTGCAAGCTTAACTTTCATAGAAATGAATTTGAGAAGTTAAAAGACTTACATTGCTCACCATAGCTCCGTTTAAATGATCCTGTCTGCAAGCTGAGCTGTCCCTGCCAGCTGAGTGTAATCTCCCATCCCCCAATGCCGGATTCAAAACATGCGGAAATGGCTCCCTCTGCTGGCTGTAGTCTTTAGCCTCTGGGCAAACATTCCTCCTATGATGCAAAAATCGTCATTTTGCATCATAGGAGGAATTTTTCCAGAAATAAAATGCATAAATCTCTCGTCTCAGGGAGATATGAGAGGGGAAAGCACAATAATTTGAATATTCTCCAGGGTTTCTACTGATACAAAGCCATATGCTAATCGCTGAAGTAACCCTTTAAAGTCGGTCTGTGTTCTGTCAGGATGGTCAGGACTCATGAGCCGCTTCGCTGAACTGCTGTGAGCTGTGAGCGGCTGAAATAAGCCAATCAGAGCAGAGCTCAACATTAATATTCGTGACCCTTCCAAATAAGGCAAAAACAGAGCATTACATCCTAGGGACAATTTATAGGGTTGTAAATGGACCTGTAAAACTGTATCTGGACAATGTGTGCCCTTAAATAAGCCACATACCCTCTATGTAGATATCAGAGAATAATTTAACATACTGTTTCAACTCATTCTAAGGCACCTTTAACACTACTGACCTGCAGAACCCAGTGTCTGAGGATTGACTCGCTGTCAATCTTATTAGTTGACGGCAGTCCGATGATGTCACATGGAGTTCCCGAGTGTATAAAAGGCTACCTGCATTACACATTTTTAGCTTTTTGTCTTCACAAAGCCCCTTTGTTCGTATGTGCAAGTGAAGCTAAGAACTGTTCAGAGCGCATTCGACTCTCGAGGGAGTAGGATACACTCATTGCAATGCATTTATGGTAAATCTGTTCTTGCTTGACTCTCTCGCGAGGGATGAGAATCAAGCGTTTGCGCAAAGTGCGTTAGGCCTTCGAGGGAGCTGAATGCATTCATTGTAAACATTATTTGAAGTGGGTAGCTCCACCGTTGCATGACTCTTTCTGGGATGATGAGTCGAGCGTCCGCACCCCGTGGTGCATGGGGATTGTAGATAGTAGAAGTATGAAAAGAGCATGTCCCTTCATTGGGCTTTTCCCGCTAGCTCCATTACTCTGTCAGGAATCCCACTTGAGGAGCAGACTCTTCCGATCTGGTTAAGAGCATTTTATCGGTTTGAGTGGGTGGAGCTTGAGATGGGTGTTCAGCTTTCTCTTTCTTCCTGACTATAAAAAAGCCCTATCTCTGGATTTGGAAGCGCACTCTGTGAATTCTTCCAATCCAAATGAAGGCCAATACAATGTTTTGCCACTGACAGTCTCTGATTGGACAACACATTATGGAAAATATCCTCACAGAGATGCACATTTTGGTTAATCATAAGTTCTTTCTTGTTTAAACACAAACAGTCATTTATCGATATCCTCAAAACCACCAGACTCCATGGACCAATACAGTACTTTTACCCTTGCACACCATCATAAAACAATCTTCATTCAAATTCGACAGAAACAAAATAAAACGCTCCAAAACCATTTCAGTTTGTTCTTCCACTGTTCCAAAAAAACCTCAACTTGGTCGAAATAATTCAGCGGGTAGACATCCAACTCTGTTACTGTTTTTTCAACCAGAAATTACTAAGTGAGGGAAAAGATTGCAATGTTCGCTGGCTTAATTTGCCATTTCATTCCACATTTAAAACAATGTGCAGTATAGCAATTACCTTGCTGAACTTTCAGAAATCCACTGTTCTCCTTTTCCAGTCACCAGTTTGTGTTCTTCTGTCTGTGTGATTTGATGTAAGGTGGTATTGTTGTATTGTTGACTGGTATATTACAGCCAGGTTACAGCAGCACTAAAATATTCCTGCTCAATCAAAATGACCCAGAATGCAATAAATTACGATATTTTACTTTAATGTAAACATGTGGTATCTAACAGTGTAGAGCTGCAAGTGACTCCATATTTTACCTGTCAACTAGTTTGGTTGCCGGATTGTGGTGCTAGTGACTTAGCTGAGTCTAATTCTGTACAGTCTTCACTGATAGCGCTGCTCTTTGTAGCTCTGGGCTGTCTCTCTAGCTGTGGCTCACACTGGTTTGGGCAGGAGTACCCGTGTCAGGAATGGTTGAGCATGGAAGCTTCTGGATTTTTTTTTTGCTTCTGGGCCTATAACACTAGCTTTCTAGGGAGCAAGGCTGTGGTGCCACAGGATGCGTCCTATTTGGTTGCTGACACATTTAAGCCTGACTAAATTATGCTTGGTAACCTTCATTAATCAGCTTGGCGTATTGGGTATTAATGTCCCCATAGTGTCATGATGCAGCGTTGACTTCCCTAGGAAAGGGAATGTCTCTGGTTTTGTATGTATTCCTAGTTTTCTGAGAAGGGAATGAGAATCTGCGTTGCCTTGCTTCAGGCATGTCTGCGTACCTTCCTTTGAATAATGTACATACAGTTTAATGGCTGATCAAAATTATTTATGGCCGCCTTGGCCGGTACATTTTCTCAAGGTTGGCAGGTGTGGCAAAATGTTACCTTTACGCCCACTAACCTTTAAAAGTCAGTCTCAAGCAAGTCTCTTATTCTCAACAAGACTGCATTTATTTGATCAAATATACAATTTTAATGTATTCCTTTTGATGAAACATTTTTAGCCTTACTCCAGTATTTCAGTGTTGAAAAGAGTTGTGCTGCTTAATATTTTATGGAAACTAATAAATTCTTTTTTTCAGGATTCTCTGATGATAGGCATTTCAAAATAATTTATTTTAATTAATTAAAATTATTTGTAACATTATCTCAACTTTGATCAATTTAATGCATTCTTGTTGAAATGAATGAAAGAAATCTTACTGACTTTTAAATGGTAGTTTATATTTTAAATAATAGGCAAAACAAATTGTAAGTTGTTCATGCTTAAATTTGATACCTTTCACACTTGTTTTCTATATCTGTTGCTCTCTCTCCACACAGAAACATACCTCTTAGCCTGTCTGGTTGACTTCTTCTCAAACTGTGACCGATATTCCAGGTAGGCGTTCCAGTGACTATGATTCTATTACTCTGTTGCCTTGGACACTGCATACAACCATACCAGTGATTTGATAATCAGTATCATTTACTGTGGGTGAGGACTATTTGACGCTCTATATCAGTCCACCAGAAAGCACGTTACAACTTGATAAGAAAAAACTTAATACAGCATAAAATGTTACAACTATGCTATAAAGCAGGATGATACAGCAGATTGTTGTCTGTAATTCAACTATGATTTATGATCATGCATGACATAATGTATCATCAGTTTACTATAACTTGCTAATGACTAATCACAGTGCATGTAAACTACGTAAAATAGACAGTTTAAAATTCTAACTTTTAAACCGCATGGACATAACTTTATTCATGCTCTGGGAAAAAAAAAGCAGCCAGACCTCTTTAGTGTAGTTAAAATCTGTTAAAACGTAATAGTCTGTGATTTGTGTTTTGGTATGGATGCATGTCCTCTGAAACACCTGTTGGTCCTTTTAGGGGGAGAGAGCTTTCCTGTTTGGCTCGGACAACCACAAACAAGGGAAGACTGTCCCATTTAAACATGTCTGACTGTCGATAAAATGTGTCATAGCTGGCGCTCGGCCTCTTACTCTGCTGTCCCTTTGTTCTTCTAAACCTTTAGCTGTGAAACAGGCTTTAAGGATGGAGACCTCTTCATGTCCTTCAAGAGCATGTTCCAAGATATCCGAGACGCTGTAGACTGGATACATTTTAAGGTAAAAAAGGTTCTCTGTTTGTCTTTCTTCAAGTTCAATTCTGCTATAAAGCAGCTCTAAAAAGACAAGTCAGTTCAGTGTTAATCCAAAACCCGAGATCTGTTAAATAATTAAATTCATTTATAAGGCATCTGCACAGAAATCAGACATTTTCTAGATCGCTCCATTAGTGGTGAAGGAGTTGGCTGAAGCCCTATTCGGACGGTAATTGTTTCTCATTGGGTCGGTAGGTATTGCCATCATTTAAGTTACAGGGGCTAGTCAGTGATTTTATTGCCGTCTGTTTCCCACCACCCGCGTAAAAATCCCCGGCCGAGTTACCTACTGCTTTTGACAAGCACCCCACGGTCGTGTAATGATGTAATAGCTGTCCGAATACACATCTTGAGTTTTCAAGAATATATCACTTCAAAATTCACTCTTTATATCCTTTTTGACCACTGCAGAGTACCGTACGGTTGCGCTTTGCTGTTATTTGGATGAATTTCTAGACTTGTATTTCTTTAAAATGCTGGCAAGTATTTACAAGAGCAATATATCTCATCACCACTCAAACAAATTAAAATAACGGCTCAATTCAAATGTTTACATGCTTTTATTTATGGCAGCATTTATTCTCATCATACTAAGCATATGACATTTTATTTACAGCATACAATCATGTTAAGGACCACAATCTGAATGCACCAGTTTTAGGTTTCATCCTATGGCTTTATCACTGAGGTGGCCTGCACATTTATTTAGACGGATTTGTGAGAAACAGGCGAAGGACGCAGGATGTCATACGTCACGACCAAACTTTAGCAATTGGTTATGGCAGATCCAATAGTTTTTTTAAATCTTCAACAGAGTTCCCGCCTTCGCAGAAGTAAACACTTGTCAATTGAGAGTGCCCAGACTCTCTGTACAAATGAAATGTATGAGAGTCTGGTAACACCAGGCTAATGATTAATAGTAAATTTGATATAAACATTAGGTTTTTATTGGAAACATAATTTAAGTAATTTCTTGCTCGGTTTCTGATCTACTCAGGGAACATTGAAGGAGAAAACGGTGGAAAACCTGGAGAAGTATGTTGTGAAAGATGTAAGTTTGTCTTTTAATTTTTTTAAGTTACTGATTTGCCTTTTTGTATTAGATTTTGTAAGGGAAGAGTAATTCTAAAAGTTTTTTTCCCCATTTAAAGGCAAAGTTGCCATTGCTGCTGAGCCGCATGACTGAAGTCGCTAAAGTTTTCTTAGCAACCAACAGTGACTACAAATACACAGAAGTGAGTTTACTGATCCAAACACATTCATAAGCTCTGTTTCAGAACCTAGTGAGCTGCATACAAGCACACAAGCACAGACACATATGGCAGCATGCTAACTAAAAGGACAGATTTGAAATGCTTTACATTGGCAGCTTTATGTAAGCTAACAGTTCAATACTCTAATAACATAGCACACACAAATGTTGGGTAAAATCAGTTTTAAAGGATTAGTTCACTTTAAAATGAAAATTAGCCCATGGTTTACTCACCATCAAGTCACCCTGGGTGTAAATGACATTCTTCTTTCTGATTCACACAATTGAGTTATATTAATAAATATCCTGAAGCTTCTAAGCTTTATAATGGCAGTCAAAAAATCAGTTTGAAGGTCAAAAAATCACATCCATTATAAACGTACTCCACACAGCTCTGAGGGGTTTATGATGCAAATCGATGGTGATTTTGTTAGAAAAATATCCATGTTTAAAACTTTATAAAGTAAAATATGTAACTTCCGGCAGACCGCTTTCCTTATTTAACTGATGAAAAAAGCATAACTGCCGCAACACATCACTAGAACGTAGCGTAAGCGTTTTGAACTACAAGAAGCGAAACCCTTTCTGTGTAAGTTTAATACAGAAGGTGCTCTGCCGGAAAATAGATATTTAATTTTATACATTTTAAATATGGATATTTTTCTAACAAAAACGCCATCGATTTGAATCATTAACCCCTCGGAGCTGTGTCGATAAGTTTATGAAGGATGTGCTTTTTTGAGCTAACCGTATTTTTTTATTTATTTTTTAATACCGTTTTACAGAGTTTTTCCATACTGAAAGCCTTTTGGAAAGATTTCATCAGCTGAACAAGTATGTTGTTAAACAATAGTACAAGCCATTGAACACACTGTATTTTAGCCTATATCCACAACCTCGTTTTCATTCCTGTTAATTAAATTTGGCACTGCCACTACCCTCACTAAAGTCTATTATATTTAACTGTTTTTATCTGTAACTTTTAGAATCATCAACACTATTGCTATCAGTATTATTAATTTGTTTTTTTTGTTTTTTATTATAAACGTTTTCGCCTTAGCAATTGGCAGAAATCAATTTTTACTCACAAATGGTAATCTCTCAGCAATATTTGACCAATAAAATATTTTAGAGCTTTACATAATTAGGAAACATTTTTATGCATATCTCCAAAAAAAAATTAATGTCTGTTTTTCCAAGACTGTGAGAACGCTGGTTCAAATGACAATTGTTGAGGGAGCGAATTAAAAATCTTTTCAAACTGCTTTGAACTGTGCCTATGATTCCTTCAAAATTTCTCTGTGTGCAGCTCTTTAGGTTTTGGACCAGAGCAACAGACAGCCAAACATGCGACTGGTTTGTTTCATATTTGGACGCACATACTATCTAGACCTAACCCTGACCCTCATGAAACTATTTGTTTAAGCCATCATCTTCATCTTTTAACCAAGCCAGCTTTTGTTTTGATTTGTTTTACAGAAAATTATGACATACTTGTTTGACTTCCCCCATGGCCCAAAGGTATTGCTTTTTTTTTACCTCTCTTAAAACTTTTCTAAAGAGTTTCCAGCTATACATTGTTGCTCATAGTAATGATTTTTTTGTCGTTGTTGTAGCATGGCACTCCACACCGTCCCTGGCAGTCGTACTTTGACCTCATCCTAGTTGATGCTCGAAAGCCTTTATTTTTTGGAGAGGGAACGGTTCTGAGACAGGTGGATACAGTGAGTATACCGCACCAAAACCCCTACAAAAACAGAAGCCAACTCTCTAAGTCAGCAGGTGTAGTGTTGCACATTCTGGGACATTTTATCCTGCTGAACCCAATCACAAAGAGGGTTAGTCAGCACTGAGTATGGAGCCTTTATACTGAAGTCTGCTGATCACAATATAGCTGAAAGCTGAGCACTGTCCTGTCCTCCTTTTGCAATATTAGGTGGCTAAACAGCACACAGCATAAATAACTGGCTGGCGTGAGCCAATAGGAGCAGTGCAAAATGTAGTTCTTCTTTTGTGGGTGTATTTGCAACATTACCTGCTTTGCATAATTCATTTATTGAGTCAGTCGTTAAAACAACGCAGACAGTGTGTGCACATAAACGGTGCTTTCAGCAGGCACAATTGATTTTTTGTGATTATTTATTTATTTGTGCTGAGAAAATGTAACATTAAAAAGGTAACAGTGATAAAATACAGAGCCCCTAAAGGGACATGCAGGGGGGAAATGAGCTCAAAAGGTTTTGCGAGTGAATGCAAAGTTTTGTGACGAGAATGCAAAACATTTGCGAGAGAACTCACATTACTTATGACTTATGACAAATGACTTCTTATTTACCTCCCATCTTATATTTCTTTTTTTCTCCACCATGTCCCTTTAATAGTGGTTTTCAAATTTTTTGATTCCAAGACCCCAAATCTTTTTAAGAGATGACCAACCAAGATATTTCTGGTACTTCTGATGTAATGGCAAAGCTGCTTGATTTTAAAATTTTGCATGTGTACAGTAACTAATCATGGCAGTATTTTCAAATAAAATAATGATATGTAATTAAAATAGATTAATTCCATAATTCTAGAGATGTTAATAACGGAATGTTCTTTATTGTTTACACTTACCAATGAACTTTTTATTGTAAAAAATGTCATGACATATCATGACATATTTCCAGATTTTCCAAGACTGGGAGAAACCTTTTTCTTAAATTTAAAGTGACAGTTCTTGAGGGAACCAATTAAAATAGTAAATACAATAGCTACGTTCACATGGACACTTTTTGTTCCATTCCGACTGATGAATTCAAACATAGTGTTTACTTGAATGCTGAATAAAGTGATCGCGTTTATGTGCACGTTTATATGTCACAAGCAACAAACCGAATGTGATCTTTTGACATGCGCACACTGCATGAATATACAGAGTTTCCTGCTTTTGGCACATACTAACCATCATCCAGTCATCACTTAATTTCTTTGTTTTAAAAAGCAGACTTAATATTTATCTATTTCGTGTCAAGATTAGTAGACTGTGGTCACATAAAGCTTTGTCCCTTGGTGCTTATATTTATCAAGCAGTAAAAACACACACTTCCAGCACCCAAAATAAGGCGTCTGTGGATGAGAGTCAGAAGCAAGGTCTAATGGGACAGTGCTATCCTGCAGCACTTCACAGGAGATAGTTGGAATAAGAATTATACAATGACAGGACAGTTATTTATTTATTTATTCGACTATTTTCAACAACATCAGCTCATTCCTAAATCATACTGTATGTAATTACTCCATTTCTACATCATTGCACACATTGCGCAGAGCTTTCCAGTTTCTGCTTATGTTTATGTCCTATCGAACAGATTAGAAAAGGGTTAAACCACCCCATACAATTTGAATTGAATTTGGACAATTCATTCCGATTTATGTGGTTCTAGTAGTCTGATTACAAGTGGATTATTAGGGTCCATGCTTAGATTTTTTTATGTTGTTAAAGCTTGTCTGTCTTATTTAAGTCATCTTGGGGCACCCTTTGACGTGTTGAGGCCCCCTAGTGGGCCCCGGCCCTCTGGCTTATCACCTCTGAAGTACATTGAATTAATATTCAGAAAGTTTGGACATCTAAATATTAATCGGTCTGTTCTTTATCCTAGACCACAGGGCGGCTGAAAATAGGAACATACACTGGACCTTTACAACATGGCATTGTTTACTCTGGAGGTACTGGAAATTCTTGAATATAGATGCAAACGACACTCACAGATGTATCTCCTCATTCTATTGATGACTGACATTTAGATCACAAGTCTATTACAGATCAACACTTTCTCACATTATTTTTCACTGCGTGTGTACATTAGATAACTACATTATCTTGCATGATTAATTTTGTTTATTAATGGCATTAAATGGACCTGAGCTAACACAACTAACAATGAACTGGTGGATTTTTTTTAACTTTAACATTTCCAAAGATGTTAACACTTTAGTTTAGGCTCCAATTCTCACTTTTAACTTTTAACAAGTTGCTTTTTAATATGCATATTACTAGGATATTAACAGTTTATTAGTACTTATAAAGCACATATTAATGCCTTATTCTGTATGACCTTATTCTACACCCCTAATCCTACCCAATTACCTAAACGTAACAACCTTACTAACTATTAATAAGCAGTAATTAGGAGTTTATTGAGGAAAAATTCATAGTTAATAGTTAGTTATTAGTGCATATTGTACCCTAATCTAAAGTGTGCCCACAAAGATTTATAAATACTGTACAAATATATTGCTCATTGTTAATTAAGGCACATTGTACACAATATGATCTTGGTAAGTGTTATCTTTATCCTGATTCACTAAAGGTGAGACCTGTAAGAGAGCATTGATTGGCTGAGGTGTTTATGGCTGATTATTTATGCTATGACAAACATCTCATTTCATTGAGAACAAAGAGCAAAGTCAAAAATTCACACCAAAACAGCCAATCTCATGTTCAACACTCTATTTTAAAAATGTATGTTGTCATCTTTGCCCAGGTTCCTCTGACACTGTGTGTGATTTGCTCGGAGCAAAAGGGAAGGATATTGTGTACATTGGAGATCATATTTTTGGAGATATACTTAAGTCCAAGAAGCGACAGGGTTGGCGGACATTCCTGGTGATTCCTGAATTGGCCCAGGAGCTGCATGTGTGGACAGACAAAAGCTGTAAGAATTGCCATATTTCAGTAAAATAAGCCTTTGACCTGTTTCGCACAGAATGTATTTTAAGCATTGTTGGCATAAGCACATTGGTGATATATAGCTGCAAGTAGAGTTTTGGTGCTGATCTCTGCAGAAAATATGGTGAATATCTTCAGTAAACCTATTTAACAATTTGATTTTTTTGCAATATAGGCTTTTATAGCAATGTATAGTTATATTTTGGGGTTCCAAAATGTAATCCCTCTTAGCATATACATTTGATTTGTTTATTATGCATTATGTAATTATCATCAATGGCCTACTTCCGGTAACTATTTTATATATCATGACCATTACAACAGGAATTACTTGGTGTCGTAACCTAAAAGCTACTTTATCTTCAGTATTGAGCAGCAGTTCTGTTACAAAGCAAAAACTTTGCTTTGTCATTGTGAAAAGCAAAACATAAGCATTTACGCTGATCAGACCTTCTTGTGAGAAACTCAATAAAGAATAGGATGCTCACAAAGAGAAAGAGGAAAAAGAGAGTGAGAGAAGATGTTAAGACTTGAATGGCTCAGGAGGAGATGTGAAAGGCAATCATGACAGTGTTCTGTCCTCCCATTCACAGCTCTGTTCGAGGAACTGCAGGGACTGGACATTTTCTTGGCAGAACTATACAAGTGAGTCAAGCTGCCTCAGCAACTCTCTCTCTCTCTCTCTCTCTCTCTCTCTCTCTCTCTCTCTCTCTCTCTCTCTCTCTCTCTCTCTCTCTCTCTCTCTCTCTCTCTCTCTCTCTCTCTCTCTTTTTCTGTCTCTCTCGTGTATGTGTGTGTGTGGTTCAGGTAAACTCTATGTTATGGCAATTTTTTTTTCCCCCACAAAGACAAAATCATTGTCCTTGTGGGGACATTTTTGGTCCCCTTGAGGAAAACTACATCAAAAACAACACTCAGTATGATTTAGAAGCACAGTTTACAGTATAAAAACCATTAAGCCTATGGAAGGTGCTCATAATGATAGGAATACCAGTGTGGGTGCATGTGATTTAGTGATTATATATGTCTAAGGGATGTGCAAAATTCTGAATTTAAAATGGGCACCCTTTTATTTAATGAGGTGAAATTTGAATTGAATCCAACAGGATGACAATCAGAGGAATTACATTAGCCCAACAAAATAAAAAAAACAGCCATTAACAGTGATCTTAACTGTGCTGTTCTGCATCGAAAAAACTATTTAATTTGTTCACCCCATTTTCAGATTTACCTTAATTGTTACATTCCTACTTGTAGAAAGGGCTTTTAGTTACAAATTACAAACACTGAATCTGATTTGTACCACTTCACCAGTAAAGTTAAGTTTAGAAATTATCTCATATTTCTGCTTAATAATTCCTCTTTTGTTCAATTTTATTAACACTAAATAAAATAAACAATACAGTTTGATGTAACTGTTGTAAATGTAAATGTAATGTTGATAACAAGTATAACCGATTCTAACATTTGGGTTGACATTAATTATACACCATAATCTCTCTCACTATCCTTATACAACCTTATAGGGTCATAGGGCTGGATCATATCCCAGTTTCTTTGGCCAAAAGCAGAGAAAAGCACTCTGGCTCTACTTTTCTCTCGATCACATTCTTTCTTTCCATAGACATTTGGACAGTAGCAGCAATGAGAGGCCAGATATCAGTGCCATCCAGAGAAGAATGAAGGTACACACAGACACACACTAGATCACACACGCACGTTGCACATATTTCAATTATGATCTTGTTTTAATAGATTTGAAATCGCTGAAATTTCATCTTCAGTTTACAGTATGTATCTATCGTTCTCAATTTATATGAAGTCTTCAACTACTATGTACTAACATTTAAATCACTCATTTGATAAAATGCCCTTATTGTGTACATACATGTTTTTACACTGTACTAATTTTTTAAATATTGTAATGTTACACCTGCATTAACTAGCCAACAGGGCGGTTCCCCGAGAATTAAATGTTCCCCTAGGGCCATTTTTCTGGTAGCATTCGTCAGTAGGAACTCTGTAAGCCACACCTGTTGTTGTGACTTTTATTTTGATGGCGTGGCGGACATTTATTTTGACGGCACATTTATTCACAACACCAGAGTCTAATGGTGCGCTCAAGTCTTCTTGGGACGTTCGTATTTACAAACCCTGTGTTTGGGCACTGATCAGGACATAAGTCAATGGGCTGACTCCCTGATCAGTGCCCTGACAACTGAACTAGGGAGCTGATTGAGACGCACCCAAAGTCACTTTCGTCTGAGTAAGATGGCAGAGTACTTTCTCTTTATTAATTACACAAAAACACAGCTAGGTTATTAAAATCTACTTTCAGAAAATGAAGAACAAGGAATGTGCATGTGAATTTTTATGTTTTTAATTTATTTATGAAGCTACTGTGAACTTTATAGTATTATTTTGTTATATTATAATGCTATCATAATTATCATGTGCTATCGCTGTAAATAGAAAAGCCTGACAATATCACTGCTAAATACTTTTAAGTATTGTGGTATTCCGCCATGTCTCTCACTGACACACCACCAACTCGTAAATATCAGGGCCATATATATATATATATTTAATATGCCCTTACATTTTTCACTCTTTGTTATATTGCAGCCATTTGCTAAAATCATTTAAGTTCATTTTTTCTCATTAATGTACACACAGCACACCATATTGACAGAAAAACACAGAATTATTGACATTTTGCATATTTATTAAAAAAGAACTTGGCCCTAAGTATTCAGACCCTTTTCTCAGTATTTCGTAGAAGCACCCTTTTGATCTATTACAGCCATGAGTGTTTTTGGGTAAGATGCAGCAAGTTTTTCACACCTGGATTTTCTGCCATTCCTCCTCACAGAACCTCTCCAGTTCTGTCAGGTTGGATGGTAAATGTTGGTGGACAGCCATTTTCAGGTCTCTCCAGAGATGCTCAATTGGGTTTGAGTCAGGGTTCTGGCTGGGCCATTCAAGAACAGTCGGGGAGTTGTTGTGAAACCACTTCTTTGTTATTTTAGTTGTGTGCTTAGGGTCCTTGTCTTGTTGGAAGGCGATCCATGGGCCCAGTCTGAGGTCTTGAGCACTCTGGAGAAGGTTTTCGTCCAAGATATCCCTGTACTTGGTCGCATTCATCTTTCCCTCGATTGCAACCAGTTGTCTTGTCCCTACAGTTGAAAAACACCCCCACAGCATGATGCTACCACCACCATGCTTCACTGTTGGGATTGTATTGGACAGGTGATGAGCAGTGCCTGGCTTCCGTCGGGTGGAGGGCTGCATTGATGGTTAACTTTCTACAACTTTCTCCCATATCCTGACTGCATCTCTGGAGCTCAGCCACAGTGGTCTTTGGGTTCTTCTTTACCTCTCCCTCCAAGGCTCTTCTCCCCCGATAGCTCAGTTTGCCCGGATTGTGCTCTTAGGAACCTTAAGTGCAGCAGAATTGTTTTGTAACCATGGCCAGATCTGTGCCTTGCCACAATTCTGTCTCTGAGCTCTTCAGGCAGTTCCTTTGACCTCATTTGCTCTGACATGCATTGTGAGCTGTAAGGTCTTATATTGACAGGTGTGTGGCTTTCCTAATCAAGTCAAGTCAATCAATATAATCAAACAGAGCTGGACTCAAATGAAGGTGTAGAACTATTTGAACGATGATCAGAAGAAATGGACCGCACATGAGTTAAATATATCACAGCACAGGGTCTGTCACAGCACAGGGTCTGAATACTTAGGACCATGTGATATTTCAATTCTTTTTTAACAAATCTGCAAAAATGTCAACAATTCTGTGTTTTTCTGTTAATATGGGGTGCTGTGTGTACATTAATGAGAAGAAAAAAATATGGCTTCAATATAACAGAGTGAAAAATGTAAGGGGGTCTGAATACTTTCCGTACCCACTGTATATATTTTTATGTAAGTACATGGTAGTTAAAGACACCTTGAGCTAGATTTACTAACAGCTTGCACCAGCAAACACCCTCTTTTGCCATTAGAAAACTGCTGTCATGTTTTACTAAAGACAAGCAGTAAAAAAATGGCACTTGACATTGCGTGGACACACAAAGAATCATGCAAGGTGAT
Source organism: Pseudorasbora parva (assembly GCF_024679245.1). Classification (NCBI taxonomy): domain Eukaryota; kingdom Metazoa; phylum Chordata; class Actinopteri; order Cypriniformes; family Gobionidae; genus Pseudorasbora; species Pseudorasbora parva. The sequence goes on from NC_090175.1 coordinate 28,063,767, forward strand.
TTACTTAGGTTTGCTAGATATTATGCATTGTTTACCGCCCAGACGCTACTTTGCACTGCTCTTTAGTAGATTGTGTTGTTCATTATGGAAATTATCTGGATTATGAATTTATGTGTCATCAGTAAATCACTTGCTTACTAATCCTATCTGCGCTTTTGTAGAATTGCGCTCATATGCTAATTTGCCCTGTTTAGTAGATCTGGCCCCTAATATAAAGTGTGACTTGTCTATCTATACCAGGGGTGTCAAACTCCTGACCTGAGATTCTGGAGGGCTACAGCCCTGGAGATTTTAGTTCCAAACCTGCTTCAACAGACAAACCTGTGGTTTGCAAATAAGCCTGAAGGACTTGATTAACTGGATCAGGTGCGTTTAATAAAGGTTGAAGCAAAACTCTGCAGGGCTGTGGCCCTCCAGGATCAACCCTGAGTTTAACAACCCTGATATATACCCACATAAACATAGGCCGTAGTTATTGATGCAAACACAATTTCGATAAAAAGTACTGCCCTAAGAACTTTAAAAGAGTTTAGAAATATTATTGATTATTTATTTTCATGAAGACTCGTTCTTCAGTTTGCATAAACAAACATGAAATGTGTTTCTGTGAAATATGCTTGTAATGGCAGATTTGAAGTCTTCTAAGTTTAATTATTGCCCATGGTAATCAACAGCCCATAAATATTTGGATGGAATTAATTAGATGTTATACATTACAATGTTGATTCATTGATTCTCTCTGTGCGTCTTGGCTCATCAGAGAGTGACTCATGACATGGACATGTGCTACGGGATGATGGGAAGCCTGTTCCGCAGTGGCTCTCGGCAGACTCTGTTTGCTTCTCAGGTGATGCGTTATGCTGATCTGTATGCTGCCTCTTTCATCAACCTGCTCTACTACCCCTTCAGCTACCTGTTCAGAGCCGCCCATGTACTGGTGAGAACACATTCTTATAAACGCACTCACACCCGTAAACACATTTACACCCATAAACATAGGCTTGGATTAGTGATACAAATACCAAATAGCTGATTTAATTCCTATGCCCCAGACAGACTATAATAATATCATTATTTAAGTTAAATGTTAATATCAATACACACAAAAATATAATGTTAATTAATGGCAACACTTAAAGCTGCAGTAGGGAGTTTTTTGAAAATGTTGACTTAGTCTGAAAATTTGAACAAGCACAGCTCACAGGTCACTCCCCCTTGCTCTCTGCTGCGCTACAGCCCTCCCTCCACAGCTCCTCCCTCATCACAACGGAGCTTGCCGTGAACGTGCAGGCTAGTAAGCAAACAGTTATGGCACATTCACTGGTACGGACAAAACATCAACAATATGATATACATTGACTATGGCCTGCCCATACTTTGACTACAACTTGGTCCTCAAAACAATACATTTTTCAATACATGTAATGTAACTATATGACGTTGCGCTATTTCTATAAGTAATAAATAGCTAGTAAGATAATATAACGGTAACTAACGTTAGAGTATGCAAGTAATTATTCTATCGATATGTAATGCTAAATAAGGTTTGCTAGTACATTATTTCAGCAACATGTCAAGCAGAAATGTGGCTAACTCTGCATCGGTTTTTAATCCTTTCATTAACGTTAGCTCCCTCCACCTCGGAAAAGCCGCTCCGATATTTTCCCTTGTTTTATTTCGGGCTCTCTAATTCTTTCTTTTTGTCTTTTGTATCATCGTCAACTGTCTTTTTCTATTTATCCGTCTTTATTTTATAAGCAGGTGCCACTCGAGGAATTGGCAGTTTGGATTGTTTGTCCGCCATAAGCAAAGCTGCGGTACACCGGTAGTCTTGAATTTGAACGCCTTACTGTACGTGCTGTGCATGAGAGCACATGAGAGGGGTGTGATCAGCGAGCAAACATATTTGATTGACATTGCTAAGATACTCCTCCTGGCTCTGATTGGTTGTTTCTTACCGGGAGCGGTGTATTTCTGCAAATGGCAATAGGCGCGCACACTGGGAGGAGCCAGAGCAGCTTGGTTTTTTTTAGATTATCTTTCTCATAATCTACTGTCAGGACATAATGACAGGTTTAACAAATATGTAAAAAATTTTTTTTACAAAAGTTACCTACTGCAGATTTAAGTTTAGGGTCCAATTCTCACTGTTAACTAGTTGCTTATAATATGCATATTACTAGGATATTAACAGTTTATTAGTTTTTATAAAGCAAATATTAATGCATTTATTCTGCACTGATTTATTCTACATCCCTTAATCCTACCCTATACCTAAATTTAACAACAACCTTACTTATTAATAAACTGCAAATAGGTTTATTGAGGTAAAAGTCATAGTTAATAGTTAGTTAATAGTGAGAATTAGACCCTAGACTAAAGTGTATTTCACTCATCAAGGATGCATTAAATTGATCAACAGTTACAACAGAGACTGCTCTTTTGATCTTCGAAGAATTCTGAAAAAAAAGAAGCATAACGGCAGTGGCTCAGTGGTTCATGTAGGTTGTCTACAAACCGAAAGGTTGGTGGTTCAATCCCCGGTTCCACCTGACCAAGTGTCGAAGTGTCCATGAGCAAGACACCTAACCCCAGCTGCTCTTGACGAGCTGGCGCCTTACGTGGCTGACATCGCCGTCGGTGTATGAACGGGTGAATGTGAGGCAAAATGTAAAGCGCTTTGGATGGCCATAGGGTCTGTTAAAAGCGCTATATAAATGCAGTCCATTTACCATTTAACTGTTTCCACAAAAAATATAAGCAGCACAATTGTTTTGAGCATTGATTATATTAATAATCATTTCTTGAGCATCAAATAGGCATATTAGAATGATTTCCGAAGGATCGTGTGACATTAAAGACTAGATTAATGATGCTAAAAAATCTGCTTTACCATCACATGAATAAATTATTAATATTTAAATAGAAATTTAAATAGATTTTGACTGTATTTTTGATCAAATTAATGCAGGCTTGGTAACCAAAAGAAGCTTTCAAAAATGTATTTCTAAAAATCTTACCAGCGGAAAGAACAGTAGTTTAAAAGGTACTAGGCGTAAACACAAGTTCCAGATAAAGTTGGGTGGTGGCTGCTGTACTAAGAATAGTAAAGCCTGGAATGGAAAAACTAATATTGTTACATTTTTCTAATTCGAGTACCAACTGGTGCAGAAATGCCAGCTCTGTCTACACAAACACTTCCTCTTAAATCTACCAACACTCCCACATTTCTCTCTCCTGTGCCCAGTGACCTATTTAATGTACCTGTTAAACATGTTTTTTTTTTTTTTTAAACTGTTGCCGTGTCCTTTCTTACCCAGATGCCCCATGAGTCCACAGTGGAGCATGCCCACGTAGACACAGAGACCGAGTCTCCTCTGGCCACACGCAACCGCCACTGCGTGGACTGCAAGGACATCGACTGCAAAAGAAACCAGCTAACACGCTCTATTAGCGAAATCAAACCGCCCCACCTGTTCGCTCAGCCGCCACAGGAAATCACACACTGCCACGATGAAGATGACGATGAAGAGGAGGAGGAAGAGGAGGAAGAGTAGATGTTTTTGGCCTGTTCTAGGGTAAAGATTCATAGGACGATGGTGATAGTGATGATGATAATGATGATGATGATGATGTCGAGTGAGGTAGAAAAGGAGGCGTGGATGTGTGAAGTAGAATATAATTGCCAAACCAAGCTCAAAAAGCTGATGTTCATAGTAGCAGAGTTCAGTTTACCCTCCTGTAAAGATGACTAAAAAGAATGAACGAAAGTTTGCTCAAAAGAACGTTGGATGCTATCTGGACTCGTTTATCAGCCACTAAATAAGCACATGGGATAAACATCCAATGGAAACACAGCGGAAGGACACTCACGGGTTTACATGAGACGGACATGTATGTATCATACATGTAGCATGTTGGCTAAATCTTGCATTAACTTACATTCAAAGACTTGTTAGGACCAGTGTTAAAGTCAGTTATTGGATCCTTACAGAACTTTAGTTTATAGCTTGTTATAGTTATATTTTGCTGTTAGTGTTTATCAGTTTAGACACAACTTTTGAGTAGCCAGTCCATCCAGTCAGATTACCTCTGGCAAAAGCTCCGTATCCAATATTTGTCCCTTTGAAACGTGTGTGTGTGTGTGTGTGTGTGTGTGTGTGTGTGTGTTGGCAGAGTGTGTGTGTTGAAGTTCTGCATGTGTTGGGAATCTGAATGAAGCACAAAAAAAGCCGAAGCATGGTTCATTGTGACGTGCGTGAGGAAACGCGGCCAACACAAGAATCCAGTTACTTGGCAACAGCATGTAGCCGTTTTTTTTTTTTTTTTTTTTTAGAGGTTTGTTGTTAACCTCTTGTTTTTCATCTTTTTTTCATGCAGACATTTTGGCAAGAGCTAGTGCTCCAGAGTAGCGAACAGATGCCTCTTATTAGGCTTCACATAGGCCAAACGCACACTGACACATCATTTCAGTACCTGCTCGATGATGTCACGTTAAACAATGACATACTGTATTTTTTATGCTCCTATATAAGCTAAACAGAACGGTCTAGTTTTATCTTAGTTGTTACGTGCCATTGATATCTGCCTGAGAGAAGACAAACTATTCAAACATACAATAAGTGACCTTGATATGCAAAAACAATGTAAAAATCTGTTGTATGCGTGAGGAGCTTGTCAAAATGCATCGGCCATTGAAAGAATAGGAAAATGAAGTTAACAGCTAGGCATTCTGAAACTGATAAAGAGAGTGCAGTTGCTCCGGCGACTGTTTCTATGGAAATTAATGTAGTCCTGGCTAATGTGTGAACTCATGTGGACCAAACCAGTGTAGAGAAATTGTGTCTAATTTAGCTTTAAGGGTTTTAGACACTTGTAGGTGTCCCACAGTAGTTTAAAAAAAAAGGTCGTTCTTGAGTGTTACGACTGTTTAGGGAGGAAGCGGTTTTAGCTCTGGGAAGTGTCCCAAGTGCATGAAACAGGTAGATTAGGATGGTCAGTGTGACTTTTATATGCATTATTACTATTAAGATAATAGTATGTAGGATCTGATTGAATGAAGCTACTCAATCCATAGTGCAACATGTATAACTCGTATGCATATTGTAACTGTTTGTTCTTTTTATTTCCGAGAATGTCGTTTTTCATGGGTCTGACTGTCAGTTTTCAAAAGGGAAGACCAAGTAGGTCTTATTGTACAACGGTTTGTGGTTAGGCACAAAAAAAATATTTTTTTAGGTTTTCAAACGTCTGTTTCAAGCAACTAGTTGAAGAAGTTTAAATATATTTTTAAATGTACGATGCATATTTTATCTGTGTTATAGTTTTAAAACAACTGGACATCCTAAAATGGGGCAGCTCTTTCAATAATATACCTTGTTCTTGGTCCAGGCTTTAGAGAGCGCAGTATAGAGAAAGTGTCTGTCCTGGTAAAAGAAACGATCCAGCATTTCTTTCCTCTGTTTTCATTAGCTTTTTATACAAACTCAGTATTGTATGTAAAATGGCTGGCTCCCTGGACATGGATTAAATCTAGTCCTGGGCTAATTTGCACTGGTGTTGGCAGTTGTCCTTTTTAGTTGTCTATGCAAGGGAAACTGGCTTAGATTATATTTAAAAATAATAATATAATAGAGGCATTGAGTTTAAACAGTATTCATCCAATTATCCCAGTAGTCATTATCCTAGATACCTCCTTAATGGGTGAAGATCTCATCTGTTTAGAGTCATATAGATATCTGTTTCAACCAGTGTTTTCATATTATATTTTGGCATAGTTTACAGCGTGTTGAACATGCCAATAACTTACTAATATACTGAGTTTTGCTCCTTTCTATTTTTTACCTTTTTCCTAATTTCCTAATTTTTCCTGAAATCTTTTTTTAGTTCATGACATAAGCAAACATTATTATTTTTTAGCTTTCAGATAAGCAAAGGTGCAAAACGGTTGTGTCGGTAGAAGAGATCAAGAGCAAAATATCCATGGCATTTATTAATCCCATTTCTTTTGTTTTGTTGTCGTTTGTTTAGGGCATGAGATTTCATGTCTTCAAATTTCAATTATGCTTCCTGGATTATGATAGTTTCTGATTTATAGCGATCTAAACTTACACATATGGGAAATTGCATTGCAATGTAAAAATAAAGATGATTTTCCTTAATAAACTCACTACTGGTCTCCTGTCGTGTTTACTTCTGAGAGTATAACGACTATACTTATATTTCATAACAGCTTTCTTCAGTCTAACATGGCTTATGCAACAGATTCTATTTCTGATTTCTGTCATTTGTCCAAAATACAGCTCCATGTCTATGTACTGCACTTTAAACAAAGTATAAGACGTTCAAACAAAATAAAAATAAATAGCTCCAATACCAGTCCTGACAAGTCATTTGTCTATCCAGTAGAAAGCAAAAAAAATGTGTGATGCAACAATCACAGTCAATCATAATATATATGGATGTTTAATATGCAAAAAAGTGCAAAAATAACACAGTACCATAGTGAAACCGATGAATGTTTAATAGCACTTTCTCTAGAACCATTTTCCTCCCTAGGGTTTACATTTTAGTTACAAAGTAGCTACAATTCATTAACAAAGCAAATTAGAAAAAGAAAAAAAAATGTAAAAAGCCAGAACCTGTATTTAACCCCACAAGAGCATCTTCCTACAAAAAAAAATCAAAGTTGGTTTTCATTTACTAAATAAAACCCAACAATTTCTGATCTCACCTCTCTTATGTAAAAATCTTTGGTATAAAGAGCATCAGTATTAAGGTTAAACCCTTATCAAGGTTTAGTTTGGCTAAATTGTTAGAATGTAGTGCCAAGCAGTGGCTGTCTGTGGTACTGACCCATGTATAAATAATAGAATACAACGAGTAATGCATTCCTGTTATTTATCTGTTGTGGTTCAAGTAACCATTGGAACACATGAAAACATCTAGGGTGAAGTCTTAAAAGCTGCCTGAATCAGATTTACCACAAAGTCTGACATTGTAGAAACAGGGTCATGCAGCTGCCACCTATAAGAACATATAGGAATAGGTATCGGAATGATTTATGTGACCACTAACATTTCTGCAAAACTATTGGTCATTTGGAGTATGGCAAGGGGTCACTTTTGTGACGGTTCAAAGAGAAAACGTAAGTGGTTTTATCATTAACAAAACAGTAAATTTGCGTTCATTTCTTAAAACATTTGTATGCATAGCACGAGTTTCCAGCGTTCATATAAATAACCGTCGAAGTCAACATTAGGCTACAGCTAACACAAGAAGAGTGGAGCCGCCTCGCTTACAGACGTGTGATGTGCAGAACAATTTAACGTAGTTGTTTTAATGACGCGGTAAAGACTTATCTCGTCATGGGCGGGATTAGGAATCGCACGGCTGCGTATGGATTCTCCCTTGCATAAAGTCCTGACAGGTCTTTCGTTTAGTTCAAATAACAACGCGTTCTAACTTGTAAAGTTATTGTGCCTTTGATAGGAATTAAACATTTCAAGCGGACAAAGTAGGACTTGTTCGTCCTTGGAAGTGAATCCAAAATATCAAATATACAAACATGATACAAAATAATCTATAATTTACAATACAGTAATCATGATAAATCATCTTTTAAATAAAACGTGTTTCATTGCACTTGTTAAAAAAAAATTAATATGATTTTTTTAAAGGCAATATAATGATTCATCTTTTTAAAAAGGTGTCAAGGTACTGTGGGATATACCAGATTTAAAACAGTAAAAATAACCATTTCTGAAATATACATGTAATAGACCCTCACCGGTATACAATGATGTCTTTGAAACTATGTGTGTATAGCATGTGCATGATATCAGTGACACTCATAGAGGCACACACATACACATGCTCAACGTACAGACGGGTGTTTGCATGTGCCGACAATTATATCCTGACATGCACGTATATACAAATGCATACAAAATAAATAAATATGTGAGTAGAATGCTCTTGGTTCACGGTTTCCTTCAAAGCAGTATTTGGAACAGTCTTTGATTTACCCTATTGCAGCATCTGCCTGGAGTATTTCTTCTGTGTTTGTGAACGTCACGGGGCAGTTTGAGTGTAGCTGGAGGGGCTCGTCAGAGCGCAAGACTGTCCATCCTCCAAACTCTTTGGCTGGGGGACATAAACGCTGTGGTTTATCTGAAATCTTAATGGAACCGAAGCGTGTCACTGGACTATCCCATTTTGCCTTGGGTCAACCCAAGCTCTGACCCCAGTGGTACTGCACTACCAGATTAGAGTGGTTTGGGGTGGTGAGGCGGCTCTAGGGTTCTGCTATGGGCTTCGCTCCACCACCCCACTGAGGGCTAGATGGCCCCCTCACTGTGTCCCGTGTGGTTCGACTTGTTGTGGGCGACGCAGTTCTGCGTCTGGTTGAACAGAGCGGTGGTTTCATCGGTCACTCCGTCGTGGAGCTCTGTCAAAGTCATTTCGATTTTGGTGTACTCGCTGCTCTCTGATGACTGTGGCGTCTTGTCGATACGTGAGGCCATAACGGCGTTCTGATACTGCTGGCGTGTTACCTGTCAAAACACATGGAAAAGGGGGTTACAAAAAAAAAACATAGAATTTTTAGTCTCAGCCTCAGAGACTACATGCCCACGGACCGTTGGCATGTCTGATGCATATGGCACACTTTTCTGGAAACATTTCATGAGTTTCGAAGTTGTCATCAGAGGCCTGTTGCATGAAGCTAGTTGAACAAACTCTGAGTTTCAGAGTAGGTTTAGAGTTGACAAATCCAGATAAATCCAACCTGGTTTAGATCAAGTTCAACCGTTTCTCAAAGCTTGGTATAAACTTACTCTGTCAACTCAGGTTTAATCCAGAGTTAGCGATTAACTATCACCGATCACCTGAAAGTGTGACACCTGCAGCAAACAGCCAATCACAGCGTCTGTTTGATTCACTTCTCTTCTGAAGATTGAGAGATCATTTTGAAAATGATCATGAAATTAAATGTGTTTACAAAGCAGGAATAAACACTGCTGATGTAGCGACAGTTTGAGAAGGCAGCTTAAAGAATATCTCACTATATCAATGTAGACGTGAATCAAAGAAATATGTATATAAATATAGAAATATAATTATAGGTTCACAAAGAGCTCAAATGAATACACATTGTTTAAAAGAATTATGAATGCATGCATTATATTTACTGTTTGGCTACTTGTCGATCAATATGAACATATATTAATTCAAAGTGATTATATATATAAATATAATAAATAATTAGCATCAAAAGATTTTAGAGAATTTAAAGAATTAGCACCACAATTTTATTTCTAAAGTTTTTTCATTATGAACTGCTTTAATTTGGAACGAGAGATACAGGGGGTGTGGCTTTACTGTGTCTTTACTTGTAGCTGATTGGTTCAGTTTGGGTTTGTGATCTCTAACCCAGAATAAAACCTGCTCCAGAGCAGGTTAGCCGCACAGTGCAAGTTACCATGGTGATAAACACAGCTAAAAACCAATCCATCTTCTTGAGCCCGAAAAACCAGAGTTTGCTCAAACTAATCTCGAACTTACCTGGGTAACAACTGAAACCAGCTTTGTGCAACAGGCCACTGATTGGTTGAATTCTACAGGATGTCCGCGAGACGTGTTTGTGGCATTCTTTAATGGAGGATCAACTAAATGCTTTTTTTTTTAAACTATGTGAAGTTTGCGGCTCCATTTTTGCAGAAAACTTGAACAACGTTCTTGAGTTAATGATTTATAGATGCACAGTCTGTTATTGCAGGGACATCGTCTATACATTTTCACACCCCTAAATATGACGCGGAACAAAGCGAACTGTGTTGAGTTACATGTCAGTCCACTTGGGCGGTCCTTGACCAATGAAAGCTGCGAAAAAGTCCAGACCTTCTGCAGTCAGTCTGAACGTCTGGCTACCCAAGACTATAATATCTTACGCTATGCCCTCCCAACCAGATGCTGCAAAGATAACGGGTATTTTTCCATGGTAATCAATGGGTGCTTCCCAATTCTTATTTGTGCATCCTCGTTTCCTTTCCTATCTTCCTTTCCTCGCGCCTTAGCTCCTCCCCTTCAGGATGCGAGGGAAGGACGCAAGGAAAAGATGCGAGGACGGAGGACTTGAATCAAGTGAAATGATATATCCTCGCTCCCTTTAATGTCACTTCAAAGCGGCGTCAATTAATGATGACTCTGCACCGCTGGATTTAGTTAGGATTCTTGAACATTAGAGATAACTATTTTTATTATACGGCTCTGTGACATACTTGATTCTGATTGGTCAATTGTGCATTCCAGCGGTACGTTATTTCCAGATAACACCCGCTCATACGGGTACTACGAGTTATCTTGACCGGTACTACTTCTATGCTTAACGCTGGCGCCATCTTGTGGCTTAAACAGCCGTGGGTAACAATGGAAGACTTCAAGGCAGGTTTCCTTTATAATGTTTTTAATATAGATATTTTTCTTACACAAATGCATCGATTCGAATCAGAAGGCTCTATTTACCCATCGGAGTCGTGTGGAGCACATTATTTGACGGACAGCTCCATTTTTTATGGACTTCAAACACAACTACAACTAACGTTACTGCTTGGGTTAGCTTGGACTTTTTAAATATAACTCTGATTGTATTTGTCTGAAAGAAGAATATCATATACACCTACGATAACTTGAGGGTGAGTAAATCACAGGCTTGGTTTCATTTTTGGGTGAACTAACCCTTTCAGCATTCATTTTCAACATTTAGCAAGGACATATGGCAAATCTTCAGCAATAGATAAAGGCTTAAAGCAGGTTGGAACGGTTTTCCTTCACGGAAGCTTTGCGTAAGAGCTAATAAAATATTTAATCTCAAGACAATATTTTGTGTCTAATAATTATTTATTTGAGACTAGTAGCCGTGTAATAAGCGGGATAATGTACACCCAGCCTGTCGTTATCGCAGAATAAACCCCTTCAGAGTGATGCAAGACCCTCTCTCTGTCGGGGTTAAATCTGAGATAACAACCGGCTGGGTGTACATTATCCCTTACATATTGTGAGCTTCAGCCTCCACAAAATACCACATTTGTCCATATTTAAATTAACATTACCAGTTATTATTGACAATGAATTCCAATTATCAACTGCTTTTTATTCGTTGGATAGTATTAGTTTCTATTTGTTTCTTTCATTTTCTTGTGCTTTGATATAATTCTGCAACTGTCAAGTGTTGTTATTTGACAAACATTTGTGTATTGTACATATAAACATAATAATAATAACGAATAAACTGTGGCAGGATATGAAGGGGGGGGGGAGAATTAATGCTTGCGTCACGTTTAGTCGATAAAACACTTCCGCAAAGGATACTCCAGTGTATCCTCGCTCATGACTCGACTCCTCAGGAAGCCTCCTCACTCCTCAATCCTCGCCTCCTTGCGGTGCAATTAGAGAATTGAGATCTCCTAAAAGTTGGCTGAGCTCCATCGGTTTCCGGATCATAGGATGGAGGACGGAGCAGCGAGGAAACATGGAGGGGTATTGAGAAGCACCCAATGTTTTTGTCCAAAGCGGCCATGACAACAATACACAACAAGGCTTTTATTTTAGACGCCGTTTCTATTTCTGCGATATTGCAGCTTGAACAACTACAAACAAATTATGATGATGATACTCTCAGGTGTTGATTGTGTGCTTTATTTCATGTTAAAAGGATCTATTGTTAGTTTGAATATAATTGGACGTGACCTTTATAGCCACACTGAAGCAACACTAGATAGTTTACTTCAGATCTGGCAAATAAATTAAAGGATAGATAAACCTTTATTCCGATAAAGATTGCACCGGTCACTCAGTATGTATTTTATTAATGGTAAAATGGTTTAAAATGTATTACATTATATACTTTTCCATTTTGTTGTGAGACTTTGCCCACACACTCGTTTGATTGGATGTGATTTGTGATTTCTTTCATCTCAGAGTCTGTCTGGTGTTACCTATCCAACAAGTATACTGACAACACTCTCTTAACCATATAAAGCATACTGGATCATATTTGATAAACACCTTTCTATGGCCTTATCAGCATGATCAAATCTTTGTTGAAAAATCGGTTGCACACAATCTTCTACATGCATTCTGTTTGGTAGTTTGTACTTTTTTTTTAGCAAACAAAAGGGCTTTCATACAACTGTCCATCTTCAGGTTGAGGTATTCAAAGACACGTTGCTGTGAAACCCTTACTGATTTTTATTAAGTAAATGTAAGAATACATTTTATATTTTGCCCCCACAATAAAAAGTACTTTAACCATGAAATGATCTTACATATTAATGATCTTACTAAGGCATATGATTGGGCGATACTGAGTGACTACTACATGTAAATGCATTATGTAAGTTTATACTGTTATAAAGATCACACTGATTCACATTAAAAGCTATTAGAATCCTGCATCAAAACATGCACCAAATTGCATATTTCTGCAAGGTTTGGCAATCTAAATAAAATGAAGGTGTTTTTCCACCTTGAGTATGAGCTCCATATTCTCTATCACACTATGAGCCATAAAAGCCTGGTGTATCAAATATGATACTCAACAAATGTGTCAAATTAATTGAATTATTTATAATTATTATTTCAATTTTGAAAGGCTCAATAAGCAGTTCCATTAAAAAAACATCTTATATAATATCTATCTATCTATCTATCTATCTATCTATCTATCTATCTATCTATCTATCTATCTATCTATCTATCTATCTATCTATCTATCTATCTATCTATCTATCTATCTATCTATCTATCTATCTATCTATCTCTATATATATATATATATAGTATTATGTAATGTATTTTTATTTTTTAATGGAACTGCTTATTGAACCTTTCAAAATGTAAAAATAATTAAATTAATGTGACATATTTGTTGAGTATCATATTTGATATACCAGGCTTTTATGGCTCATAGTATAATATGATATAATTATAATTTTATATACAGTGCCTTGCGAAAGTATACGGCCCCCTTGAACTTTGCGACCTTTTTCCACATTTCAGGCTTCAAACATAAAGATATAAAACTGTAATTTTTTGTGAAGAATCAACAACAAGTGGGACGCAATCATGAAGTGGAAATGAAATTTATTGGATATTTCAAACTTTTTTAACAAATCAAAAACTGAAAAATTGGGCGTGAAAAATTATTCGGCCTCTTTACTTTCAGTGCAGCAAACTCTCTCCAGAAGTTCAGTGAGGATCTCTGAATGATTCAATGTTGACCTTAATGACTAATGATAGAATAGAATAGATAAATCTGTGAATTTATAGAATTCTGATAGAATAAATCGAATCCACCTGTGTGTATTCAAGTCTCCGTATAAATGCACCTGCACTGTGAAAGTCTCAGAGGTCCGTTTAAAGCGCAGAGAGCATCATGAAGAACAAGGAGCACACCAGGCAGGTCCGAGATACTGTTGTGGAGAAGTTTAAAGTCGGATTTGGATACAAAAAGATTTCCCAAGCTTTAAACATCCCAAGGAGCACTGTGCAAGCCATAATATTAAAATGGAAGGAGTATCAGACCACTGCAAATCTACCAAGACCTGGCTGTCCCTCTAAACTTTCAGCTCATACAAGGAGAAGACTGATCAGAGATGCAGCCAAGAGGCCCATGATCACTCTGGATGAACTGCAGAGATCTACAGCTGAGGTGGGAGACTCTGTCCATAGGTCAAATATCAGTCGTATACTGCACAAATCTGGCCTTTCTGGAAGAGTGGCAAGAAGAAAGCCATTTCTTAAAGATATCCATAAAAAGTGCCACAAGCCACCTGGGAGACACACCAAACATGTGGAAGAAGGTGCTCTGGTCAGATGAAACCAAAATTGAACTTTTTGGCAACAATGCAAAACGTTATGTTTGGCGTAAATGTAACAAAGCTCATGAACACACCATCCCCACTGTCAAACATGGTGGTGGCAGCATCATGGTTTGGGCCTGCTTTTCTTCAGCAGGGACAGGGAAGATGGTTAAAAATGATGGTAAGATGGATGGAGCCAAATACAGGACCATTCTGGAAGAAAACCTGATGGAGTCCGCAAAAGACCTGAGACTGGGACGGAGATTTGTCTTCCAACAAGACAATGATCCAAAACATAAAGCAAAATCTACAATGGAATGGTTCAAAAATAAACATATCCAGGTGTTAGAATGGCCAAGTCGAAGTCCAGACCTGAATCCAATCGAGAATCTGTGGAAAGAACTGAAAACTGCTGTTCACAAACGCTCTCCATCCAACCTCACTGGTCTACAAGGAGGAATGGGCAAAAATTTCAGTCTCTCGATGTGCAAAACTGATAGAGACATACCCCAAGCGACCTACAGCTGTAATCGCAGCAAAAGGTGGCGCTACAAAGTATTAACTTAAGGGGGCCGAATAATTTTACATGCCCAATTTTTCAGTTTTTGATTTGTTAAAAAAGTTTGAAATATCCAATAAATTTCATTCCACTTCATGATTGTGTCCCACTTGTTGTTGATTCTTCACAAAAATTACAGTTTTATATCTTTATGTTTGAAGCCTGAAATGTGGCAAAAGGTTGCAAAGTTCAAGGGAGCCTAATACTTTCGCAAGGCACTGTATATAGTATTAGTTCATATTTAGATTAAACAAAGGGAGTATCATAGTGAGCTGGTGAGCAAAAAAGTTAATGTCAAGCCCTGGCTATGTCATGTAGTGCCAAGAAAACATGTTCATGAACTGCAAGTGAGTTGGCGAGTTTGTGCAGTTCTGTTTACCTTAATATACTGTACGTCTGACACAGCTCTGACCGAATAGTCTGGCACATAGATCTGCAGGAAGGCATTGAGCTGGTTGTTACTGCTGCCCAGTGACGGTGTGATGACTTCAATCCGCTCGCTACGATTTAACGAGTCAGAATGGTTCAGTCCAAATGACCGAGGGGGGGATTTGTTTTCTGCAGAGGAAAAGGGAAAGCATTGCGACTTTAGTAATCAGCAAAAAAAGGTAAACAAAAAAATTCAAGGGCACGATAGGGAGGGGACACACACTGTAAACTCAACTAAAAAAAAATAAAAAAATAAACTAAAAAATAAATAAAATTAATATTAATTATCTGCCACGTTTTATTTTATGTCATCATACTTGATCGTTCAACTATTTGTGTAACTGTATCTAAATAGGGACAAAGTGGAGGCGTTTGGTCGCTTCTAACTTGATCTCTGTTTGGTACCATAGTGAATGAACTGGGCTTAGTGGGCTAAGCTAAATGCTATCAGATCATCACCACGTGTCAGTGATTAAGTGCACACATTCAGACGAGAGAGGGATGTATCAACTCGTCTTAGTTAAGGGAATAGTATAACAGTTTAATATGAAAAAGTGGTGATGTATCCCTTTAAGAACACAAACACTTTTTTAATAATTGATATAAATAAAGAAAAACGTAATAAGTTATTTTACTCAGCAATCATGCATTAAATTGATCAAAATTGACTGTAAAAAGTTTACCCAAATCATCATTCTATCATAGAATGATGATTTCTGAAGTATCATGTGACACTGAACATTCTTTAACATCACACCAATTTTTTTTTTAATATATTTCACAATATTAATATATTTACTGTATATTCGATCAAAAAAATCTGCCTTGGTGAGCAAAAGAGACTTTCAAAAATCTTACCAACCCAAAGCTTTTAAACAGTAGTGTGTTTGTAGATGTTTATGCCACTGAACCTTTTAGTGACTGGACCCTCAAATTTAACTTCATAGACACAATAAGTAGCACAATAAGCACATGGTATATTATTTTATAATAGCTTGTAACAGCTTTTTAGAACTCAATAATTGCATTGCTAGCTATGAAGTGGGTGTTTCATGTATGTAAAAGGGTTGCCGCTGGCATGAGTATGATAAAAAGCCTAAGAGCTTTCAAAGTGAAGACTGGCTTGATTTAATTAAACACAGCTTATGTTTTCCACTTCATAAAGAGGGGGAATTTAAAAGTGCACACACACAAACACTGACTTTACTCACACACAATATACTTGGTAACAGACACTGAAATATTCACACTTCCACACTCCAGCACATATATTTATCCTTTTTTTTCCTGCTCCTATGCATAAACGCACAAACACGTATACACATACACACACACACACAGGTTTCCACAGTGGGGTGTGTTAATGCCACAATTTGGTTGGAATGTATGTAATCCGTGTTTGGATGTGCGAGTGGAGTGGGGGAGCCACCGCGTCTTTAGTTCAAGGCTCCACTGCTGGCCTGAAGGGGCCCAACTCTCAGCCCTACATGCTGGTAGTCAGCATGAGGTATGTGAGAACCGGGAACAGTATGTGTGTGCATGTGTGTGTGGGTGACTATGTACAGGGGTATGTGTGTGTGCGCGTATGGCCCCGCTGTCGCCCTTTACTCCAGGAGGCCTGTGAAGTAGAAATGTGTGGGAGGGATTCTGTGGATTGAACGAAACATGCGGTATGATTTACAGGGAGTAACAGACAGACTAATGTCTGACCTTTCCGTTGTTTGATTAGTCACTTTGGTTTAACAATACCTGGAGATCCAGCAACAGACTCAGCCCTACTGACCACAAAGGTACGAGAAACTGCAGAGAAGGTACAGGAGGAAGAGAAAAGCATCAAAAGAGAGTGGGAAACAAAAAGGTGACAAAAATGTAGAACTGAAGGGAAAAGACCTGAAGAGCTTCCCCCCCCCCCCCCCCCCATAATAAAGCACTTTTAGTATTACTGTAGGCCCATGTTCTCACCACCAGAGGTCACCTATGTTCTGTGATAGTCTCCAAACTAGTGGCACATGTGACACTTTGTTCAAATATGGCCGAATATTCAACCCCTATCAATTTTCTGATGGATCTAAATATGTTCAGCATGATTTGAAAACAAAATACAGTTATTTCAAAAGGGCCAGTTTTCAAACTTACACATTTTTATAATTTAATCTGGACTTCATATATTGTTGGAAAATGTTTTGATTCTTTATTGTTTGGTCACACACTTTACAATAAGGCTCTATTATTTAACAGTTCATTCATTCAACAACAAACTAACAATGAGAAATAAACCATTTATAAATCGTAGTTACCGGTAAATGTAAATTTCAACATTTAATAACATTATTTAGATCAAAAGTCGTGACTTTATTATTAACAACAACAAAACAATAATTCCATTCATCCATCCATTTCCCAAAAGGATTGTTTTGTGCAGGACTGTGGTAATAAAAATCATAATAAATGCCACGTTTTGAACATTAGTGTCTTTTATCATTTGTATTTATATATTAATCAATCCTGCACACTGATAGCTGCACAAATATGTCTACTGTTGAAAAAAACAATATAGCAGAATCTTGATCGTTTCGCAAAACAAATGACTGTCTCAAATTCTTTCCCTATTCTTACTGCCATGTGACCTGTGGAACAAAAGCTTCTGTGATACGGTGTTATTTTCTGATAGTGTCTCAAACACATTCTGCATACAATAACTCCTGACTGTGAGTAGTCCATCATAGTACCAAATCATAGTGAGAACAGTATGTCAAAGGTGCCAGAATGAGGCTCCACTTCCTGTGGATCTTCAAAGTATGTATCCGTGCATACTTGTTGGACTAATACTGCCCACGACTGCTTGCACTTTTGTAGGGTATGTGGGTGTATCATGTGCTATCAACTGAATTTTGCATTGCAGTATACATTTACGATTTATGTATTTAAATTGCATTTAAAATATCCAACCATCTGGATTACAAAGTTTTAATATTAACAAACTAATAATGTGATCCATGTTTGTCAGTCATACAAAAAAAAAAACAAGTACAAAAAAAATCATGGCATAGTTTATTATTAGCTATTTGCATCTATTTAATTTGGGTGCTGTATGGGAACATATTCACTATTAACTATGACTTTTGACTCCCCAGACCAATGTTCAATCTTAAATTGACCTTGGTCTGGTGATTGCCAAACAAGCAGGATAAAGGCATTAATATGTGCTTTATAAGTACTAATAAACTGATAATATCCTAGTAATGTGCATGCTAATAAGCTAATAAGCAACTAGTTAACAGTGAGACTTGTACCTTAAAATAAAATGTTACCCATCTATTTAATTTGGGTGCTGTATGGGAACATATTCACTATTAACTATGACTTTTGCCTCAATAAACTCCCAATTTACTGCTTATTAATAGTTATAATAATAATTATTATTAAAAATAATTATTTGTTACATTTATATAACACTTTTCTGGGTACTCAAAGTGCTTTACATATAGAAGGGGGGAATCTTCTCAACCACCACCAATGTGCAGCATTCACCTGGACAATGCGACGGCAGCCATATTGTGCCAGAATGTAGAATAAGGTCATGCAGAATAATAGACTGGGTAAACCCAGCCTGATCTGCCGGCGATTTGATTTCGCCCGGCAACTCAGTCTGGAAACCTGTACATTCATTTCTACGGCTTCTGTTACACTTTTGCGGAAACCAATCACAGACTGGCTTATCCACCTTGCGCGGGTTTAACACGATGACAGATAGAGAAACGATGGGTCGTTCCCCATTGATCGCACCTCTTTTCGTTTGATTGGTTGAAGGACTATCCAATTGCATACAGAGTCATTTGAACTATGCCCGTTGATCACGCCTCTTGTGCAGTAGAAAACACAGAGCAGACTCCCCAGACCAATGTTCAATCTTAAAATGAGCTTGGTCTGGTGATTGCCAAACAAGCAGAATAAGGCATTAATATGTGCTTTATAAGTACTAATAAACTGTTAATATCCTAGTAATGTGTATGCTAATAATCTAATAAGCAAACTAGTTAACAGTGAGACTTGTACCTTAAAATAAAATGTCACCCATTTATTCAAATCACTTAGAATAAGCACAAATCTTTTCATTGAAAAACAATTGCATTTATTCCATAAAACATATAAATATGTTTAAAGTCTGTCTAGCAGCAGAACACATACTATTGAATTAGTTAAATGTATGACTTATTGATGATAAATATATAAACCTGCGTGTACTTGTGTCTATTTATTAGTACTATTACAGAAATCCTACCTGTTTCATATGTTTTATGTATGACTGACACATATATCATATTAAGTCTATTAGTGTATGTTAAAACTGTGTAATCCAAAATATATATATATATGCTACAACTTTTTGTATTTTATAGAACGATGCAAATGAATGATATTTATTAATTTGTATTTACCTGGAGACGCGGTGAGAGCCATGATCCCATACGAGGAGAACGCTCCAGCTTCAAACTTCATTCCCTCCTTCCCTGCCTCCACTTCCACCTTCCCCTAAGAGAACAGATCACATTGAAGGCCAGACTTTCAATACAGCGAAGAATTGTTTTTTAAACAACTTACTTTTACTACGAATGATAATTTTTTTGCAAAAGTAGACTTTCAGTAAATCCTTTAGAAGCATGGCTGTCTTTCACAATACTCACAAAACTAAACATTCCTCTTTCACGTAGGTACCTTAGCTCTTTCATACTGGGCGTGTTAAATACTTGCGAAAATCCCAGCTTGCTCTAGGCTAATAACCTCAATCCTTTCTCTCTATGCCCTCCACGGCCCTGGACCAAACAACCAAGCTGACCTGCAGAATGAGGATGAAATAGTCCACGGGCTTGTTGCGGTGGAAAAGGTAATGCTCGATGGCCTTCTTATTCTTCTCATTATATTTGACCTCCTGGATGACGTTGGGGTGCTTGAGGAGACGCAGGAGGATCTTTTCAGACATCTGGCTGGGACTGAATAATTCAACTTCTGTAAAGCAGAAGAAGACATGACATCATCTTCCTGTTCCTGTGGGTTTTTCACAATTGAAATTGTTACCTCAGAACCATTCGAAACTATGTTCAAAGGTAACATTGCATTTCAGGTTTCAAAACTTCACACGGTGTATTAGTAAACCCTGGGTCATTTTGGACGAATACAGCTTGTGGCAGGCAAACACACTGTTTTAATAACTGCTTATCCATCTGCAACACTGTTTTAACTGTTTTAAGCCTTCTGAAACATACAAAAGCAGACACAAATTTTCATTTCCGTTAACGGCGTCAGCTTTCAACATTTGTATTGTTCTCTCAAAAGCTGAAACTAAACACAGAGCGTGAAAGTTTCTGTGACTGTACAAAGTGTATGAATAAGCACTGTTGTGTCTATCATGATGGTTGTCTGTTGCTAAATGACTCACTGTAACATTGTTCTGCTTACAGGATCTGTGTCACCTGGCAGCTGGTCGCTCCTTGACCAGGCAACGCTTATAGTATTGTATTTGTTAATCAATGATTAGTGTAAGCTACAAGGGGAAAGTGCTCACCAAATCCTGGAATTACGTTTAAAGGGGAATACCACTCAGAATGTTTGGCATATCCTTTTTGTCTCTGTTATACACAAACACCCTTGAGACCATTTAACATCAGCTTGATGGATATTAACTCAAAGGGAAATGACTTGTAGGAGGTTGTGCCAAATGCCTGAAGAGTTCTGCAAGAATCAGCTATTCTACATTAAGACGGCATTTATTTTTATATAATATTACAGCTCTAAGAAAAAAAGGTACAAAGCTGTCACTGAGGCAGTACCCTAAGGTGCAAAAGAGAAAAGGTTAAACTTTGTACCTTATTTACCCCTAAACGGTACATATAAGTACTTTAGGTTACAGTTTATTATTGTTTATTACAGTTCATTGTTACAATGTGATTATATATTTAAGTACTGAGTAATATTAATGAACTACATGTACAACCCCAAATCAGAAAAAAGTTGGGACAGTTTGGAAAACGCAAATAAAAAAAGAAAGAAGTGATTTCTAAATTTACTTTGACTTGTATTTCATTGCAGACAATATGAACACAAAATATTCCATGTTTTGTCTGGTCAACTTCATGTCATTTGTAAATATGTATCCTTTCCTGTCATTCAGACCTGCCACACATTTAAAAAAAAGTTGGGACAGGAGCAATTTACGGCTAGTAATGAGGTAAAAGGGTTAAATAATGATGCGATTTGAAACAGGTGATGTCAACAGGTGATTGAAATTATGATTTGGTACAAAAGCAGCATCCAAGAAAGATCTAATCCTTTAGGAGCAAAGATGGGCTGAGGATCGCCAGTTTGCCAACAAATACGTGAGAAAATTATTGAAATGTTTAAAAACAATGTTCCTAAGCCTAAGCTGAACAACCGTGATCTCCGATCCCTCAGGCGGCACTGCATCAAGAATCGTCATTCATCTATAAGCGATATCACCACATGGGCTCAGGACTACTTTGGCAAACCTTTGTCAAGTACCACAATACGTAGTTACATCCACAAATGCCAGTTAAAACTGTACTGTGCCAAAAGGAAGCCTTAGGTTAACAGTGTCCAGAAGCGCCGTCGACTTCTCTGGGCTCGGAGGCATCTGGGATGGACCATCACACAGTGGAAATGTGTACTGTGGTCAGATAAATCAGTATTTCAGGTATTTTTTGGGAGGAATGGATGCCGTGTGCTCCGGGCCAAAGAAGAAAAGGATCATCCAGACTGTTACCAGCAACAAGTCCAAAAGCCAGGGTCTGTCATGGTATGGGGTTGGGTCAGTGCCCTTGGCAAAGGTAACTTGCACTTCTGTGAAGGCATCATTAATGCTGAAAAGTACATAGAGATTTTGGAGCATAATATGCTGCCTTCAAGAAGATATCTTTTCCAGGGACGTCCATGCATATTTCAACAAGACAATGCAAAACCACATTCTGCACACATTACAAAGTCCTGGCTGTGGAGGAAGAGGGTACGGGTACTTGACTGGCCTACCTGCAGTCCCGACCTGTCTCCAATAGAGAATGTGTGGTGCATTTTGAAGCGCAAAATGCGACAACGAAGACCCCGTACTGTTGCCCACCTTAAGACTTGTTTGCAGGAAGAATGGGACAAAATTACACCTGAAACACTTCATCACTTGGTGTCTTCAGTCCCTAAACGTCTTTTAAGTGTTGTGAAAAGGAATGGCAACATTACAAAGTGCTAAATGCTTTACTGTCCCAAACTTTTCTTGAAATGTGTTGCAGGTCTGAATGACAGGAAAGGATGCATATTTACAAATGACATGAAGTTGACCAGACAAAACATGAAATATTTTGTGTTCATATTGTCTGCAATAAAATACAAGTCAAAGTAATTTTAGAAATCACTTCTTTTTTTTTTATTTGCACATTCCATACAGTCCCAACTTTTTCTGATTTGGGGTTGTACTTACTATAGGGTTGGGGTAGGATTAGGGTTTGGTTGAGGGTTTGTAGCAATTATGCATAATTTACTGGTATTACTAGGTACATGCAACATATGTAACAAGGGCACTGTACAAGAAAGTGTTACCGTACTTTAAAAGTACATACTACTATAGTAAGTGTACACAGCTTTTCACTTTTATACCTTAGGGTACTGCCCCAGTGACAGCTTTGTACCTTTTTTTCTGAGCCTGTAAAAACAAAACTCTTTTCTATTTTAAAATATTTAAAAAAAAAAAAAAAATTCCTGTGATGATAAAGCTGAATTTGCTGCAGCCATTAGTCTTAAATGTCACATGATCCTTATGAAATCATAATAATATGCAGATTTTCTGCTCAAGAAACATTTCTTATTAATATCAATGTTGAAAACAGCATTCATATTTTTGTGGAAACCGTGACATTTTCTTCAGGACTCTTTGATGAAAACAAAGTTGAAAAGAACAGCACACAAGTCTGTTACATTATAAATGTCTCTAGAGTCATTTTTGATTTCTTTAATGTAGCCGTACTAAACTAAATGTTACTGACCCCAAACATTTAAACAGTAGTGTAAATGACTCCTATAAAACGTCATACACAAAGAAATATTATAATTTCATGCAGAAACTGCTCTGTTGCAGTGGAATGTCTGCAACATTAGTCAAAAGTAATTTGTATTATGATACAAATATTTACACTGATATTAACAAATGTATTCTATACATTAGAAATACAAAGTGCTTTCTAGGAAACACATATACCATGAAACAAAATGTGGTAGTGAGTGTCAAAGGTGATGTGATCTCTGCTGTGGAAAAACAACATGTTTTTAATTCCTTCTTTCAGCTGTCTGCTGGCTTTTTCAGGGAGACTGAGATCATTTCTTTATACACTAATCAAGCAGTCTTTAAATATAGTCCAAACCTTAGTATAGAAACAACATCAACATCGTGACTTCCACCAAAAACTGCCGAGATTTACCTATAAAAGAATGTTGCTTTAGTTGTTGGTTACGGTAAAAAAGTGCCAGTGAAGATTTTTACAATGTTCAAATAAATGCTATCCTTTTTAATTTTCTATTCATAAAAGAATCCGGAAAAACATGTATCATGGTAACAGCATAAATATTAAGCAAAACAATCTATAAGAATAAATAATTCTTAAGCACCAAATCAGCATATTAGAATGATTTCTGAAGGATCATGTGACACTGAAGACTGGGGTAATGGGCCTTGGTCAAATAAATGAGGTAACACTTTATTTTAAGGTTCAGTTACTAGCTATTAACCAGTTGCTTATTAGCATGCATATTACTAGGATATTGGCTGCTTTATAAGAACTTATAAAGCTCATATTAATGCCTTATTCTGCATGACCTTATTCTACATCCCTTAATCCTACCCAATACCTAAACTTAAATGCTACAAAAACTACCTTACTAACTACTTATAAGCAGTAAATTATGAGTTTATGGAGGCAAAAGTTGTAGTTAATAGTGAATATGTGTTCCCCATACTAAAGTGTTACCATATATGATATACATAACAACAACAAAAACCAACCCCAAACTTTTTCAACAGCACTGTATGTTATTTATCTAATAAGTATTATGTATATGTATGTGCTTCCCACAGTTGGACTTAAAATAAATATCTGTCAATACATTACAGCAAAAATCCTACTCTGGCTTCTACACCAATTTTTTTTTTTTTTAAGTTAAAACGAAAGAAAGAAATATCAAGAATTTGCAAAGTTTGTAAGGTGCTCCAAGTCACTCTGCTAAACAGTAACCCAAACAAGCTGCTCCTTTTTAAGTGCATTCACCCCCAACCCCCCAAAAAAAGAAAGAAAGAAAAAAACAACAACATCGTGGCACAACTTTCACCAAAAACCAGAGGCAAAGTTCCTCTGTGTGAGCGCCCTTATCATACTACGGTCACAGGACACACTGGGGTAAATCAAGCAGCAATGCAGCACACTTGCCTGTTGCTAGGAAACGCAGAGTAGCCAGTAGAAGCTGAGGTGATATTTTAACCTTCATTTCATTGTCCATGTGCTTGAAAGCCGAGAAATCCTGCTTCCTCTCTCGATGGGTGATTTTCTTTTTTGTTTTGTTGTCGGCTGTCGGAAAAAGGGGATGACAAAGGACATTTTTAAAAAAATTAAATTCTTGAATAATGTGTAAAACATCTTGCCTCAAGTTTGTACAAATATTTACATTGAAACCTAAAAAGGTTTTTGTTTAACACTTTACAACAAGGTTCCGTTTGTTAACATTCGTTAACCACATTGGCTGCCA
This sequence comes from Pseudorasbora parva, assembly GCF_024679245.1. Lineage (NCBI taxonomy): Eukaryota > Metazoa > Chordata > Actinopteri > Cypriniformes > Gobionidae > Pseudorasbora > Pseudorasbora parva. The sequence continues at coordinate 28,088,412 of NC_090175.1, forward strand.
TGAACTCACAATGAAAAATATTCTAAAGAATGTATTAATCATAGGTTAATTTCAACATTTACTAATTTCAACATTTATCTAAATTCGTTATTAAATTTACCCTAAGCTAACATGAAATAACACTAAACTAAAGTACATTTGTATTAACTAAGGTAAACAAAGATTAATAAATACTGTCAAAAATCTAGTGCGTCGAAGAGAAAATAATCGTCACTTTCCGATAAACAATCATTTAAAAAAAATCACTAAGAAACTTAGGAGAAGCCAACATATATAATAATTTTCGTATATAATAAATGATTTGCGTCTCAGAGAAACTTGTGCGCCTCAATAAACTTGTCTTGCTTTCAGAGGCAGATGTTCAGGACAGTTCTAGGAGGGAAATATACCGAGCATCTTTGAAAACAGACTTCTGAATGAGCAAAACAGCTTTGCAAACAAGGTTTTTCTGCTTGTTAGTACAGTTATGCTGTTACATTGTGAAAGTCACATCATTTTTTTTTTTTTTTTTTTTTTTACATGCATTGAGGAATTTATTTGGTAAATGTATTTCCATCGTAGTTTATTTTCATGTTTTCGTATAGGATAGAAAATGTATCCAACTCAAACAAGTGCACTTTTTGATGTGCATGTTTAGAATTAATACGCATCTTGCCGTTTCCATTCAGCATTTTTAGATGCGCTATCTCAAAATGCACATAAAAACAGGTGGATGGAAACATAGCTAATGTTAGTTAATCAAAATACAGTTGTTTAATGTTTGTTCATGTAAGTTTACAGTGCATTCACTAATATTAACATATATAACTTGATTTTAATAATGTATTAGTAACATTAACTAAAGCGCTATTTGCACTGGATAAGTATTATCTGTGGACCTTGTGTGATTTACAAATTGAGGCCCTGTCCACACGAAGCCAGCGCTTTCCCAATCCGATCTTTTTTTTTCCTTGTTTCAAGAAATATCTGCGTCCACACGAGATTACAAAAACGGACTAAAAACGATGTAGTTTGCATGCCAGGCCAGTGTGTGGCGCTGTAATTCTGCCACAGAAATACACTAAAAACGGAGAAGAAGAGTTGTGGCTTGAAGGGGTAAAGCAGTGGTCGGAGGTGAGGCAAATTTTTACAATAAAATAACAATAAATACATTTGCTACTTAACAGATGTGTTTTATTAATGCCTACACCTACCCCAACCCAAAACATACCCTTACAATAATGCAGATACGTTAATTAAATGACGCGATATTGATGTGCGCATGCCCAGTGCCCGTAGTTGTATTCCTTACCTCTTTCACCGTGCTGGACGTAGTGTGATGACATCACCGTTTCAGAAAATATACGGATTCACACGAAGACGGAAGATGAGCGTTTTCAGATTTATCTGCTTTGGGATCCGGTTTCGAAAAATATCGGATGTATGCTTCTAAAACGCCGGATCCGTGTGGACGAAACGCTGATACGGTACAAAATTTATACGTATACAGCTAAACGCGTCTCCGTGTGGACGGGGCCTAAGATATCTTACTTTGGGAAAAGCGTCTTGCTTGGACATCCGTGAAGCCCAATGCAGTCACACCTATCAGGTCAGCGCTCCTGTGAAGCCCCACCCCGTCCTATATAAACAGCACCACTGGCCCAAAATAGCATACTTTACAGCTCTTCCGAGCAGATGAATAAGAGGCCTTCTGTTGAGATGTCTCACTCATTTCTCTCAGAGGTTACAACCATACCTCTATCGGTCAACCCGTTTGACATCTCACTATTGGATATAGATAATGCCCAATATTCAGGCCCCTCGTCTGTAGCCTGGTTAAACCAGACCATTCTCAGTAGTAACTGAATTAGGGTCTGGCAAAGCTTCATAGACAAATAATTTCCAAAGGGGCGTCACCAACGGACGATGACTTATGCAGAGCAACGGAGAAACATCTGAGGGAGCAGTTCTCTGTTTGTGATTTCGAGGAAGATGTTGCAAAGGCTTCTTATGACTTTTGCCGTTGTAAAAGAAGGCACTTGTATTGCGATTAGAACCCGATTTGCCATATTTAAAAAATAATATTGATGAGTCTTTGAAAAATTGTGTCTCACACACTTTATTCAAATTCAGTAATTTCAGATGTGTTCGAATATGCGCAAGTTATTTATTTACAGTTATTTACATGATTACCAGATCTAGTGTGAGGAAATAAGCACAGAAAGGCCAGATACGGAGCTGCTGTGTGGTGTTAGCACATGATCACACTCCCCAACCTCCTCATCAAAGTAGGCGTGTAATCCACAACTGGTAGCCGAGTGTTTTTAATGAAAAGTAAAAGTTTAAATCGCTAAAAACAGACTGACTCGAACGAGTGATGTTCAATGGCGGCATCGATCTTTGTAATGTACAAAATCTGCTTCACCGTCTCTACGCTGTCGTCATCGTGCAAAGCCCGCCCCAACGTTTCTGATTGGTGCCGCGATTTCGACGGATTGGAAATTGGCTTGAATGGGCTCTTTGCCAGACTACTTGCAGAGCAAATCTAGATTTGCCGTAAGTAGTCTGGGTTTTCCCAGGCTACCTCTTCTGGCCATATTTACCCAATATTTCCTTAACCATCTCTGGGTGGAACTTCTATTCCCCTAGGTCAGGGTTCCTCAAATACAGCCCTGGAGGGCCACTGTCCTGCAGTGTTTAACTGAAACCATGTTCAAACTCACGTACCTTCAGTTTTCTAAGAACTCAGAAAACTTTGACTAGCTTGTCCAGGTGTGTTTGATTAGGGCTGGAACTAAATTCTGCGGGACAGTGGCCCTCCAGGACCGGATTTAAGGAACCCTGCCATAGGTGATGATAATAAGAGTGAGAGCATGGATCCATCATGCCTTGTTACCACTTTGCATGCTGGTGGTGGTGTAATGGTGTGGGGGATGTTTTCTTGGCACACTTTAGGCCCCTTAGTGCCAATTGGGCATCGTTTAAATGCCACGGCCTACCTGAGCATTGTTTCTGACCATCCCTTTATGACCACCATGAACCCATCCGCTGATGGCTACTTCCAGCAGGATAATGCACCATGTCACAAAGTTTGAATCATTTTAAATTGGTTTTTTGAACATGACAATGAGTTCACTGTACTAAAATGCCCCCCACAGTCACGAGATCTCAACCCAATAGAGCATCTTTGGGATGTGGTGGAACGGGAGCTTCGTTCCCTGGATGTGCATCCCAAAAATCTCCATCAACTGCAAGATGCTATCCTATCAAAATGGGCCAACATTTCTAAAGAATACTTTCAGCACCTTGTTGAATCAATGCCACGTACACTTAAGGCAGTTCTGAAGGCGAAAGGGGGTCAAACAGAGTATTAGTATGGTGTTCCTAATAATCCTCTAGGTGAGTGTAAATTGTATATGATAATATCTCAATTATTGTTTTAACAGTGTGCAATCTGACACTATTAAGTATGTATCTCAATTTGTAAAAAAAACAAAAAACACGCCTAGAGAGTCTGCGCATACCGTGCGTGATATGGACTTTTCGATCTGTGCCTGTACATTTAGAGTGCACACTCTCACTGCATGATTTGCTAAATTAAAAAAGGCCTTAAAAATAGTCCTGTATTGTGTATTTGTATTTTAGTCTATATTTATATCATATAATATAGTTAAGCAATCACATGGAGAGTGTGGTTTTCCCCCCTAAATATTGCAATGTGATATTGATTTTGTAGAGCAGCTTAATAAACAAGAAGTTAATATTAAGTGCTACATTTAAACTTATTGCCTGTTATTTCGCAGATGAAAATGGTTCCAAACAAAGCCACAGCAGAACTGTTTTGCGTTTCTCAGTACTGAATGAATCAATCAGTTTGTACGAATTGGCTGAATGAATGATTCAATGACTCACTCAATAAGAAAGTCAAGGGTCAATTCCAATTGGAAGTGAGCATCCCTATAATGCCCCACTCCCTCCGAAGGGCAGAGCCCTTGAAGTGGGGACTTTGGAGGGAGCGGAGCACTTTTGTGTCATAATGAAGACGTTTGGAATGCACTTGGCGAAGGGAGCAATGACAGACTACACAATTCCCTCATTTTTTTCACCTGGAATGTTACCATGACAAAGCAATGACATGAATCGATACGCTGATTCATAACCGTTTGAATCTTTGTTTTGAAATCGGCCCATTACTATATAAGTTGTTATTTAGGTTTTTTGCACACAAAAACTATTCTCGTCACTTCATAAAATTATTGTAGAGCCACTGTAGTGAGATGGCCTTTGTAACGACGTATTTAGTGCCTTTTATTGGTCTTGAGAGAGGAAATGTCATTGGTGTCAATGAAGGCCTTTCTGAGCCTTCGACAAAAATTTCTTCATTTGTGTTCCGAAGATGAATGGAGGTATTACGGGTGTCAACCGACATTAGGGTAAGTAATTATTGACAGAATTTTCATTTTGGGGTGAACTAACCCTTTAATATGACAAATAAAATGTACATTTAAAAATTTAAGTTTTTAAAATATGGTTTATATACAGTATGTGTGTATATGTGTGTGTGTGTGTGTGTGTGTGTGTGCATATAATAATAATAATAATAATAATAATAGATTTTATTTATAATGCACTTTTCATTCCGAAGAATCTCAAAGTGCAACAAAGGTGGGGGGGGGGGATAACAACAAAAAAAGAATAACAAGTAAAAATATAGAATACTACAAACAATCAACCAACACAGAAACAGAGCTGATGGTGAACAGAAACAGAGCTGATGGTGAACAGAAACAGAGCTGATGGTGAACAGAAACAGAGCTGATGGTGAACAGAAACAGAGCTGATGGTGAACAGAAACAGAGCTGATGGTGAACAGAAACAGAGCTGATGGTGGAAGTCTCTGTTAGCTCCGCAGCACACTGTGGTCCACTCCATGTTTCAGATTTCTCAGCGGCAGTGTCCCGATGACATCGCCGAGGCACGACAGCTGAAGACCAGATGATGGGTCTTCTTCATGATGATTCAAACGATGGGGATCGCTGCAGCACCATGCAGGAGGCAGAACATTCCTCCGGGCACTTCTGTGGACACACCGGGGCCGGCGCAGATGTCCAAGCCGCTCCACGGTCGCAATGCAGGACGGAACAGCGGCGCAGCCGAGAAGCGGAACATCCCAACATCATGCCGGACGCCGACGACGAGAGCCCGGATGACGCTAGCCCGGTGCAAACTTCAGCCACCATGCAGCCCAAGCCCAAGGGAGACCACCAGTGAGCACCCGCGGCGAGAAACATCAAATGTCCTCCAAATCAGAAACCAACCGCAGCAATTCAAACGTAAACATTAGAGAAGCGGTTGAAAACGGTGAAACGACGAACAACGACCTCTCAGTGGCTGCCAGCAATCAGCAACAGTCCCAATTGTAGCTCTGACTGTTAGACTAGTCACAAACATAAGGACATAAAATAAAATGTAAATCTAATAGTACATAACATGATTTGTTGTGGGTGGAGAAGCGGCGAACAGACAACGCCAGCGTCCTCTCCCCCACGTTGCCCATCAAACGTTGCATCAAGTTATGTGCCTATAACTTTATAAGTTAAGCAATAAACACATTTCTTACCTAAATGCATAAGGGAAATGTGTCTATACATCACAGCGAAACAAAACAACTTAAAATATTCATTTTAAAATGTTAGCTCCAACTCTCTCACCATATCTAAATTTAAAATGAATCGTGAGGATTTGCCACCCTGGCTCAAATGATCATAAATGAGTTACAGACCCTGCTGCTGTCTCCTGTTTGTCTACCCCTGTAAGGTAACCCAGGGACTCTGTTTGAAGAACAAACATATCTTCCTTTATCCTCCTCCTCTCTCTCATCTAACAGATCATCAGAGGCAGCGACGGAAGCGTGATAGTCGTCCAGAAGAACCTTCAGGAACGGTTCTCTGTCCATCTCGAAAGCGACCAGTTCCTCAAGCACATGCGAAGGATTAAGCAGGTCAGCCTAACTTGTCATTGACATAGGAGATTCTATTTTCTCCGGGGATGCCGTGCTGTCTATCCCCTGTGAGGGATCACGACACACATCCTGTACAAACACCGCTCTCCTGCGCAGCACTGCGGGGTGAAAGTTTACTGCACTGCTTACAGAAGATTGCTGTCTGTAATGCTCTTGGGCATGCTCTGGGCCCAGACATGCCGGGCATACCACGTGCGGATCCTTAACTGCAATAGTAATTCCACATCCACCATGACAAGTGTGAGAAGGTGCTCTGGACATGTTAGCCTTCATAGAAGAAGTCATGTGAATCACTTTTTAAAGTCACTTTTTATCTATTATATATGCTTGGTTAAGTATTTCACTACACTTCTTATTTTAATTGGCCTGACGCACTATGTCAAGTGGTAGCTTGTATTTTGGACAGTTTAGTCTTACCAAACTAAGACTAAGTGTACTGAAAAAAGGACTCCAAGCTTTGGGCCTGTGCAGCTGTTTATATAGAATGGGGTGGAGCTTCTCGGGAGGTGTAATTGCATAGGGCTTCACAGATGGTCCCACAAGAGGCATTTGAGATGTTGAACGAGTCAACAGAAAAAGAACTCATGTTAACTAATTGAAACCTTATTGTAAAGTGTTACCATAAAAAGTAAACGATTTTGGTAATGTCAATCTACTGAAACTAAACTACATAAAACTAAGGGCCAGATTGACTAAACGGGGTTATATTAGCGCAAGACCACAATTCCAAAAAAGGGAGTGGAAAGTTCTGTGCCTGATGTACTGTTGATGCGCAAATAAAAGAACACAGACGCAGCCGGATCTTTCCATAATGACCAATGCAATCTGCCTAGAACAGTTCAAATTAGCATCTGGTTTAAGACTTTTTTGTGCGTTAAGTTAACTGTCCATACCTTTTCAGAGCTATTACGCCAAAAGAGGGTTTGGGCTGGCGCAAGCTGTTAGTAAATATGGCAAAAGTACTAAATGGGGAAAATTGCTCATATTTGAACAAGCTAGTATTTTTTTAAGACATTAGATACAAAATCCACATTTATCCATGACACTGTCATTTTACACGACTTTACAATGGACTTTTTAAACCGCTCGTTGTAAAAACACATGCAAAAGTACATGACATTCATGGCACATACTATATAAGTCTGTCTCATCCAGGATTTCAGACTTGATGATTTCTTCAATGACATCCTCCAGGGTGATAATGCCAAGAACTTCGTAGAATGGGTCGCCTTCTCCTTCGTTGTTAACCCGTTGGACTATTGCCAGGTGAGATTTACCTAGGAAATAATAGATTTGTTTAGAGTTTTATTAGAAAAACAGTTTAAGCTGTTTGTTTCGAAATGTAATCAAGCTTAAAATGAACTATTTTCTTTTTAGAATACAAAAGATATTTGAAGTAATTTTTCAACAGTTTTCGCTCATTAATCTAAAGCCAGTAAGGGTCCAAAACAACACTGGACCACATTGACTTTTATTGCCTTTCAATGTGTAACTGCTGTTTGCAGGCTGATTATGGCATTAGCATCAATCAACAATCCTATTGTGCTTTCTACATCAAATCTTAACAAATTATACAACATATGTACTGTACCTGTACAACCAACATGCTAGAGTATCTCAAAGAATCTATTACATGAAGCCACGCTCTCAAAAGTCTGATCCTGTTTCCCAAAACACTGAAGTGTTTTGTCTTTGATATTGAAGGTCTAGAGGTCTAGAGTAACTGGGTTCAGTCTCAAAATATTGTGTATTGTGTCTTTGAACAAAAGTAGTCCAGTCTTGGTGAGATATCTCCACTGGAGTGGACAAGCATGTCATACGCATTGTGCTGTCTAAAAAAACTTTACACAAAAGATTCAATGAGCTCCTGCTCCTGATAATTGGTGTTTATTTCAACTAACTGAAAACTGAAACCCTGTAAAAGGACATGGGTGAACCTTGCAAGTTTCTCCCGGAGCTTTAATACATATCCCAAAGACAAAAGCGAATGCCTCGTTTTGTGTATACTGTCAAGAAAAACACCAAACAAATTCTTTGCCTTTTCTCAGCTTGTGAACTTTTAGAAGGAATTTTCCAGAGGGCCAGGCTAATATTAGCCCTGAAATGAAGTTTCCATTCCACTTGGGCAATATTCTCACCAAAGCGACTGCTGGGTGATCTGATCTGTCTCAGAGCTGGTCGTTTATATGCAGATGGCCGTTTGCTGAAATACTAGGAAGCCTGGGACGCACTTGTGGCAAACCCCATGACAACACACAAACAATGATTGGCTATAAATCTCTGCTTAAGGAGTGTGGCCTTAACTTGAGTGTGTGTACCTTATTTTCCTTATTTTGCCACTGCAATGACATGTTTAGGCATGTAGCTTGATTCACTAAACATCCAAGAATATGTTGGAACAAGTGTACTTTAAGTTTGCAATCTTATGTTTTTTATCACCAAACAAAACAAAATTATTATTAAAAATAACTGTCTTATTATCTCAGTAATTTCATTCTCATTTTATTAATACTCAAAGGCTACTTAGATGACCTGGGGCCGGTTGCATAAACCACTTAGACTAGTCTTTTTTCTTTAAGACTGGCCCTAACTTTTTAAAATAATTTACATAATATGGTAGATCAGTTCATTTTGAATTAGAAAAGTAACACTGATTACATTTTGACCAATTGTTAGTTGGACAAATAAGTGCTTAAGACACAGTCTTAACGTAGTGGCTAAGTTTATGCAACTAGCCCCTGATCTGAGATTATTGTCCAAACTCATCTGCACAACACTATAAACAAAATCTAATTTAAGGTCAGATAAACCTAGTCTGTTAAATGACTAAACCTCAAAAGGAACACTTACAAGCAAACAGAGTTACACTAGTTCTAAAGGGGGACATGTAAAATTATGTGAAATGTGGCAATGTAACATGATGGTAAGTGTTACCAGTGTTACCACAGTAAACAACTCCTCAAGATAGTATTTAAATAATATCATTCAATCCTTTGTATGCAAGTGGAAATGAATCACCCTTAAAGAGAGGACGTAAGGGCAAGGGTCAAGGGGTAGTAGAAGTCACAAGACTAAATAAATAAGTGCTCAAGCATTAAATCTCAGCACAAAAAAAGGGTTTATTTAGGCCACAGTGGAAAAAAACATGTTTACTTTATGTATTTTCCTTCATAGGTTCCCTTGAGTACACCATATCTCACCCCTTCAAGGAAACAAGGATATTAGCTTCTCCTCTGTTCTATACTGGGATTATGTAGAGAAAGAGAGAGAAAAAAAGTGTTTTATCATTCTGAGGATAGGTGCTTCTTTTCATCACTGCAGTGATTTCTAATGAATATCTTTTTGAATAATGAAAGATGGAGAAAACTTCATATTTGCAATTAAATCGGATGTCATTAGCTTAACTTTAATTTTGCTTTGACACCTTTATATTGTACATTATTGGGCAAAAAAGTCAATTATAGTATAGCAATGTATAAAACTTTTGTTAAAGTCACTTTCAAACCTAGCAAGTGGAATCTATTGCGAAATTTTCATTTTCAAATATTTCGCCCTCACAGGAAATTCCTATATAGTGAGAAATCCTATTGAAATTGGATTTTACAGCTGAAAATTTGCTGAACAATGGCAGATTTGATCACACCGTAATTCTTAATACTCATATTCAGACAAAATGAAAACATAGAGAAGCTAAAGCAGACATGTACAATACAAATTCAACCTTTTTTGAAGGCTTAATACTGCACATGACATTTACTGTGAAATCTAGACTTCAATCTTTTTTTTCAAATGTATATATCATGATTACAAGTTTATATAATGTAAATGCAACTTCAATCCTCATAATTGTGACTTTATATCTTATACTGTAACTGCTTGTATACAGAGGTGGACAGGAATAAAGTTATTTTACTTTATTACTGTATTTAAGTATCTATACAGTGATTTATTTAGTTTGAAATATGAGGAACAATATGCTTTATGAAATGCAGTGGAGTAATAGTATGATTTTATGCTTTGGAATCTATTGAAGTAAAAACATAAGTTTCCCAAAATAAAACTTCACACCAATACCATTGGTCAACACCAGTGTGGTGATGTCACACAGAGCCCCAGAGCATATCTATAAGAGCAGAGCTAACAGACATAACCTAAGCTAAGCTCATAGCACACCCATCTGCCAAACAAGGCGAAGATGAAACATAGAGATGATATATCTACATACGATTCCTATACTGTCAGAAAAAAAGGTACATTGCTGTCACTGGGGCGGTACCCTAAGGTACAAAACTGAAAAGGTACGAATATGTCTTTAAAGTACTACTATGTACCTTTAAGGTACTAATTTGCACTCTTAATGTACTTTTAAAGGTGCACTATGCAACTTTCCGTCCACTGGAGGGCGCCTATTCTAAACCAAGGCGTATTTTGATGACGCCAGGTGTGAGCGCAGTATTTTGGGACATGTGGTCTTCACCTCACAGCCGGTGGAAAATAGGACTCGGGCAGAAATCATGTTTATGGATGCGGTTATTAACGTTACTGTAGTGTAAAGCAGAGCAGGAACAAGTGTTGTGCGGTTAAGCACGGCCGCTGGATCAATTGTTATACAAAAACACACGGCTCGCGAGTACCGGGACTTTTATTATGACGGGACGGGACAGTCGCTAGGCGCGCGCACTTTCGCTTTTTCCAGTCAGGTAAAGCAGCTATTGTTATCATATCAGATACATTTAAGGGGCCAAGGGCTTCGGCCATCCATCCGCTCTCTTCCCTTAACTGAAATGAAGTAGTGGGCTGTACTTTCCACATGATTGACATCAGGTTCAAGTACGCCCACAAGCCGTGCGAGTTATTCGTGTATTGCAGGTTGGCTGGTGGTTATGTTGCCCGCATACCGCCTCCCATGGCCGAGACTAGTATTACGACACCTGTCGGGCCGGGGCTAGTAATGCTAATTAAGGTTGATATCTCTGCAGCACTATAACTTGACTTTTTTTTTAATGACATCATCGCCCTTATTTCTTCTCATTCTTTTGATGAAGGTCATTTTTTTGATATTTTTACCTCAATTTTTACACATGGCACCTTTAAGGTACTTATATGTACCATTTAGGGGTTAGTAAGGTACAAAGATGTACCTTTTCACTTTTGTACCTTAGGGTACCGCCCCAGTGACAGCACTGTACCTTTTTTTCTGAGAGTAAAGCCTATGAGAGCGGACCAAAGGGAGCATGCAAATGAAGAATTCCCAACTTCCAGACTAATGGTCTCTAGAGAGGCATCAGAGAATGGGTAGCTGACCGCGATTTAAACCATTCCAACTGTCAAGGCCTGCTCAACCTTTCAAAGACTCTATTAGGATGGGAGCAAATCCATATACAAGGAGCATAATCCTGCTTACTACCCACGATTAACAACTGTAGAGGATGACAAGCGAGATAGTGGAAGTCACACTCATGCCAGTCTCTGCTAGTTGATAAATTGTGGAGCTTTTTTTCTGTCAAGTTCAACCTTAGGTGGATATCTTTAGCCTTGCTTAATTAGCCCAGCAGAAAGGATGTGGAAGGTGAGATAAGAAACTCCACCACCAGGAAGTTCTGCCCTTCTTGAACACCCAGTTTATGAACTGGGGAGGGTATTAGATTCCATCTGTCAACCTTATCATAGGAAGGATCAACCTTAACCAAGAAGAATGGAATGAAATTGGGCCACCCAGCAAAATCAATCATATTTCAACTCCTAGAGAGTAAAACTAGGAAGGGCTACAAGTCCATCTGCCCAGCTCAATCTCAATATATATTGGGATATATATATAAAAATATATCCCACTGTATTGTCTTTTACAATACAGTGGGAAGGGCAAGAGACTCCTCAAGCACATAAAGCAGTTCTTTTTACTTGGCTTTGATACCAGATGAAGGGCTAAAAGAGTGGAAAAATAGGCCGAACTGAAGTCTGGGCCACATCAAAATGCCTAATCCATCTCAAGTTCTAATAAAGATTGTATAAGATAGGTCTTCAGTGTCAAGCTCAACCCAGCTGATATCCATGAGGAATCTAGCCTTTCTTAGAAACCAATGGATTTGAGAGGGCAGCCGATGAGAGAGCTGGATGGATTTTTCTGAAATAGTCCACTTAACACATCATATAGTAAGCTCCTGATATGCACAGAAGTGAAGAATAAAGCAACCAGGAAGGAAAAGAAAAGGGTTAGAGTAAAAATTATATCTAGCTCAATTGCCCATCTTTCCCTTCCTGCTAGCCGAAATCACAGCCTTCAGGTCTGATTTCGGCTTCCTCCCAGCTTGGCGCCTCTTCCCCATACTCTTCGGAGGACAGGTTCAAGAAGCCAATCTACCCTTCAGCTCCTCTCTCCAAGAACAGAAGACTTTGAAAGAGCCTGGACCCAGTGAGGGATATTTTTTTAAGACAACCGACTGCACTGTCGCCTCCCTGAACTTCTCAACCACAAGCCGAAAGCAAGGTAATGCAAGACTGGGGCACTAAGGAGGTCTTTTTAACTCTTCTTAATAGTTAAGCTACAAATGCCTCTCCGTCACCACGAATGCCGCCATGGATATAGGCTGATGGAGTGGGCCGTCTGTTAGAGTATAAGACTTAGATGTAATGTCTGTTACTGACTTCATATCTGGTTCTTCAGAACCAGAAGTGAGCAAACTGCTCTCATCACACCTGGAAGAAGCCGCTACCCAGACTTCCGGGCCAGATACAAGAGCCGCAGAGCTACCCAGAGAAGTGAGGGAGACCTCTTCAAGCTCCTCTGATAGCCCCATTAGAGATCCCCACGATCGCAGCCACCGTGCTGCCTCAGCAGATGCAGGACCCAAACCGCAAGGCTCAGAGGCTTCACTCCCATCACTCGTGAAGTGAGTCACGATTTACATGGCTCCTAAACAGTTGACACACCACTTATGTGCATCGCCTGGTGTAATATAATGTAGACATTTCTTTCCTTCTCCTATCTTATTTTTATTTTCCTGCCTCCGTTGAACTAGATCCTGACAAACACGAGACTTTTCCACACACAATTACACTGCTAACTGAAGACAATGAAGCTGATGTTTGCAGAATAGGCTATGGGTATTGCCGTGAAGTTGCCCGTGCCCTAGTTCTGTTAGGATGCATCCCCGTAGCGTCAGCAGCTGACGCAGTGTTAAGTACCCTTTAAAGGGAACATATCGTTCGGTCATTTCAAAATGAAGAAATCGCGACCTCCTCTGAGAAGCAAAACCATCATTGATTTGTGAACAAGTTGATTCTTTCCAAATTAACCTGTTGAATTGGTTCACGAATCACACTGAAAAATTCATTGTCAAATCGGATCAGATTGTAGCCATTCTTGACACAACAACTCACAGATCTGATGATATGTTTAAAATTAGCCAAATACCATTAAATGGCACATGACGGATGACACAAAATAGTTATTAATGTAGTATTTTAATATTGATCATTGTAAATAAAAATATTTTGATCATGACTAAGTAAATCTGCTGTAAAAGGGTGAAACGAATAAATGTGGAAATGTCTGCATTTGTGTGTGACTGTCTGTACAGCATAGGCTATTATAGGTCAAATAAATCCCTGCTGCTCTACAAGTTTCAAATGATATAAAACTAGTTTGCAACGCATTACTCTGTAAATGTTATTGTGATGTCTATACATTACATTTTTATAATATCCATTAAAATGTAGTTTTATCACATTTTTTAAATATTATATGGTGTAATATTTAACTTGTTTGCGCACTTGATTTAACATTAACTGGTAATTTTAGTATAATAAATTTTTAATATTTTGATTGTGTTTAATAACCTTTGGTAATGAAATAAAAAGTTTGCTTATTTGTAGTTCAATAAATATTTAATGTCTGCAGTAATCTTTTGTATTAGACCTGAATAATGACTAGTGATGGCTTTTTTAAAATTCCTTTCACAAAATGTCTGAAACGATGGCCCTATTTCTCAAAACTCTGCACACAAAACCACAAAACATGCACACAAGATGCAAAATGTCACACATCTCTTGCAAAAGCAAACAATTAATTCAAAACTATTTTATTTTTCTTCTAAACTTTGGGTAGTAACTCTACACAAACAATTAAATGATTTCATAAATGCATGGAAATCAAATTTCTGAAAACACTAAGTCTTGATTTAATCAAAACTTTTGAAGTGATCAATTTATGTAAAAGAAATGTACACATGATTGTTGGTGGTAATTTGGTAATGATTTAAATGGCATTGTTCCCTAAATGAAACAAGAGCTGTTAGTTTTGATTGAACATAGTGTGTCTTTTACTCAAGTAAGAGTAATTAAAATCTTACTTGAGTACAAGTAAGAAAGTACATAAATAAAGTAAATACTTGAAAACTGTACTTAAGTAGAAAGTAAAAATACTCCATTACTCTCCGCCTCTGTCTGTCACATCCCAATGGGTAGTCAGATGCCCAAACCCATTGTAAAATTTCACAGGTCCAACATAACACTCCTCATAATGATACATAAAACATCAAATAAACTAATTAACTAAGAATATTATTGCTTCATTATAAATCAATACAGGTAAAAAGAGAAATGCTAGATTAAATTGACGTTTTCAGTTGGTCACATTTGATAACATTCATTACCATCACAATCTTCAACAGCACTATTGTCATCAACGTCATCTTATTTAGACACTATATACATACATACATATATACACAATGCATGTACATTGTATATAATTGTGAAAGGGTAATAGCTAAGCAGTAATTTGTGGATGTGAGCATGAGAACATCTACTGCTCCCCCTCAGCTCTTCTGAGACTCATTGTGTGCTCTTTTCCACCATTTCCAGTTTAAGTCTTGGAATGCAGTTTGTCATTTTTTTCCATAGCGTAATTCCCACCATAAATAGTCACGTAAGGCAACAAGGCCACTGTCTCAGACAGACAGTGATCAGCCTTCTCAGAAAATATTTTAGTTCTGACAACTACTGGGACACTGGAAATGATCGGTGGGATATCACAGATTAAGTGACGTATTTCATAAGACAACTTTCTGAGAAAATCATTACATTGTTATCC
Source organism: Pseudorasbora parva (assembly GCF_024679245.1). Taxonomy (NCBI): domain Eukaryota; kingdom Metazoa; phylum Chordata; class Actinopteri; order Cypriniformes; family Gobionidae; genus Pseudorasbora; species Pseudorasbora parva. The sequence goes on from NC_090175.1 coordinate 28,103,507, forward strand.
AAATACTTGACCCAACATTTCTTTTGTAACCTTATACCCATAACCTATAAATAGCTTTAATATTTTTAAAAGATTTTAATCAAATAAAGGACAGAAAAATCTGGGTACACTGTATGTCAAGATCAGTAAAAAAAATAATATGACAAAGCAAGTCTCAGAATATGTGTAAAATAATATGTGGTACAGCTCCTCAAAAACTTGTGATTTTTATGAATTAACAATTTATGACAGTAAAAAAATATTTGTTACTTTAAAGGTGCAATATGTTAGCCTGACGTGGTCATACTCAATTTTAGTCAGAATATGAGTCTGATACTGCTCCATTGGGCTTTGATTATGGGGGCGTATTTCAACCGACACAGGAAAGACCTCAATTGGACAGACCTTCAACCAATCAGAGCTACAGAGTAAGTGACGTATGTTGAGCGACGCATAGCTGTCAACAGAACTCACCTGCACACATGCTGCTTGGAACTTGTAGAAGATGAGTGTAAACAAAATGTAAACTATTATTTGAAAGCTGGAACTGAACCACGGCGGGAAAACACGGACCCGATTGTCTCATATTCCACAATAAACTGCTCTTAAAAAGTCAATAAACAAGTTGCGAAAAAATATAACTTTTTGTCTTAGCCTACCTATATGATGGCCGTTGTCTCCCTTCCTTGTACCTGATTGTGATGTTTAATATTCCTCTCTTGTTGTTCCAAGCATGCTAAATTCTCTCATCATTTCAGCTGTAAAAGTCCACTTTATGTCACGGTGACGGAATGCGTCTTTTGGACTAATGATTTCTCATTGGGTGCCATGGCCACTGTCGTCAGCATTATTTATTTGCTTTCATCTTTGTGAGCCGAGTCTGACCACCAAAACTTTAAGATTAAACAAGACGGTTCATTCGTATTATTTTTAAAGCCATGACACTCACTGCGGAAGCTCGGGTTGCCATAGAAACATGACACGCGCTTGAGACTGCACTTACGCGTTAGCTGGAGCAAATATGAGCTTTTTTACTCAATTTGAGCATCACAGAAAACATCTGTGATAGTTCACCTGAGATTTTGTTGCTAATTTTAAATATATTGTTGAGTACATTATTACCGTGCGCTTGCATTAAATCTGCCCACTTTCTAAACGGCTGAGAGAGCGCGAGCGAGAGAGAGAGAGCTCGTGTTTTTTTTTTTTACTTTTCTAAACCTTATTTCCCAGCTCACACTTTTCTTATCCTAATTTTACAATTTGCAAGTTACACAAAACTCACAAGTCGTGCTGATCAAGGCCAGGTGTTCTCCGAGTCCGATCGACTCAGCTATTACACACAACATTAAACAGACCTGGCTGGGACCCGAAGTAATAGATGGGACCATTTAAAATACAGACCCGAACCCGTGCAGGTCCTGGGTCCACAGGTCTCTGGTGCTCCGTGAAAACCTCTACGGCAAAACATCTTTCCCATCGACAAATGCCTTGATCGCGGTCCTCTGTTCCTCTTATAAAATGAATGCGCTGACTATATGTTCTATAACAGATGTTCTACACATCTCTGTTCTTCAACCCAAGCACTCTTTGATGACGTGGCTGATTACGTTTCTGATGATAATCTGTCAATCATCACCCTGACAATGTGATTGGTCTGAACAGGTTCTGTTCGGGCATATAACTCCTCTACAGATCGAGTCCAGACCGAACTTCCCGACCTAAAAATGTTGTGGGTGGGGCTAAGTTCAGCAGGCATCCAGGCTAGCAATATGTAAGATTTGTGCAGTAAAATATCCAAAAACCACTTGGCCAGTGTTATATATTTTGTTCAGTTGAGTACTTACAATATCCCAAATGTTTCAAACTATTTGTAAAAAGTAACCGGGAAGTGTGAGGAAGTCACCTGTCAATGACGTCATATCAGCGTTACCCTCGGTTTCTGCTTTTACTGCCGTAGAAACCATAGCAACAGACCTGGACAACTGCGTAACGTCTAGCGCTGTTGTAGTTTCATTCAAACATTATGGTCCATGGCAAGCAGATTTTGGAACAAGATGATACATTTGAGGTGGCAAGGGCTTTGGAACAAACTTCGACTTGAAAGAGATGCCAGTCTTGCATGTGCTTTATTAGACAGGTGAGAAAATGTACACAAAACGAATCAGTTATGTCACTCAACACGATTAAATATTAGAATATAAGTATGACGTAGATTACTGCTAGTCTCATACAGCCAAGAAACTAGCACACAGAATAACATTATAACTGTCAACACGCTCAAATGCAGTTTAGACCAAGTGAAACAGCATTGCATTCCCTCACAATTTTAATTGGTCAAATAAACTGACCTGCATGAGTAGGAATTCAGCACTTGCAGGTAGTTCGTTAGAATGAAATGTCCTCATTTCTTTACATCCCCCGGGACTTACGTGTGTGGCGCTGCTATCTGTCTCTTATTAGTAATCGCACCCTGCTTCCTACCACAGTCATGTTAAAAAAACAGGAAGGCATTCACTCATCCAAAAACAGTATTAGATCCTTCGGTATGACGGCGAGTTCCATGGTCCCATGCTCATTCAATGCGTCATCAATCTACACTTTTGTTAGAAGAGGTTAGAGACCCCTAGCAGCCATGAAATACATAGTGTATCTTTAAAATAATTAAATATATTTAAAGTCTTTTTAAAATGATGATTAAGATGTGTACACCCATGTATTCAATGTCTAGGGGAAATATTTGATATTATTAAATCATGAGTATGATATCAGGGAGTCATTAAATAGTACATAGAACATACTATAAGTTAAAAAAAAACCTATGAACAAATTAGGCACATGTTTTTTAAACATTTTTTTAAAAGATGTTGGTTATGCTTTAGATTACAGCCTGCAAAAGAACTGCATACATAAAACAAATTATAATGTACAAATTCTAATTATAGTGTACCTATATAAAGTACATATGTGTAGATGAAGGGATCAAATGCAAAGTTGGGGAATGAAGGGGTAACAACCAGGAAAATAAAAAAAATATTGTGTAAGTATTTTAGAACAAAGCAGCATTTATTATACTATTATGATAGGCAATCTATAAATGTATTACCTTTTTGTAATATTAGTACTAATACATACAAGCTTTTTTAAATTACAGCACTTATTTTAAATCAGTTCATTTTCTTTTCTTTTCATAGCAAAAGTGCACTGATTATGAAGTGTCTTCTGTGTTCCAAGGCAAGTAAAACAACCTAAAACTATTTCAACTTTTTTTAAAAGACTCTTGTCCCATGTAGTTACAGGGTAAGTAGTGCTTGTTACCCTCGTGTTCAATTAAGTTACAGGGTAATAAAAAGTACATTCATTCTGATATCACTGACTATTTCGTTCATAACATAAAAATAAAATTACATCAATATTTAATTTCAAATGGTAAAGTCAGAAAGTAGCACCCCTTTTTTTTCTCTTGCTTGGCTTCTTCCTCCTCGTGTACCTCTTCTTCTTTTATTTCTTTCAGCAGATGAATCTTAAGAAGCAAGCCCATGTTTCTTGCTATTCTGTATTATGTAAAAGAAAATATAGTACACCCATAAATGTCCTAACCATTCACTCATCTTTTACCCTCATGCCATCCGAGATGTATACCACTCCCTTTCTTCAGATGAACACAAACAAACATTTTTATAAAAATAATTTATCTCTGGAAATGCATATAATGCAAGCTCATGGATTCCTAAAAGCATCAAATAGCACATACAGAAATAACGACGGTAATCCAATAACGCCAATGGATGAATCGATGTCTTCTGAAGCTAAACGATAGGTTTTTACCAATATTAGAAAAATACTACTATTTTAAACTTTTTAAACTGTGGACTATTGCTTCTGACCAACTGTCACCTGCATGTGCATGAAAGGGTTGAGTTCATGCTTTAATAATTACTATAAATTGTGCTTTGTTACATATAACTAACCTAAACCACAGCCTAATCCTAACCCTATAGTAAGTATACGTAGTTAAACATTATTAATCAGTATTTAAATGTATAATTGCACTGTAACAAATACACCTTAAAATAGAGTGTAACCATTTTTTTCTATTTTCTCTTTATCCTGCACATTATTCTTTTCACAAGATGCACATTAGAACTCACACGCAGAGTGAATTAGGTTTCAGGATTTAGATATATCTACAATGAGCAAATACGCACCACAATGCTGATTCATTAGAAAAGTTCATGGTAGTAGCAGTACTAGTAGAACAATGGTTAAGCATCTGCACGTTCAGAAAAACAACAGCAAGGAACTAAATTTACTCTGTTAATAATGTGCCCTGGAGCAAGACTCTTAAAGGGTTACTTCAGCGATTAGCATATGGCTTTGTATCAGTAGAAACCCTGGAGAATATTCAAATTATTGTGCTTTCCCCCCTCATATCTCCCTGAGACGAGAGATTTATGCATTTTATTTCTGGAAAAATTCCTCCTATGATGCAAAATGACGATTTTTGCATCATAGGAGGAATGCTTGCCCAAAGGCTAAAGACTACAGCCAGCAGAGGGAGCCATTTCCGCATGTTTTGAATCCGGCATTGGGGGATGGGAGATTACACTCAGCTGGCAGGGACAGCTCAGCTTGCAGACAGGATCATTTAAACGGAGCTATGGTGAGCAATGTAAGTCTTTTAACTTCTCAAATTCATTTCTATGAAAGTTAAGCTTGCAAAGGCATGAACTGAAAACGCGTGCCAGACTGAACTGGCGTTGTGAATGTATGCCGCGAATGTAGTCGCGATTACCTCAGCTCTCATCACTCGTGCAGTTAGTGCTCAGTGCTGTGATACTCGCGCGGTGACTCACTCATTATATTGAACAGTGTCTTCTCTAACTCAGTCACAGTAATGAAGTTGGTGGTGTTGGGAATGGCCTCACAGGGCAGCGAAGCATTCTGGGAATTGTAGTCTTTCATCCCCATGGGACAAAAATACATTTTCTGTCTTTTCTCAGTCTAGAAGGCACCAAATTCAAAAATAATTTCACATTTCTACTGCATTGATGACCCAGTTTAAATACAGATTCATCTTCCCAGCGCTGAAGTACCCCTTTAACCCCAGCCTATTCCAATGGGAATCATCCTGCAACTCTTGTTACTGCTGTTCTGGATGAAAAATTATCTTAGAAATACTGAAACTAATGTGCTGTTGAATCCTAATCAAAGATGATAGCTATGTATCCAAACCCCAAAATAAAAATACAGAAGTAAAGACAAAATATGAAGTAAAAAAAATTTAAAAAAAAATTCAAAACAAACTCTTGAACCTTAAAAATGCTGGAGAAAAAAAACCCAGGACAATTTTATTATAGATAATTATTTAAGTCATTTTAAAGTCCCAGTGCAAACCCCCAGAGTGATTATGAACTCCAGCCAAAACAACCTCCAGATAACGCTGCTGCAAATCAGCCTGCTTTCTAAATATAAGCACTCAGAGCATGCCACTAAACTTGTTCCTTTTTTCCTGACAAATATAAAGGGATTTCAAATAAGATTGATATCATCTGAATCAAATTTAGCAATTTTATCGCTTTGTTTACATAAACCAAACTACTGAGTGCAACTCTCAGTTTACTCACTTGTCTGGGTATCACCAGACCAAGCTCAATTTAAGATTGAACATTGGTCTGGGGAGTCTGCTCTGTATTTTCTACTGCAGAAGAGGCGTGATCAACAGGCATAGTTCAAATGACTCTGTATGCAATTGGATAGTCCTTCAACCAATCAGACCACAAGAGACATGATCAAAAGGCAACGACCCATCGCTTCTCTATCTGTCATCGTGTTAAACCCATAAATAGCGCACCAGGTGGATGAGCCAGTCTGTGATTGGTTCCCACAAAAGTGTAACAGAAGCCGTAGAAATGAATGTACATACAGGTTTCCAGACTGAGCTGCAGGTCGAAATCAAATCGCCGGCAGATCAGGCTGGGTTTACCCTCACTCCACTCACCTCTTAGTTAAAAAGTATTAATTTATTTACTCTGTAACTGAACCAACCAACACCTTTGTTTCCTCAGTGAAGGTTCACAATGAATAACAGTGATCTGTCTTGAGCATTGTGTTACAGGAGCCTGAGCTCAGGGTTAATGCTGCTTATAGATTCAGCATCATTAAGGGGCCGTTTAAGCACAGACAGACACAGTCACAAGACCTCTCCACTATTTTAAACACTAAAATGTTATTATAAAATTATTGCAAACAAGCAGCAGAATATTTTAGAAAATGCTTGATTCAGTTAATTTCCATTCAACAGTTACTGGCTTGACCAACCAAAAATACTTGTTTAATAGAATGTTGGTTTATTTTAATGTGTCAAACGAGCAATTGTATTGTTATGTACTAGTAGTTATACACTACATGTTATGCAATACTAGTAATACAATAAATAAATAAATAAATAAAGTATAAATAATGAGTATAGGCAACACTAACAATAGAAAAATTGCAAACCACAAGGAATGAATTCTTCAGGATCATTCCACAGCATAGATTAAACAAATATATATTACTCCCTTAACTTTTTATCACCATGGGTTTGACTCCCTCATGCCATTCCCAGGATTTGCAGGACTTTGGTTAGGCTAATTCAGGAAGCATCATCTTCCTAGGTGTCCTTGGTGCACTTATCTAACAGCGGTTTCATTGTGATATCCACTATTTGGGAATGTTGAACTATAAGGAGTTATAGATAAGACGGGCAAAGTGAATGAAATAGATACAAAGTTGCTACAAATGGCATTATTACTGTGACTATAGTGACTATGCTCTGTGGACTAAAGGAATAGTTCTCCCAAAAATGAACATTAGCCCATGATTTAATCACCCTCAAGTCATCCTAGGTGTATATGGCATTCTTCTTTCAGACAAATAAAATCAGTTATATTTAAAATGTCCTGGCTCTTTCAAGCTTAATAATGGAACCGATGGAAAGGAATTCAACGGAAATGGGCAGAAATCCTGTTCATGGATGAGCGAGTGTAACAATCCACTTTAAAAAAAAAAAAGGCACATTTTCCGATTCATTAGCCGATTTCCGGATCTGGTGGTAGAACTTTTAGCATACTAAGCAAGCATAGATCATTGAATCTGATTAGACCGTTAGAATCTCGCTCAGAAATGACCAAAGACTTTCAATATTTTCCTATTTAAAACTTGACTCTTTTGTAGTTACATTGTGTAATAAGATCAAAAAAATGAAATGAAAAGAAAATGAAAAGTAGCGATTTTCTAAACCGATATGGCTAGGGTCTATAATTTAATTACTGCGTAATAATCCAGGAACTTTGCTGCCGTACCATGGGTACTACCATCTACGTAACCAACATGACAACCTGCTTGCAAAGGGAGCGTGCTGGGGACTATTTTCAGATACTGCGTAAAATCATTGAGCCTGCTGCATCACAACTTTTAATTTTCCGTCGGTCTTAATACTCAATCTAACTACAGAAGAGTCAAGTTTTAAATAGGAAAAATATTGAAAGTCTTTGGTCATTTTTGAGCAAGATACTGACGGTCTAATCAGATTCACTTATCTATGCTAAGCTATGCTAAAAGTTCTACCCGCAGATCCAGAGATCGGCTAAATGGATTTGAAAATGGTAAAACTCAACTCTAGAGGAGTTGGAAAAATTACCCTATTTTTTTTTTATCGGAGTGTTCCTTTAATGTCTGGTATGAAGCAGGACGGGGTGAGAGTCACAGGAGTCCAGCAGAGCTTTTATTATGCTTATGCTGAAGTCAGCCGCTTCTGCTCTTTTTGTATGTATGTGGGGTAATGCAGCACTATTTTACATGGCTAAAACAATCATACTAATTACATTTGAGTGTGTTGAAAGTTGTTATAATGTTACTCTGTGTGTTTGCTCAGTGTCTGCTCTGAGAGACTAGTTGCACTTTGGCAATAATCTAGATCAATCTTAGAATGTCATATTAATAAAATATTGGATGACCTGTGCTGCTAAATGGCATGCAATTCATTTTTAAATATATTGTATGATGGAAAAAGCTCTCTCTGATTATGCTATGTTAGCCACTTGACCATAAACTGTAAAAAAAATATGGACGTAGTGTCCGTGACGTCACCCATAGGATTCCGATAAGCCGTTCTGAAGCTTAAAGTAGGGGCGAGCTGGGCGTTGCCATCTTGTGAGCGAGTCATCGCGTGTCACTCCCGGATAACAGAAAATGGGCAAAAAGGCGGGATGTGCACGAAGCTGAGGTGATGCAATGACTATAGATGGCAGATAAATGGCTATCCACTTGTAACCACGCCCTTAATTATGAAGAACTTTAAGGCTTTATATAACATAAACGAATGAGTTATAAAAAAAAATCACCCCCCTCACAGTTGTCATGAAGATAAAAATTAGCCTTATAGGCCAAAACCACAATTGGTTCCAGGCTGTAAACATGTTTTTTCTGCTGTAAAGTTGAGAATTTTAACATGGGGCTCAATGAGATTCTGCTCCCTTCTGGAGCCTGCCTCTAGTGGCCAGTTAAGAAATTACAGTTTACATTCCTTCCGTATTGGCTTCAAGAGAGATCGCGGGAGGTTGCCGCTTGCACTTGACAAAATAGTGTTGTCTCTGAGCCATGGTAAAAAAAAAAAACATGGTAAGGTGAATTAAGAAAATAACTATTTATTCAAACATTAAGACTAACCGCAATGTGCTATATAACAATGATCACTTTTGTGTTGATAAATTTATTCAAACAGGTGTTTCCATGGATTTTACAAAAGTAAAACTAGAAATCAAGGGTGAACGCTGATATGACGTCATTGACAGACAACAAAATGACATGGTCCAATTCCTGGTTAAAATGGCTGATTCTCAGGTTTCAAACATTGTTGAAAACATTTGGGATAATGTAAGTACACAAGTCAACAAAATATATAACATTGTTGTAGTTTTTTTTTTTTTTTTTTTTTTTTTATAAAAAAAATCATACATACTGTGCCTTTAACACTGTTTTTTTTTCATGTTTAATATTGTAAAGGTGCATGCTTTAAGGAAATCTATTGTATAAAGTGCTTTATAAATAAATGTGACTTGACTGGAGTGCCGAACTGGAATTGAATTGCAGAGCTGGTGCAAACATAGCCACATCTAGGCATGTGCCGATATCAATTTTTCATGTTGCGATTAATTGCTGAAGTTTTATCACGGTATACGATATTATCACAATATTGAAATAAGTTGCAAAAAAAAAGTGTTGCCATAGCATAACAGCTTTAAGAACTATTTTTGTGATAACAAAAATAACTGCAGTCACTCAGGAACTAGGTTGCTCCATCGATTTTGTTAAAAAAAGAAGAATCGAAAAGGAATCGAAAACAACAGTGCGGAATCGATTCTTGGAATGGTTTTCGATTCTCGAAAAGACTCAGACTCCGTCGATTCCAAGAATCGATTCCGCACTGTTGTTTTCGATTCCTTTTCGATTCTTCTTTTTTTAACAAAATTCCAAGAATCGATTCCGCACTGTTGTTTTCGATTCCTTTTCGATTCTTCTTTTTTTAACAAAATCGATGGAGCAACCTAGTTCCGGAGTGAGCGCAGGATACAGGGATGTAGAAAGTATCCTTCTCCGAAACTTTATTTGTAAAATGATGATACATTTCCATAACTCTGATGAATTTTAAATGATGGATTCTCCTGAAATGGCTCATATAGCCCATAAGTAAATGCAATTTAGCCTAATAAATAAAAAGGATAGCACATTATTCATGGATGTGCATTTATTGCATGTTTAAAACTACATGACATGTCTAAAATGCATGTGCACAGTTAAGTTAAATGACTAAGTTCAAATAAGTGCTTTTGCACAGAATGTACAAGGCAAAATAACCACAATATTAACAAAAACAATAATATAAGAGTGCGCAGTTTATTTGTCAATCAGATGCGCGAGCAAGTTGCGTTCATTACTATAGCAACATTAGACTCGGTCATTAAGCTGTACTCGTCTAAGCGCATTTTCTTTCAGTTATCAATGGATTAAAGAAAAGAAAATAGAAAATTAAAATAAGACCCTCACATCTGCATCTGTAAGCAGCGCTCAAAACCTACCGCTGTGGACAACAGAACCATTTCACGATTTAAAATTATGGAGTTTATGTGTGCAAAATGTTGCAAACTTGTCCACGATGCAGGATCACAAAAGGAAACAATGACAATAAACACTATTAAACTAAGTGAATGAAAGGTATAGTAATAATCAGCGATATGCATTCACATATGGCTTGATTTGAACGTTTCACACCATAAAAATAAGTAGTTCGAATTACGTTCTAGTGACGTCATCACGCAATGACGCAAAAAAAGAAACCGCTGAATTGCTTTATTTTTAACTCGTTATTTGAAACTAACTGTTCAAAAGAACCTTTTGCAAAAATTAAATAGACTTCCAATCATTATTAGTAAGCGAGTGACAAGTGAATAAAGAGGAGTCGATTCTCCACGATGGAATTGATTCCAAACGTTGGAATCGACTCTCGATTCCCAACGCCTTGGAATCGAGGAATTGATTCTTTTTGGAATCGATTCCCAGCCCTACCTTCACTCGTTCATGTCCTTCTCATATTACATCTGAGCGCTTCCCTTTGACGCACAATACAGCATTGTTGAGCATTTATACGGTTGATGGGCAAAGTATTCTTGAGTGCATTATAAAAAAAAGTATTAATTGTTAATAAATTATTATTTACGATATTTTAAAGTGCCCACGATAACAATATCGTGCATATTCATTATCGTGATAAATTGCATTATCTTAAATCGGCACATGTTTAGCCACATTGCTATGATCAGATGCTTTCTTAACTGCTGTTTTCTCACCGCTGTCATTGTTGTGTGTGTATGTTTTTATTTTTGTATTGTGTTATTGAGAGGAAAACGTGCAGCGCATATTTACATAGAGTATTCATCTAAATGCGCTCCCAGCAATGTGGGCTGCGTCAGGACGTTTGCTAACCGTTTACCTCTGCAAAAGTATTTCAAACTGTTTACCCCTAAGTAAAGAACAAAAAGAACTTTCCTGTGAAGGAATGAAAAACAACTTCAGGGCCTTTCTAGAGTTCTCATGTCATCATGTCACTTTTGTAAACTTTTGGGAATCATGGGCGTCACACCTTAAACTGGCATGGGAAAAATTACACACAGATATGTATCAATAATATACATCAGATTATGCACAAATAATTTAACACAATAATTTAAAGTTTTATTAAATAGTTTATCATGTACTAATCAAGAGATCAGGTCTGTAGTATAACAATAACAATGATTAGAATTTAGAAATATCCAGAAAATCAATTCAAAGTCAAATTCAATATCACACTGAGTTAATATTTTTGCATGTTCTTATTAATCAGTGATTTGAAGAAACAATCATTCTTTCTGACCAATTCAAGCACTCGAATGAAATACATCCTTTGACTTAAAAGGGCAAATTAGTAGATTTCTAAGCAAAATATACTTTTAAATGTGAAAGTGAAACCGCTATGGTACAAAACACTATTTGATACATGCAAATGTGCATGTTTTCAATCCAAGCCAACTAAGCTGCAAATAACAACTGATACTACAATGAAAACAATTCACTGAGGCTGGACTCCATTAAGCTAAAAGCAAAATAAGAAAAGAAAGGTTTTTAACTGTCACGCCTTACCCTCTACAAACAGAGGTTTATTCATTAAAGTTTTCATTAAATATTTCAATTAAAAATTTATCATAAAACACTTTTATTATACACTTCATGCAACTGGTCATGAAATATAATAGATGTAAGTAAGAGCCAGCTTACTACAACCATGAATTTTTGGGTCTTACGTAATAAACTCCTTAACGGGAGTTAAGTTTTGTCATGTCTTTATCTGACACTAGCGCTGTATTTTATAAACCTCCATGGAAGCACCCGTTTGGCATGGTTGTTTTTCCTCTCACTAAGAGAGGGAGAGAGAACTGCTTACTGCAATCAATGATGCCAGCCAGAGCTCTTCTGGTTGGAAGACTTCCATGCCAGAGCATTAGGCAAGGGTTTGTGTCGCTTGTAATTTACGACATTGAGGGAAACTGGCAAAAGGACAATATGGGAGGGGGGTCGGGGGAGGGGGCATGGCACGGAAGCCTTGGGAATGCCAGGGGGCAGTTCTGAAACACAAGTGGGTTCTGCAGCTCTGAATGTGTTGTGAAGTAGATGGCAGAGAGAAAGAGGGAGAAAGGCAGAAGGAGAGTTTAGAAGCGAAGTGTTATGTTGAACTTGCTTGATCTTTAATTACAGTAAAGCAGGAGAGCAGGATCCAAATTTTCTTTCCAAGAATTGAAGTACAGTGGCAGACCTTAATTTAGGCAGAAGCTTCAAGGGAGTTTCTTTAGACAGCATTAGTAACATAATATTCCTCTGATACCACAAAAAATACAAAGATTAATGATGTGTGAAACCTAAAACAAACTGTTAAAAGAAAAAAAAGCTACATAAAATCCTTTTTAACCTAAAACCATATAACAATCTGTCCTGTGAACTGCAACAACTCTTCTTAAATATCCTAAAAATACTACAAATTGTAAATAATAACATCCAAAAAGTATTTTTGGAAAGCACTTGTTTTCGTTTCCAGTTTCCAAGCGGAGACAGATTAATGAGTGAGGATACAAGCAGACGTCTGAATCAGAGAACAATCTGATTGCATAATAGTCAGGAAAAATAAAAGGCCATTACTCAGCATTTAATCTTTGATTTGACCAAGACTTAACCTAATTCTATTAAAAGTGATTTTGGCAAGCGACTTCTTTTGAAACACTAAAACATTGAGTACAAAATATATTCTTGTTATCTTTGTTAAAATGAACAAGACACAACAGAGGCTAGTAATGCAAGATCAGACGGACTTTGTTGAGGTACTGGCACTACTCAATTGTTTTACTAATCGGTTTTAAGGCCATTTCATGTTCATGTACCAGAATTTGAAGAATGTAGGCCATTTGAAAAGCCACGTCTTAGCATGCGCTTGAGCTGCACACATGGAATGACAATGGAGAGCATGCTCACTAACATTTAACCCTCCTGACAGAACTGACTACTACTGCCGATAACAACAAAACAATACCACAACAGCACTTTAATTCTGAGTACATTCATTTTTTCTTCCCTACTGTCACAAATATCTGAGTTAAACGACAAAAAAATGGGACGTGGGACTTGAATTTGTCCATCAGGAATTGATTGGATTGTTGTGGTTTACTATTGCTGTGATCTCATGTGAGCGACAGGTTCTTCCGCCCTTAACACATCATTCAAGGCCCTGTTTACACCTGGCATTAAGATGCGTTTTGGTCGATCACAAGTAGATGAAGGGAGAAACATACCCGTTTACACCTGGTATCTCTTTTGTCAACTTTCAACCATTTCTGTCCTGATTTCTTGGAGGGAGGGTCTATGGGCAGTTAAAAGTATGTTTTTTTTTCCAGATCTTTCGATCTAATGGACAAAATAAACTCACATAATTTACATATGAAAAACATACAGAGAGCATCAGCTTTCCGTTTGTGCCTTGACAGACCATGCTGGACGCTGTGAGTGCATGTTAGACATCAGAAATGGTGAGAGAACATCATTGTGAGTGTATGCTCCGCTTTTCATCTTCAAACCAAACTTGGGTGTTCAGCTGACAATGTTTAAATTTCATCTGGCTAGCGTATTTCCAATAATCTTTACGCGTGAGGTCAGCAGGCAAAGAGCAGGCAATGTTTTGTGGCAGTTCAAACCACATAAGCTTCTACAATACAAAAGCAATCCTGCCAAATGTGGTTTCCACTACCTCTGGAAGTGGTCGAATGTGGACATGCTCAAAAAGTTTTAGAGCCTGTTCACACCTATGTTTAGTGTCTTCCACTTGTGATCTGATCGACCAAAACAGTGCCAAAGAAAAGCTATTAGCATAAGATGGTTGTAAAATTAGCAATTTACAAATAATAGGAGACAAAATATTAAGCAAAGATACAAATTATATAAACACTGCTTTTCAGGTACACCAGATGTATTTCAATAATCAAATGTAAAAATAAAATTGCATTGATATCACTGTATGATACCATTACATTATGGCTGGGAGGTATGAGATGCATAATCTCAAATAGATATATCTATACAGTATATTGCCAAAGGTTTTGGGATGTCTGCCTTTACATGCACATGAACTTTAATGACAACCCATTCTTAATCTGTAGGGTTTAATATGGAGTTGGCCCACCCTTTACAGCTATAACAGCTTCAACTCTTCTAGGAAGAATTTCCAGAAGGTTTAGGAGTGTGTTTATGGGAATTTTTGACCATTCTTCTAGAAGCGCATTTGTGAGGTCAGGCACTGATATTGGACGAGAAGGCCTGGCTTGCAGTCTCCACCTTAATTAATCCCAAAGTTGTTCTTTTAGGTTGAGGTCAGGACTCTGTGCAGACCAGTCAAGATTGTCTCCAGCAAACTCGCTCATCTTTGTCTTTATGGACCTTGCTTTGTGCACTGGTGCACTGCCATGTTGGAACAGAAAGGGGCCAACCCAAAAATGTTTACACAAAGTTGGGAGCATGAAATTGTCTAAAATGTCTTGGGGTGAAGGGGCCAACCCCTGAAATACAACCCCCACCCCAAAAAAAATTCCATTTGGCAAAATGCAGTGAGGCAAGTAATGTTTCTCCTGGCAACCGCCAAACCCAGACTTGTCCATCCGATTGCCAGACAGAAAAGTGTGATTCTTCACTCCAGAGAACACACCACTGTTCTAGAGTCTAGTGGTGGTGTAAAGCTTTACACCACTGTATCTGATGCTGTGCATTTCACTTGGTGATATAAGACTTGGATACAGCGGCTTGGCCATGGAAACCCATTCGATAGAGCTCTCTACACACTGTTCTTTAGCTAATCTGAAGGCCACACCAAGTTTAGAGATCTGTAGCTATTGACTGAAAGCAGAAAGTTACTGACTTCTGTGCACTGTGCGCCTCAGCATGCACTGACCCCGCGCTGTGATTTTAAATGGCCTACAATGAACCAGACTATTTAAATGTTGAGCAATCGATCTAATTGGCTGCAGGAGCAGGAGAGGCCTATCAGATTGTACCATGCAGCAATGATGTGATTGCTTGAAGATTGCATGTAA
Organism: Pseudorasbora parva; assembly: GCF_024679245.1. Classification (NCBI taxonomy): domain Eukaryota; kingdom Metazoa; phylum Chordata; class Actinopteri; order Cypriniformes; family Gobionidae; genus Pseudorasbora; species Pseudorasbora parva. The sequence goes on from NC_090175.1 coordinate 28,118,689, forward strand.
AGGACCTATTTATAAAGAGTTTTATAACTGAACTATGATTTGAGCTTTGTGACATGGTGCATTATCCTGCTGGAAGTAGCCATCAGAGGATGGGTTCATGGTAGGGATGGGACGAAATATCGTTTGACAAAATATCGCGATACAAAACGTGACGAAACGCATCGAGGTCGAAAAAAATGTATCGCGAAATAAAGATAGATGGCACTGCTCCATGATTTGCGTAGAATGAGGTTGGGGTGCAGCAGCAAACATTAATAGGGAAAGAAAAGGGTTGACATTAGCATTAATATTCTAAACCAAAAATGCAGTTATTGCCTACATAAACTACCACATTTTCTGTTTAACTTTCATTAGACTCCAGAAAGAAAAGGGCATTTTTTCACTGAGCACATTCTCTGCAGTCTGAGCGCAATGCACTGCAGCTCACTCTCGCTCATGTCTGAGGTAAATCATTAACACCATCACCGCTTACCGTACAACTGTTTTATTGAACTAAATACATTACAATCGGCTAAAACGAATGCACAGGTTACTTTCCTGAACAAGCGCGCTCCCGAGTCCGTGTTCTTCACACTGTCCACGTGAATCGCGGCCCAGTTCGGCGCGCACGCGCAAAATACCGGCAGTTCAACAGGAAATGCGGATCTCTTAAAGGGGCCGCACTATATTCCTACTCGTGTAATATGGACCTCCTCCAGGTATGGTGTGGTTCTGGTTCGCTCACTGGTACACATTAACAATTTTTCATACGAACTTTGCCCTGTTCTGAATTAAACTGCCAGTGTAAAAACTCCCTTTATATTCTTAAAATGAAAGAAATCACTAACAGTTACTTACTCATTATTTTTAAGTTTAGGCTTAAGAGAACAATTTCTTAGATAAACATATCTATGACCTTTGATATGTCTAGTCTTCATACTGTATTGATTATTATTGAATAAGTATGGTTTCACTAATAATAAATGTACTTTTGCATAAAGCATGCATATTTGTCCATACCTATGTTGATTAGAGTATTAAAAACTTAATTTAACCATTAGATACATATAAGATACATTTACAATTGCTAAAAAGGTGAGATTTAAAATCGAGTTAACTCATGACAATCATGCAGTTAATCGCGATTCAATATTTTAATCGATTGACAGCCCTACAGTGCCCTCCACAATTATTGGCACCCCTGTTTAAGATGTGGTTGCGGACTTCTAAAAATTCTTCTTTTTTTTTAAACAATATAGAACCAAAATGCAAAAAAAGAGAAAAATCCCACCGTTCGTTTAAGTACATTACTTTGGTGGTAAAAAAAAATCACAGATTTGAAAAAAATAAACATAAAATTTGATATCGTATCGTGACGTATCGTATCGTAACCCTGGCATATCGAGGTGCATCGTATCGTGAGTTTAAGTGTATCGTCCCATCCCTAGTTCATGGTGGTCATAAAGGGATGGACATGGTCAGGAACAATGCTCAGGTAGGCCGTGGCATTTAAACGATGCCCAATTGGGATTAAGGGGCCTAAAGTGTGCCAAGAAAACATCCCCCACACCATTACACCACCACCAGCAGCCTGCACAGTGGTAACAAGGCATGATGGATCCTTGTTCTCATTCTGTTTACTGCGTACCTCGGTTGTAACGAGTGGTTATTTCAGCCAAAGTTGCTCTTCTATCAGCTTGAATCAGTCGGCTCATTCTCCTTTGACTTCTAGCATCAACAAGCCATTTTCGTCCCACAGGAGTGCTGCATACTGGATGTTTTTTCCCTTTTCACACCATTCTTTGTAAACCCTAAAAATGGTTGTGCGTAAAAATCCCAGTAACTGAACAGATTGTGAAATACTCAGACCAGCCCGTCTGGCACCAACAACCATGCCTAGGGCTGGGACGGTATGGATTTTTTTTTTTACCGCGGTTGAAAAGCAAGAAATTCCCGCGGTTCAGCGGTAAACCGCTTTTAAACCCGTGGTATATATATATATATATATATATATATATATATATATATATATATATATATATATATATATATATATATATATATATATATATATATATATATATATATATATATATATATATTTGGGCTGTCAAAGTTAATAACACGTCAACGCAAATTCATTTTAACGGCACTAAATTTATTAACGCGCGCTAACGCAGCGCATACTTTCTGTTTGATCAGTGGCATAGCCCGTAGTTGGAAAAGTGGGAGCAGTCAGACGCAAAGGATGCAGCAGCAAACATTAATAGGGAAAGAAAAGGGTTGACATTAACATTAATATTCTAAACCAAATGTGCAGTTATTGCCTACATAAGCTACCATATTTTCTGTTTTCTGTTAACTTTTATTAGACTCCAGAAAGAAAAGTGCATTTTTTCACTGAGCACATTCTCTGCAGTTTGAGCGCGATGCACTGCAGCTCATTCTCGCCCATATCTGAGGTAAATCATTAACACCATCACCGCTTACAGTACACGTGTTTAATTGAACTAAATACATTACAATTGGCTAAAACAAATGCACAGGTTACTTTCCTAAACAAGTGCGCTCCCGAGGCCGTGTTCTTAACACTGTCCAGATGAATCGCGGCCCAGTTTGGTAGGGAATGCGGATCTCTTAAAGGGGCCGATATATATAGATATATATACCACGGGTTTAAAAGCGGTTTACCGCTTATATATTAGGGCTGTTTTTCATTAACCGTTAACCGAGGCCCTTAGCGGTTAATACTCGGTTAACCATAGTGTGCGTCAGGGTTATTTTAAGTTTATTAATTTGACGACCGCCATCTCCGTAGTGAACGCGCCAATAGAGAGAAATGCACATCATGGATTACATAAACAGAGAGTAGCTTATTTGTTTTCGTTTTAAATTGTTAAAAGACATTTCAAGCTTTCTTAAGATATATTTCATGTCTGTGAGGCGTACGCTGAGTTTCGTTAAATTAGGATGAGATGCGCGCTACAGTTCACAGAGCAATGCAAGTGGCCGCGAGGGCATGCAGTAAAATATGCAGCCGAGAATGATTCACATTTCACACAGCGTTTGACTCGCGTGGCTGAGCCTCTCCCGGCAGAGAGTTCAAGCATCTGTGGACTCGTCCCTTCAGCTCTGGCCATCTTGCTTTCAGTTCGCGATTAGCTTTTTTGTTTTCTTCATTACAGTTAAAGTAACGTCTGCTTTTCTCTAGTCATTCACAAGTTTCTCACTTCAAACTTTCTTTCTTCTGATCCGTTATGCACAGCGCGCGCGGCTCCCGCTCTGCTTCTGCCCTAATGCGACTTATAGTCCAGTGCGACTTATGTTATTTTCCTCATCAGGACGCATTTTTTGACTGATGCGACTCATACTCCGGAGCGACTTATAGCCTGAAAAATGCGGTAAGCACTGCATTGCAATACTTGCATTTTGCCCCGTCACTCTCATTTTTAAAGTGCTCCCACGCTTTCTTTGCCCGCTTCATTGCCCGCTTAGAAAGCGGGTCATGACTTCTTCTTGTGGATATTACAAATGTCTGGGAGCGCTCTGGCGGTCTCTAGGGGTGCAAAAATATATTACAACTAAATTCAAAGCAAGTCATTGACGCCACTTAACCGAGCAAAATGTTTTACTCGGTTACGCAATTTTTAACGGTTAATCGGTCAATCGGTTAACCATGGACACCCCTAATATATATATATATATATATATATATATATATATATATATATATATATATATATATATATATATATATATATATATATATATATATATATATATATATATATATATCGCCATAACGGCCAGCCCTAATTTTTTAGTGTTAGTATAATACGGAATTGTAAGTCGTGTGAAACCATAGTGTGTTCAAAGGGGATCCCACACACTGCATCCAGCAGAGTTCCTGCCAATATCACACCACATAATCCGCCCCAGCAAAACAAGTGTTACCAACTACTGTACACTCCAACATCTCAGCAGAAATCACTACTATGGTCAATGGCTTATCAGATAAACAATGTCAATATTGAAGATGCAGGGTGCCACAAAATTGAATCTGATTCCATTAAAGAGGATCTTATTTGGATTGAGCATAACAGTAAAAAAGGAGGCATGCCATCTATTATGAGACATAATACAGTCATAACTAGGCCAAGTGAAGTGAAAAAGAATTCCCACGTTAAAACAAGAGGGAAAGGAGGTTGCTGAATCTGAATTAAGCATAGATTGGCCTACATTAGCAGGCGGGTGGATTGCTTCGATACGTGCAAGAACTCATGTGGAGGTCAACCACCTTCAATGGCCCTCTGTTACAATAATACAGCAAGAACTATACTGTAAATGAACAACTTTGGTTTATGACATCTACAGATGTCACTACTGATTAAATGCCATGTGCAAACTAATATGCAGTCTTTTAACAGAGTATTGATATTAGAAAAGGTATAACAATTTGAATACGAGATAAGATGAAGTCTCTACAGATATATATAACCATAATGTCAAAAACATGATCACAAAACACTCATTTTATACAGATGAGTGTGGAGTCACTCTGTAAGAAAGAACTGAAGGCCATGAGTTCATCTGCATGATTTAAAATGATAACAGATCTACCTATCTTGCATAAATTAACAGACTGATCATCTCAAGCGTGTGATAGCAATGCTGGCACTGAACCAAATCATATTGGAAGCAGGGTTAGTGAGTTTAGGAGAATTAGGCTCTGATTTCTTGACCTTTGTCTTTATGTACTTTGTTTTATCTGTTTTATCATTTATTTATAAACACACATTTGTATACATCACATATGGTAAACACGGTAACTTGTGCACAAGAACAAACCTCGTTTGTCCTATTGCATCACAAACACATTTGAGCATGTTATGTGCTCTATGTGTATGTTTCAATCATAGTTTAGATGTAAATAAAAGCTTAAATTAAATCTGTTCATATAAAGTGATCATATCTCTTCACAAGGCTTGGATTAAACTTTGTGTTTTGAAGATTAACTAAACTCTTGTGGGCTTAAAACGGCATGAGAGTGAGTAATTGACAGCAGAATTTAGATTTTTGGGTTAGATTATTTTTTTTAAATACATTTGTTCACTTAATTATATATGTCACAAGCTGGAAATTATACAGCTATAAATAAGAATGTGTTATTTTAGTGTTTTAGTACTCAAGACCGGTCTTAAAGGGATAGTTCACCCAAAAATGAAAATTAGCCCACCATGATATATTCACCCTCAAGTCTTCCTAGGTATATATGACATTCTTCATTCAGACGTATAAAACGTCTAAGCTTTATAATTTCAAACTTTTTGAATTAAAATTCCGGCTGATCGTCATCCGTGGAAAAGTGTTGAAAGTGCCTTCTCAGTCTAAGGGGCGTTAATGGTCACGTAATCCTTTGAACTGCAGAGACACTTTAAACACTTTTCCCATAAACTGAATACAGATAGGCGATTGGCCGGAACTTTAATTCAAAAAGTTTTAAATATGGATATTTTCCTTACACAAATGCAACAGTTTGTTTCAGAAGGCCTTTATTAACGTCCCGGAGCCGTGCGGAGCATGTTATTTGACGGACAGATGCATTTTTATGGACTTCAAAAACAGAACAACAATGCCTGCCATTATAAAGCTTTGATTAGCCAGGACTTTTTTAAAGGTCCCGTTCACAGTGTGCAATATAACATGAGTTCATGTTTCGTGTGTAAAAAAACACAGTATTTTTCACACAATTGACTTATCTGTACACCGCTGTTTTCTCTGTCCTAAAAACGGCCTGATTTCCTTGTTCTATGAAGTCCCTCCTTTAGAAAGACATAACGATTTCTGATTGGGTCAGCGCTTCCCGTGTTGTGATTGGACAGCAGCTTAGCGCACTTTGCCCGGAAAGGTCTCGCCTCTTACCATAACGTTCGTCAACAAACGGTTCTAGTGACGTCACTCCTGCAGGAAGTGCAGGGGTGTAGTTCAAACCGGCCGTTCGCTGTAGGCTTTGAAAGGGAACTTCTGTTAAATAAAATATCTCGCTTGGCATTGAACTTTGAGCTTTATAATTTTACAGGTATTATTTATGCTCTAACAGCAACATTACACACTAACTAAAGTTTGAAAGATGGAATCGCGAAGAACGGGACCTTTAATGTAACTCAACATTTGTTCGTCTGGAAGAAGAATGTCATATATACCTAGGATGACTTGATGGTGAGTAAATCATGGGTTAATTTTCCTTTTTAGGTGAACTTAACCTTTAAGTCCATTTTTTTTCATGGTCTTGGCCTTGTCTTAGTCTTGACCACACTTGTACTTGTCTTGGTGTCAGACTTAGAGGACTCTGGATTTAGTTTCAAGACCGGTCAAGATATTGCACAACTGCTGGGATATTACTAAATTGCCAGTGCATTCATTAATGTGATTGGATGTAAAACTTCCTGCTTCAGATGCAATCAATAACTTATTTACTTATATATGGGATTTATTTATTGTGCCGATTCAGAAATTAATTAGGGACTATGTCAAAAATGTCACCAAAAATGTATACATATGCTCACAAAATTCAAGATATTGCTGCAAAAATGTATTGCATGAGATCTGGATTTATAACGTGATATAATGAACCAATATCAGAAGAGCAAGAGAGCTTTTTTTTCACAAATTTGAGCATGACTGCAAACATGATATTGCTTTAACAAACATTATTTATTTTATTTTTTAAACATTATCCTCAACATTATTTATTTCATATTTTCAGATGCATCTTCTGTATCCCCTCTGTAGTGCAAAGATGAATTTAGTTGTTAATAGTTTCATTTGATTGGAAACAGCTTTATAGAGTGTCTTATTCTAATTATATTTATTATAAGTAATTTATTATAAGTTGTAACTACTCATTATAATGCTGTTTGCACATTACACTCCTGCACTTCTGTTATCCACGTATTTATTTTTATAGTCTCCAGTTTACTTATCTCACTTATTTTATTCCACATCTCTTATTTCTTTTACTTGATTTATTCATAATTCTACATATGAATATATATAGCACCTTATCCTATTCCTATTTTATCCTATCCCTATTTTATAATTTATTGTGCTTTTTTTGTTAATTGTTATTTGCTGTCCATGGAGCGGACCTGTTTACATTTCACTGCCGGTTGTATTCTGTATAACTGTGTATGTGACAAATAAAACTCTTGAACTTGAACTTGAAGTTATAAGTCCTTTTTAAGTGATAATGTGGATCTCTGTTAATTTAAGGAGTGCTGATCTGGTCTTGGTTTTGACTTGGTCTCGGATTAAGTGGTTTTTATCTCCATTAAAAAAAACAATTCTTACCGATACTTTTGAGACAAATCTGACAAAACCCCATGTTTATTTTGGTGACAAATCAGCAGAATTTGCAACAAAAATGTAGAATACTTTACAGTAAAAAGTTGGAAGTTCAATGAATGCGAAACGTCTCACATTGAGCCCTGGCCAGTGGGCAATCCTTATTGTTGAACCCTTAAATATGTAATCACAACTCTGTTTATTACAAATAAACTTGCATACTAAGTGAGAAAAACAAAATACACACTGAACATGCAAGGATCTTTGCAGCAGCAAATGCCTCCTGAACTGCACAGCTTTGGGTTAAGCCCAGATGAACAATGCCATTCTCATTAAACACAAAACTGCTGTTTGGCAAGGGTCCCTTTATGACACACTAATTATTTCAATCATAAAGGAACTAGTCTGTAGCTCTAGGAATTTCAGGGCTGACCTTCAAGGTCATGATTGCAGTCAGAAGCCCTTCTCATTTGGACCCTAATAAGTTGACTATTATAAGTCAATTTTCCTCTGTCAGAATTGAGCCTCATCTACCTCATGTTCAAATGCTATCATGCAAGTCGGCTGCAGAAATAATAAAAAAAGCTATTTTTGCCACTCAAAAAGCAACATCAAAGAAAAACAAATTACACTTTGAAGGTGTGCTTAGCAGGAGTGATGTATTTTGTTCCTACTTTAGATGGCTGTGCAGCTCCACAAGAGGCATTAGATTAATTAACACTGACTTACAATACAAAGCACTCTGAAGTGAGAGAGTGCTCGAACCACAGCCAGATTGACGTGAAACTTTGTGCCCACTCCCCTAATCAGTCATTAGAATACCAAGAGCCAATCGTGAGTTTCCTCTGGAGAGAAGCCAAGAATAAAGAGTCATATCCAAGGTTGCTAAAATCTTTTGTAACAGTTTAGGGTACAATTCTCACTATTAACTAGTTGCTTATCAGCACATTACTAGGATATTGGCTGTTTATTAGTACTTATAAAGCACTTAAATGGGTCATGAACTGAGCAAACAAATTTCCCTTGAGCTTTTGACATATAAGAGGTCATACTAGAAGAATATCCTGTGAGTTTCGGAACTGAAAATGTCCTTGTTAGTCCAAAAACATTGTTTAGTGTAACCAAGCCAAGATAACGACTCATCGTGGAATCCTATTTATAGTTGAAACACCGTCTTTTCAGATAAAAATCAAAGCCTACTTCATCATTACAACTTAGGCCCCGTCCATTTGCGTGTTAGTGAGATGACGAGGAGAGAAGTGCAATACAAGATTGACTGCAAATAACATTACCGTCCAAAGGATCCTAATTCCTTTTAATTCAACAATGTGAATGCCTCAGTTGAGCATTATCTATTTGTGCTTCGGTACATTTCACAGTGGATGCTTTGGTAAATCATCAGGCTTTGCAAACAGACTTTGACGATATGCTCGACAGTAATTGTTCATTTTGATGCCTGATCTGGGACCATTGATTTCTGAATGTAATGATACACTCAGATGTTCTCTGTCTATGTGTCAGTAAATTAAACCAGTGCCTAAACGGGCAACTTCACATTATTTCTCTTTGTAGGATGAAAATAATCTGTTATTTAAACTGTGAATAAATTATAGAAAGCGATCAAAGGACGCTCCATTTACAATTGCTTGAGCTGTCAATCAAACAGCAGAGTTTATCAGTATCAGTGCCCCAAAACTCCCGTAATAATCAACGAGTCTCTTATTTACATTGTGTTTGCACTGTTAGTTATGATGAAAGCATTCATTAGTGTGCAGAAATCGAACTGCAATGGTGAGCTCACTTCATTCATGCACTAAACATGTCATTGATCCGCTGCAGTGCTCATCACTGCAACCTTTCATGCCACAATCTAAAGAAAATGACATCGATATAATGCTACAATCAACCCTTTCACGATTAGTTAACCCTAGAGAGCGGTTATAGTAAAAATGTGGTTAAAGTTTTCGAGAGTTCCACATGTAAAACTAAGGGCCCTATCATACACCTATCAAAAACCTGGTCTTAAAGGGGTGATGAATTGAGAAATCAACTTTCCCTTTTAATATATGAAGGTCATGGTAATAAGAATATCCTGTAAGTTTCAGAGCTGAAAACATCCTTGTTAGTCAAAGAAAAGCTTTAGACACCAGGCTCAGCAAACAGTCTTGTGCTTCATACTTACGTCATTGCGCTACAAAACACCGCCTATACAGAACCTACAGCGCCTCTAATCCAGTAGCCCCGCCTACAGACTCATGGAGGGCTCCTGCTGGTCAACAACAATAAACATGCCGAGGAAGATTAAGATATTGTGCTATTCCTGGAAGAACAACGTCGCTGCATAAGCTTCCTTCGTATCCTAATATTAGCAATGTGTGGTTGAACTTTATTTTTAATTAAAGGTCCCGTTCTTCATGATTCCATCTTTCAAACTTTAATTAGTGTGTAATGTTGCTGTTAGAGCATAAATAATACCTGTAAAATTATAAAGCTCAAAGTTCAATGCCAAGCGAGATATTTTATTTAACAGAAGTTCCCTTTCAAAGCCTACAGCGAACGGCCAGTTTGGACTACAGCAGGAAGTGCAGCGACGTCACTAGAACCGTTTGTTGACGAACCCTCCGCCCACAAGAACACGCAAAATAGGGGGTGTGGTCTTGTTGCTCTCCCACGTGGAGAAGAGCGCGCATTCAGCGTTTGCATCTCCCCGTTATGGTAAGAGGCGGGATCTTTCCGGGCAAAGTGCGCTAAGCTGCTGTCCAATCACAACACGGGAAGCGCTGGCCCAATAAGAACTCATTACGTATTTCTGAAGGAGGGACTTCATAGAACAAGGAAATCATCAGGCCGTTTTTAGGACAGAGGAAACAGCGGTGTACAGATAAGTAAATTGTGTGAAAAATACGGTGTTTTTTTTTACACGCGAAACATGAACTCATGTTATATTGCACACTGTAAACATAATCAAAGCTTCGAAAACACGCGAAGAACGGGACCTTTAAGTTCCAGCTCACATGGGGAAGACATATTCACTTCAGTTCACTGCGGGATCGTTTGTAAAAAAAATCTGGTCAAATGCTGGATTTGGATCCGACAGGAATGGTGCAACACACCGATGTGAGTAAAACGTGTTTTGATGTGTGATAGTATTGCAGTGTTATAGATAATTTTGCTTATGTGTACGTGTCTAACAGAAACATACCTTTACTACGCTGGACTCGGACACGTATGGGCAAGGGCTCGCAAAGCCCGCCAGGCCGATGAATCTCATTATATTCCGTTCTTGTTCTACTATTCTGTCTCTCTCTCTCTTTCTCTCTCTTTCTATCTCTCTCTCTCTCTCTCTCTCTCTCTGACATCTGAAGGGCGGCGCCCGTGCACGCATGTGTATGTGTGTGTGCGCGGTTTGCGCTTATATCGTCCGATCTTGCAGGCTATGTGTAATATAAAAATAATAGTCCAATCAATCACAGGTGGATGAAAAATAAATAAATCATTGTGTTTGTTTGATAAAGACGTTTACGAGCCCTGTGATCGAGAAAATCATTCCGGTTGCCACTTCTACTTCACTCTCTCCGAGTCTCCTCTCTCATGTGAACTGAACTGACAGGGGAGCTGAAGCTCATTAAATATGCAAATCTTCTCCAATCCTAACCGTGGGCGTTTACTTCCAGGTCTCCAGTGCGTCATGCCCATCAAAACCCAGCGTTCAGGAGAGAGCCTCAAAACCAGTGTAGAAAATAGCCTATTACTTATTAGTTATGATGTTTTAAATGTAAAAACCACACAGACATCATTAGTTGACCTCAGACAACAGTATAATTGTTTTTTTTTTTAAAGCCAGTTCATGACACCTTTAAGTCAATAGGTGGGAGTTAAACGCATGTACACTCTGCTTATTACACACACAGGGACGCACAGCAGCACACAAACATTTAACAATAAAAGGATTCCTCTCTGGAGAAGCGTTCAGTCTTTCTGCTCGCAAATTCCACCATGGTGCAAGCACATTTGGCTTTTAAAGGGAAAAGGAGAAGAGACTCTGATTGGTTTATTGCACGTTATGCCCAAAACACACCCATGATTCATTAAGACAATTGAGTCGACCTTTTTGGACCATGAGCCTGGCCGCTGACCGTTTTTTTCAGTTGTTAAATTGTCTAAACAAGCAAAGTGGATTCAGACACGCCCAAAATGCCATATAAACACGCCCAAAAGCCAATGCGCTTCAGATTGTTAAAATAGGGCCCTAAGCTATTTCATATGCAAAGCTGTTAGTCAATCACAGCAATAGGAATTTACACTGACGTCACAGAACAGAGCATTCAATTCAGAGGGCAAAAATGTCAACTTTGTATTGCCTTTTGCCACAAAAATGTTAAATATGTTAATGTATTAATAAACTACTTTAATACACTTAATAAACTACTAGTTATTTTTTATATTATGTAAGCTGCTTTGACATTAAATAAAACATCAGGTTTACAGAGTTTACAGGTGGGCATGCTGTCATAAGGTCTTATGAACCTTGCAATTGTAATTGTTTATTATATTTAGTATGTTTAGTCTGTACATTAATGTCTTTTTTAATCTATAGGGGGAATATGCTGTTAAATACAGTGTGCTCTTACATTTTCTTAACTTTTCTTACTCCACAGTAATGACTTTCAAAACTTTTTTTTTAAGGTCTACTTAGAAAATACCCATCAAGACTCGCACAAAATACAGATTGTTGAACTGGCATGTTATTTCATGCATTATGAAGTATTACACCTAATAACCCCCCCTGAGTCATCCTTTAGCAACTGTGAGTACACCTGCAGTGTATTTCCATTGCATCACTACATTCTCACCACTGCTGCAAGCATTAACCCTTAGCTCTGTGAGGGCACATCGAGATACCACACTTCCCTGCACTTAGGCGCATTGTAATACGTTTGTAGGGTCCTGAGGGCAACAAGTGAGGTCAAATAGGCTAAAGCTGACGACTCAAACTAGTTTTAAATAGAGCAAGAACTCTCAAGAAAGAGCAAGCAATGGGTATGGAAGGAAAGTATTTAGCAAACTCTGAAATGGAATTACCATGAATGATAAACTAGACTTTTAATCTCTATTCCCACTGTGGAAAAAGATCACATTATTACAATATAACAAAAAAAAAAATCAATCAAAGTAACATTATATGTATATGTGTGTGTGTGTGTATATATATATATATATATATATATATATATATATATATATATATATATATATATATATATATATATATATATATATATATATATAACGTGGTTTATGAGTTTAAAAACGTTTTTTTTTATTCTTAAATTGGCTATAATCCATGATACCAAAAAAGTGCAATATATGTAATGCAGCAAGTTGCCAGTTAAAAAAGTTCTCAATATCAGCGAGTTTAAATCATTGTAGGACATCAAAAAGTGGGAAGACATAGCACTTTACATTATAACATGAGATGAAATGATGATTACCATAGCCTAGCCTATATGTGCAGTATTCCATAATTATTATTATCTACTAAAATGAAAACTAAGTAGTCCTACCTCCCAATATTAAATTGAATTAATGAACTATGTGTGATTACTGTCATTAATGTCAAGTCTATGTTTAAATACTTAAATAGATATGTTGGGGGGGGGGGCAGCTAAAATGTACCTTTATGAAGAAAAATAAATGTCGAATCTGTAAATGAAATGTAATCGTGCGTAACACAGTCGGTGCGTAAAAGGCACGCCACTGCCTTATGGCATGGTGCATAGTCTAGCTTTCATATAACAAGAAAACTTGTATGCAACGTAGACTAATAAAATAGTAGGAAAACACTCAGTGCCACACTGCTCAAAGACACATCTTCAGCAGCCTCTTTCTCACCTTTCTTGAACTCCTCCAGCATAGCGTCGAGTTTAGTGTCGTTGAAGACGAAATGTAAGGGATGGCTGTAGAACTTCGTTATCGTCTTCAGCGGGGTACAGTCGTCGGGATCCACAAACGCAAGGTCCTTCACAAACAGCAAGTCCACGATGTTGGACCTGTCGCCCTCAAATACCGGAATGCGCGTGTAGCCGCTCTCCATGATCTCACTCATGCTGTTGAAGTCGAGCGTGGCGTCGCCAGCGATCATGAAGCAATCGCGCAACGGGGTCATCACATCTTCCACGGTCTTAGTCCTGAGCTCCAGCGCGCCCTGAATGATGTTTAACTCCTCTTTCACCAAGTCATTATAGGGATCCGTGACCCTCAACATCTCCAAGAGCTTCTCTCGGTTGTACACGGTGCCAATCTCCTGTCCGAGGAGATAATCAAGCAGTTTACTTACCGGATAGGAAGCAGGGAAAGTGAGCAGCATGAAGAATTTGGTCAAGAAGATTGTATTCGCACCCACGGCGAGGCCGTGTCGTGAACATATAGCTTGAGGCACAATCTCCCCAAATATCACAATGCCAATGGTTGACATCACTACAGCTATCAATCCAGAACCTGCGATATCATCCAACAAAATGGTCAAGGTCGTGTTGACCAGAACATTCCCCAGAAGAAGCGAGCAGAGCAGGTAGTTCCCTTGACTCCTGACAGGTTCGATCTTCCTGGCGTAGTTCTTCTCCTTCTCCGTCCCGCAGTTCTGGACTATCTGGAGCTCCATGGGATCCAGCGCCATCAGACCCAAGTTCAAGCCGCTGAACATGCCCGAGAGGCAGAGCAACATGGAAATAAAGGTGACCTGAAGCCAGAAAGGGAGCAGGAACTTTTTCTCCTCCACCACGATCACTTTGGTGTCCTCTCCATCGTGATAGATCCACGTGGTCTCCGTCCACGGGTCGTGCATGCCAGCCACAGCAGGTGTGGAAGTGGCGATGCACAGGTAGTACGACTTGCTCCTCTCAGTCTTACGCAGAGGTTTGACCTCGATTTCCACGATGCCAGACGTCTTGCGATTTAAAATGATGTTGGGTAAGATGAGAATATCTGAAGTCCTGATGCCACAGGGGTGCAAGCCCGACGTGTCCTCCTGACTTTTGTTGTCTCCCGAGGAGCTGTCGATGTTCCCAATGACTCGACTCCTCTCGTGTTCCGTAAAGGCGATTTTGGACCACGTCTCGTTGTTAATGTTTTGCCCGTACACCCTCAATCTCACCCGAGACCTCTCACTGACCCGCAAATAGCCCCTGTCCATGAAGGAAATGTCGGTCGTGTCCTCCAGTCTCAGCCCGATGATGACAGTCTCCTCTCCCCCTCCTTCCTTGCCACTTGTGGGAGTAATTAAATAACTGGTTGCAGTAAATAAAATCAAAGTAAATGCTCGGACCCGGCTAAGTGACGCCATTTTTTGAGGGGGTACTGAAACCGACGGTTGATAATGGACAGCCTCTTGAATGAAAGGGCTTTTAAAAATCAGAGCCAATCCGGCTTCATCTCCGCTGCGCGTCGCCTTGACTTGTGCATCAGGTCTCGCTGAGTCCCACTACGCGGCTGAAACTGATCACACTTCAGCGAGAGCAGCGCGAACTCGTGCCTCTACTGATGCCTCGGTGACAGGCGACCGGGGCAGCCAATCCAGTGGCGCAGCTGGACGGGAGGCGGGGACTTCGCTGCTTGAACAGCCAATGAGCTCCGTAAACAGTCGCACTAAATGAAAATGAGCGCATACAGAAGTTTCCTCGTGACTGTTTTTGGTGGTTTTAGAAGGATCTTTAGTGACAGCATCTTTGAATTTTGCAAAGATACACTCACGAAATGTAATAAATAACTAAACAAGATTATAAGAGGTTTTTTAACAACAGAGTGTATGGGCAGCTTTTAGAAAATAGATAAGTCATATAATCACACTCTAGTATGTTTAATTTGTCCATTTAGAAAGTCCAACAGCAGATAGACATCACATGAGAAGTCTGCCATTTGGTTCATTTACAAATAACATACACCTGTCTTGGTTTTTCTTTGATCATCTGAAATCAAAGTGAAATTGTTGTATGCTTGTTAGTTGTTACATTTATGGAAGCATTAGGATTCCATCTCCCTATATCCTTTTCCCAAGACAAAACAGTGTAGACTGGAAAGTATGGGTAAGAGGGTAAGTGGGATCATAACATGTCCCAGGTTGGGCTCTCAGGGACTTTATGTCCAGATCATGTGCACAGCTGCTCCACAGAATTATCAATAATTCATGTATTTATGTAGGATTTGAAATGTTGGGTCTGAGACAAGGGAAACAATAAAATATACATATAAAAATAGTTTGAAGAGTATAGCAAAAAGATGTGACATGGAGGGTGGGGATAAAAACATTAGGTATAACCCCTGGAGAAACACAATGTCAGTCTGTCATCCTAAAAAAAATGAACAAAGCCATACATTTATTGTGATCACTCAAAAACTTAGAATAGGTAACTGTTTACCTTATTTAGATAAGAGAGGGATTAGAGGGATCTTAAGAAATGCAAGAGGTGCAAAACCTATGATAATCATGGAGTCAGATCTCTCCAGAGGGTGCATTGTATCATTATCAGGGCCAGAGATCAGTCCAGACCAAAGGAAAGTTCATTGATTATGAACTATTTCACAATCTTGAAAATCTTCACATGTGGTATTCTGTACAAGATTCATTGGGTTCTATAACCTCAAATTCTGTCTTTTTTCAAAAAAGAACACGTGTCGCAGAATCACAACAAAGAGTTGATATTTTCCCCTTCTCACCTGAAAGTCCTGTTGTAAAATTTTAAGGCATGAGGCTAGATTGCATTTAATAAAAGCTTATTTGCATTTGAGTTTTAATAAATTATACGGTATATCACAGATACCATGAATATCCTCCTGATAGCCAGGCAGACAGCATAAACATTTTTATTACACCAGTGAAAAATTATTTGATTACAAAAGTTCAATAAAGCATTTGAGTTTTCAGTTAGATTATATCTGGCAATACAATAACGATACAATAAAGATTAAATCTGGCAGGTGAATGCTTAAGATTATACAACTATATAGACCTGTGTGATCTACTAGATATTGCTATACGATAATCATTATGATTAAGAATGTATGCAAGACATCACACATTGATCGATGTCCTCATGGTTTTTTTGTGTTGCTTTTCACAAATTATGAGTAATGTTATATGTACATACACTTGTATGTATTATACGATTTACAAAAATCTAAGTTAAAAATTACATCAAATAATTTATTCTTTTCAAATCACAAACGAATTGGCTTGGAGTCACTTTCAGCATGATTCCTGGCCTGCACAGCACCCCCCAGTGGAAGGAGTTGCACTTGCGCTGCCCAACTGCTGGACCAGTTCAAAGGGATTCGATGACACTGCCTGAAGAGAGAGGAATATTCTCAGTGGTTAAAAAAGTACAGTAATTTACATGAATCACAATGTATAGCTGTTTGGCTTCACAGTACTCAATTACACAGCATTCAGAGTGTTTGAATGCAACTGCAGCCCATTATATCGTCAGTGTGTAAAGTTCATTGCATTCAGGGACCAAATAAGATGACATTCTGAATGAATATAGGCATATGCTTTTCTTAAAACAATAAAACTAGAGTTGTCTAGAACAGGGCTTTTCAAACTAGGGTCTGGGGAAAGTTTGGCAGAAAAATGTTTTAAAAATGATACCTCTTCAGGTTTATACATACAGTATATACTTGAAAATACAGCATTTAACAAAGTAAAATTTGGGAGGCTAGGGCATATAGAAGTTTGAAAACCCTGGGTCTAAAACAGCATCAATCTGGGTGCAACACTTCCTTATTACACTTTCAAATCACCAACATTAAAACATAAAAGAGCTAATAGGGCAAACATGCCCACACTGTAAAAAAAATTGGTTGTTTTTTGTTGGTTTAACTTAAAAAAGTAAGTAACCTGGTTGCCTTAAAATTTTGAGTTTATTGAAATAAAAAATTTGAGTTGATACAATGAAGGACATTTGTTTAATAAATAGAAACTCAAAATATTTTTGTATCTGAACCACATAAAAAATGTGATAAATCATGAAAACACTATTTGGCATGTCTCACTGCATCATCAGAAATAAAACACACACACAACTATCCAATATGCTTACAAAATCTTTTAATAATATTGTAATAAAGATTGTCGAATCTCAAAAAATGTTCATTGTATTAACTCAAAATTTCAATTTCAATGAACTCAAAATTCTAAAGGCAACCAGGTAACTTTTTTTCGAATTTTTTTTTACACATATTTTGAAGAGCCTCATTGCTGTATGTGATGAACAGATTGAATTAAGGCTTTTATTCACATTTAAACATTGATCGGCAAACATAAACAGAAGCACTGTTCATAAACAACCTGCTTGATGCGCGAGAACAAAGCTCTTGCAGAAGCTCAAACGTGCTGCGTAACACGAGAATGAACCTTACTGATTCTTGAGAAAGCTCAAATGTGCTGCGAAGCACGATAATGAACCTCATTGGTTCTTTTGAGAAAGTTTGAACGTGCTGCGCAGCAAGCAAGAATGTATCTCATTGGTTCTTACAGAAGCTCAAATAGGCTGCGTAAAACAAGACTGAACCTCATTGGTTCTTGCACATCAAACGAACATGCTTGAGTTGGTGTACTACAACTGATGTGAGTTGATGAATGTTTATGTGGTTGTTTGTCTATTAAATTTGTAACGCCATGTTAGCATCAAGGCTATTTACATGGCAAACACAAGGTCAATAATTACGATCCATATAATTTAAATTGCTATACAAAACTAGAAAATCTAAAATACATTCATGTTATGCATTGTGAAATATGTAATCATGTTTCTAAATAAAAACTTTTTAATTTTTGAATGTTTAAGTGAAATAAAAGCCTAAACTGAATCTGTTCATCATATAAAGATGATCATGTCTCTTCAGAAAACTTTGGACTAAATCACTCAATTCATATGGATTAGTTGTACGATCTACAATCTGTACGAAAGTTTTTGAAGCGTCAAAGTGTCAGTTGCCTAGATGTCTATGGAGGGAAAAAACATCATCCTTTGTGTTTTGAAGATGAACAAAAGTCTTACAGGTTTGGAATGACATGAGGACAAGCAAATAATGACAGAATTAGCATTTTTGGGTGAACTTGGGTGGGATTTCTAAAAAATATAATAAATCTGATCTAGCCACCAAAAGTGATCATTAACATCTGCCTGCAGGATGACCACTTTGAGTGTTGTTGTAAGTCAATTCTAACAAGTCCTTTTTTGATAAGAAGGCATTCTTTGCTTTGAAGACATTCCTGTGTGGTCAAGACTTTTTAGTACAGCTGGGTGACCTAGTGTTTCTGTGTAGAGAAACCCAGAGATACTCACAGCAAAGCTCTTTCTTCGCTTAAGAGTAAAAAGAAATTCAAATTAATTTTCTGCATATACTGTTAGCAAACATTCCGACGCCACCCACACTGCTGAGAGCACCATTTAGATCAATGTGGCAATATTAGCTGCTCACTTTCCTCTCAATAACAAAGACATGCAGCAAAAAATAATAGCAGTTAAGAAAGCATCTGATCATTGCGAAGTGGATATGTTTGCATCAGCTCTGCAATTTGTCACTTTTTACAGTAGATGTATTTAAAGCAAGCAGCTTTACAGCATTAAATATTAATAGTGATCGCCACGGACCAAGGATAGTTTGAAGGAGTTTACCAGCCGGAGCAAACTTTTCTGGAAAGTTGGCTTTGGCAAGCTGCTGCAAACTCCCGAAACAAACTCCAAATGTTTTAGCCTGATTTTGTTTGAAATGGCGTCACACCAGTTCTTCGATATTACTTGAAGTATCGACTTTAGGGGCTAGTGAGAATTTTTTTTAATGCTACACTAGTTTGATGATAAACACAGTTGTCATTTTGAAAGATCATAAGTCTAAAATTGCAACAAAACTATGATATATAAGTGATATACTATAAGTGCATTACCAAAAGAGAAAGGCTACGGAATTGAGGCATGGTAGGAAATGAGTCACTTACCTTGGGTTTGGCCCAGCATCCTCCAGAGGTGTTCACCCCCTGAGGCTGAAATGTGAATTCTTCAGCAAATCTGGAGTACCTCAAGATGTTGCCCACATTACCATTCACCTCCATCACTTCATCAACCTAGACAAAGATACAACATTGTCTTGATTACGCTTGTTCACAAAATACAAGTCTTTCAAACGTTTGAGATCAGGAAGCTGTTTTTTTTCTTTTTTAAAGAAGCTGCTTATGAATAAAATACAGTAGAACTGTAATATTATAAAATATGATCAAATTATTCCTGTGTTTGCAAAGTTGAATTTTCAGCATCATTACTTCAGTCTCACATGATTCTTCAGAAATTAAAATATGATGATTTGTTGCTTAGGAAACATTTCTTCTTATTAACGATGAAACAATGCTCCTTAATATAGTTTGTGGAAGTTGTGATTTTTTTTCTGAATTCTTTGAAGAATAGACAGTAACAGTAAACAGTGTTTATTTGAAAGATAAATATTTTGCAATATTAATGTCTGTACTGCCACTTTTGAACAACTGAATTTGTCTTTGCTGAATAAGTATTAATTTCTTAAAAAAATAAAAAAAATTATCCTGAGCCAAACCTTTGAACTAACATATGCATAACATTTTCATATACTATCACCATTACCAACAAAGTAAAATCTATGAATATAAGAAATAGTTATTAAATAGATTGTTCACCCAAAAAAATTAATTATGTCACCATTTACCCACCCTCAAGTAGTTAAAGGTCCACTGAAATCAAAATTGAAGTTTTTTTTTAACTTTTAGTATGACTGTGTTAAGCCTTAAAGTTATGAATAAGCTGGTATGTTCCAAAACTATGACAAAATTTGCATTTAGGAGATTCAAAATCTATGACAAAATTTACAGTCTCTCACTTCCATTTTGATGACGTCATTGCAGACTCTCGTCAAATCTTCTGTCCAATCAAAATGCTCTCTAGAATCTAAAGCCCGCCCCCTACACTGCTAAAGCTGTGGTGTAAATCGGTCAGTTGTTAACACACATTTACTAATTTCTGCATGGTGAAAGGCACATAGCACACTATATATGTGATAGGAAACGATTCAGTGTAACAAGCTTGCAATTGAGGCGAATAAAGTTTGTTATTACGTTAGTTTCACGCACCGCAGCAGCGCGCACACCCCAACGGCTCTAGTCTAAATTTAGACTACAGACACGAGAGCGCAGTGCGGATCATATGTGCGAGTCCGTGCAGATAGACAACAAGCATATCGACCCATTTGAATTCTGCACAGAATGCTGCATTTCAAAGCGATATGGAGGAGATTATGATGATGAACAGTGTTAGAGGAAACTGGCTTTACCAAACAGAGAAAGGTCCGCTCTTGCGCTCTAGTCAAACTGTATATTAACGAAACGCTATTGGCTGTTTCAAAAAGGGGGAGGAGCTGCTAACAGCTGAAGCCTTTTAAGGGGAAATAACGTCAACACATTGAATAATGTGGCGTGTTTCAAGGCACTTCAGTGGGCCTTTAAAAAAATTCAAACAAAGAAATGTATACAGATTTGGAACAATGTGAGGATGAGTAAATGGTAACAGAATTTTCATTTTTGGGAGACTATCCCTTTAAGAAGTTCACACTTACATGACACTTATTATCCAAACTACATGTTAGTGACATATTTCCAAAGATCAAATCGAGCTGAGACCATTATTGTTAATTTATTTATAAACAATGATTAATTACTAATGGGACAAAGAAGAGAAGAATGTGCAGGATCTGATATGCATTTTGAACTTTGGTCAATAAATAGTTCAGTTCTGATAAAAGGGATGTAACTACATACCTTAAAGGTAAACTGGGCATCAAACTCAAAGCTTTCCTCTGCACCTATAATGTCTCCATTGTACATGACCAGACAGGACCTCTTCTCTAAACCTTTTGGTAACTTGAAGAGTCGGTATGTGGCAGACACAAATTTGTAGTCACCTAAACAAATTTTACAATTTAAAATTAAACTATAAATACCTTTATAAATACCACATTTAATCAATGTGACAAAGATGACAAAGGTTTAACTTCATGCAAATGAAGGGGCTGCCCACTGCGCCGAGTGCATTTGTCCACGGTTTGCAGTGTGTGTGTGTGTGTGTGTGTGTGTGTGTGTGTGTGTGTGTGTGTGTGTGTGTGTGTGTGTGTGTGTGTGTGTGTGTGTGTGTGTGTGTGTGTGTGTGTGTGTGTGTGTGTGTGTGTGTGTGTGTGTGCGCGTGTACTGCCACTACTTTTTTCCTCCAGAATGTTCAGCATTAATGCAAATCATCCAAAATGTTCAATGCATTAGCTGTGAAAATAAATCACAAAAACGTTTTAACAAAATTCTAACCTTCCATTGAAGTAAAACAATTGAAAATTAGGTCAAAAACACATTATGAAATGTTTTTCTCTAGTTCTCGTTGGCCACAATTATTGGCACCCAATTATTGCAACAGCCGTTTCCCTAGATAACAGCTCTGAGTCTTCTTCTATAATGCCTGATGAGTTTGGAGAACACCTGACAAGATCAGAGACCATTCCTTCAGAACCATACAGAATCTCTCCAGATCCTTCAGGTTCCCAGCTCCATGTTTGTGTTTCTTCTCTTCAGTTCACCCCACTCATTTTCTACAGGGTCCAGATCAGGGAACTGGGACAGCCATCTATCTGAACAAGATGCCCAAGACCTCCAGCAAAAAAATAGACCCACAACATTAAAGATCCAGTGGAATCCACTTAAAATCGCCTCCTCGCTGTGCAGTAGGACGGTACAGATGCACGTCCTCTTTTAAGCAGATTCCTAAAGGGTTACTTCAGCATATGGCTTTTGTATCAGTAGAAACCCTGGAGTATATTCAAATGATGCGTCATCTTTGGAATGTTTGGCCAGAGGCTAAAGACTATAGCCAGCAGAGGGAGCTATTTCCACGTTTTCAACCCACACATGGGGGATGGAGATCGCACTCACAGCACTCAGCTCGCAGACGCAGGCATTAATTTAAACGGATGCTAAGCAATGTAAGTGTTTTAACTTCTCAAATTAACAACCCGTTCTCACTCCCAAGGCGTCAAAATCCGAAGCATGGTCAAGTGCCTTCTGCGTCACAATGAAGACGTTAAAGGTGCCCCAAGGCGTCATTTTTCGACGCACACAGACGCATTTAATTCTTTGCGTTTGTAAAAGCAGACATGATTTTATTCATATTTAAAGGTTACTTTTATATTTTGGAGCAACTAACCCAACTCCTACCCTAAACCTACCCACATCTAAACAATATAAAACACATAACAGGCAAATAAATGTACAGTGATATATCCTGTGTTTTATATCATGTTCACACAAATGGGTAGGTTTAGGGATGGGGTGGGGTTACATGTTAAAACGTGTCTAAATATAGCGTAAATAAAATAAATGTAAATGAAATTATGCTTGCTGATTTAATTGAGAAGCACACTCAAACATGTCATAATGGCAAAATTATAAAACCAATACATAATTTCAATAAATAAATAAAAAAGAAAAAATTCACCATGACGATAATATTACCATACCCAGTGCGTCTGTGTATGACGCCAAATGTTTCTTATTGAAATGAATGGAGCACCCAGAGTGTTGAAAAATGACGCGAAGGGGCACCTTTAGCGTCTTCATTGTGACACTGAAGTAGGGTTGCCACCTTCAATACAGAAAAATAAGGGACGCCTGCCACAGCGGTGGCCACACCCCTTGGGGCCACGATGACCACAGTCCCGATGGTGTGCCAGGGCAGTAGTCGTATATCATAACTTAAAACATGTTTTCATAATTTGTATATATATTAAGATTGATACCAATGGCCATTATATCATAGGATATCTGCTATTGAAATCAGTGTGAACAGAAGCACTCAGTAGGCTATAATACACAGCTATGACAATGAAAAACAAACTTAGCTGCTGTAACCTAGAGGGGAGTAGGATAAGAAATTGCTAATTAACTCGAGTAATTTTATAGTGTTGTGAACAAAGATTTTGGCTAAAATATTTGTCATTGTTTGCAGTAACACCATCCAAACAGTGAAACCACACCTAAATAACTGTAAATGATATAATATCTACAATCATTTCTTATTTTAATAAAACACTTAACAACATTTTTTGGTAAGTTAATATATTTATGTATTATTCCATTTTTATATAGTCTATTGTTAATATTAAATTCTATAGTATTGGATGATGCAATTATTTAAATTTGTTAAGCATAACAAATAGTTGTTTATTTTATTCCTAAAAGGTCCTATTTTGATTAAATATGTATTAAATATATCTCTCTTATTAAAGTAATGCTTGTGTCTGACTGTACAACTTAACCTTAATAAACGAATCATACCATAACATCATTAATGTAGCCTACACAGGGCTCTACATAACGCCCATTTTGGGCGCATTTACGCCTAAAAATTACTGCGTGCGACTGTGAAAAAATATTTAGGCGCACCGGTGCGAGTGACCTGATCGATTCTCATGAATGGATGTGTACAATCGGAATAAAAACTACAACACTGAGTGAATCAACACTGAGAAACTGTTAGGCTATGTTTCCTACTGCAATCAACTGCTTTTCATGCCTTCAGTCAGCAGAAAAAGTGCAAAAACATGTGCGACAGACTACACTTCAAACAACGATTGTTTACAACGATTGAAGTGAAACGTGTGTGACGACGCAGCCATACGCACTTTACCAGACGCCTCGCGCTGTTTATTTACAGCCAAATCAAAATTAACTGGATATACCACATTTGGATTATCATAAACAAGCCCAGAAATTAGCGGATGCTTGGGGCATAAATGCCATCAAACAATAATGTATTAATAATACATTTCAAAAGCCCTTGAGTTAATCTTTATCACACATGCTGTTTAAAAAAAATACTAAATGTATAATGAGCGAGTATATCATGAAGATTTTTTCCAAACCGGGTTTTTGTCTTATTCTGAATCACTGTACACACAAAATAAATTATTCCCGCTGCGGATTAGCACAATATCTGCGTGACTCACCACAAACAGAGAGAAGTAGATCCGGCAGCAATGTTCTCCCGCGAGACGCATGCGGTTCTGTTTATGAAGCGCCAGAGCGCCAAAAGTTACAGCTTGCTATAGCTCCGAATATTGGCATGATTGCATGTGTGATACTGATCTCGTACAAAAATCTAATAGACAAGTTGATATTAAGTAACAACGTTTTAGCCACAGCACTGTCTATTTGTGAAAATCAAAGCCACACCAGAACTGATTCGCATGTCCAAGCGATTCGATTCAAATGAATCTTGTGTTTTGAACTATTGACTGAATGACTTGCCGCCACCTACTGGCGGTTTTATTTTCATATTTATACTTTAAAAGTTTAATATTTTAAATAAAAAAAGTCCATGCAAAGTTTAATTTGTACATATTTTTAAATTCAAAAACTTATATGTAAAACATTCATACAACATTAACTCATGCATTAAATGCATAGGTGTTTGATTGTATGAAGTCCAGTTCTGCTTTGTGTGTGTGTGTGTGTGTGTGTGTGTGTGTGTGTGTGTGTGTGTGTGTGTGTGTGTGTGTGTGTGTGTGTGTGTGTGTGTGTGTGTGTGTGTGTGTGTGTGTGTGTGTGTGTATTTGTGCTGTACTCTCAGAAGTTAATTATAATATTTTTAGAATTATGTTGAATTTATGAAATTGACAGATGATGCATACATTTAATAAGATTAGAAAACATTGCTCTTATAATGGTAAAAATGACCCTGGACATTAAAGGACAAATATCGTCCTGTAATGGGAAAGTTATAATTGGAATGTGTTTGATGGATTAGAATGTGCTCCTAAATTTTTGACTGTGCTCCTAAATTTTTTTAATTAGGAGCACAAGTGCTCCTCAAGAAAAAAGTTAGCGTAGAGCCCTGCTACATTATTAACATTATTTCTTAATAGGCAGCATATGAAATCTAACGTTATCAATCAAAAAAATTATTTTGATATAGGGTATTTGGACCTGCCTCCGCCATCGTTTCAAATGGATTCTGCCCATATAGAAAAGAACCGGCGAGGCGGGGTCCCCTCCTCTTCTGACTCTGATTGACCTTGATTCACGGCCCGTGAACCTGAAACAAACCAATCAAACAAACCAACGACGGCAGCGACCCAATTAGGGGCAGAATAGGACGCGTCTTCACACAATGCGGGTGGACCTATGTAAAATACGGGATAAATCGGACCAATAGGGGACGCGTCATTTTTCCTGAAAATACGGGACGATTCCGTATTTTACGGGACGGGTGGCAACCCTACACTGAAGGCACTTGACCATGCTTCGGATTTTGACGCCTTGGGAGTGAGAATGGGTTGAAATTAATTTCTATGAAAGTTAAGCTTCCAAAGGCATGAACTGAAAATGCGCCAGGCTGAACACGTGTTGTGAACGTATGCCGCGAGTGTAGTCGCGATTACCTCAGCTCTCATCACGAGAGCTCATCAACTCATTTATGACGTTAAATGTAATCTGACTCCTGCAGTTAGTGCTGTGAGACTGAAGCGGCGACTTGATCATTATATTGAACAGACACGTTCCATATTTAATTGTAGTGTCTGTTCTCCAACTCAGTCACAGTAATCCAGTCGCGGTGGCTTTGGGAATGGCCTCACAGGGCAAAACTGGGAATTGTAGTCTTTCATCCCCATGAGACAAAAATACATTTTCTGTCTTTTCTCAGTCTAGAAAGCACCAAATTCAAGAATAATTTCAAATTTCTACTACATTAATGACCCAGTTTAAATACAGATTCATCTTTCCAGCGCTGAAGTACCCCATTAATTATTGTCCTGGCGGTGAAAATTGGCATTTTCAGTGCTTTAGGTATTTTCTTACAGCCACTTTCTGTTTTGTGAAGCTCAACAATATTTTGCTGCATATCAGAACTATACTTATTATGTTGAATGATTTAAGGGAATTTGGCCTTTGTGTTTCCTCATACTTATACTCCTGTGAAACAGGAAGTCATGGCTGGACAATTGTATCCTCCTACTCACCCTGGTGTGTTAAAACAAAAATGTAAATATGAATGGGAATATAATTCAGAGATATTTTAATCATAAGAATTTCTAGGCGTGCAAATAATTGTGTATAAAAGAGAAAAACATATATGTATATATAATATATATATATATATATATATATATATATATATATATATATATATATATATATATATATATATATATATATATATATATATATATATATATATATGTATGCATGGCTGTGATGGAGCTTTAAAGAGAAAGTTTGGAGCGGTTTCATTTTTTATTAACATTACAAAGTGGCACATTTCACAATTTTAATGTCTCACCGAGAAGTTTCTCTAGGTCCTTGTTGCCTACAGTGATGATGCTAGCAGTAACCAGTCTGGGTTTGCTGAACCCAACCTCTTCAGCCAGTCGTATCAGGTCTTCCCACCACAATGCTCCACTGATGCACTCACCTGATCAAAATATTCAGTGTCAGTTTTTATCTGTGATGTTTAACACAGTGGCACAACAAAAGGTAAACTATACCTTATAACATATAGAAAGAAAATAGGCTGATTAGGATCAATGTATTTTCTTACCCCATAACACTTTGTTGGCCTTGAGATCTTCTGGGATTCTAGCATTACTATAAACATCACTAAAGTAGAATTCCCCTCCATCCTAAACAAGGAAAATCAAAATCATTTTTGATTGTTAATGAACTAAATTTACAAAAATGCCCAATGTCATGTCAGATATTTAGAGTAATGTTATAATTAGTATAGTATCCGCGTGTCAGGGATGGGGGGAAATATAACTGGAAAATTAACTGAATTCAGAATTGCAGAAAACACTGTTGTGAGTTTGAAATAGAATTACCTTTAGTACACGGTAAGCCTCTCTCAGGACACTGGTTTTATCCGGTGACAGGTTCACCACACAGTTTGAGCTTTTAAAATAATAAAAGAAACAAAACCACCAATTAATTGGCTTTTTATGCAAGCTAGTGGAAACTGAATAGACTGTAACTAACATGTTGACATCAGTCTTATGAGAACAATAAAATAGAAATGCATTACTCAGCCTAAGGTGACCATGAAATCAAAATGAACAAATCTTGTTTTTGTTTTTTTTATGGAATATTGCAGTATTTGTTATGAATCTTTTTTTCTTTTTTTGCATTCATGCGCCCTTATGTGCCATTTGGGTGTAAAAAAACAATGGGGGGGGGGGGGGTGTATTTTTTCATGTCAGGGTGATTTTAAGGCTCTTATTTTAAAATGCTGAAAGCTTACATGATGATATCAAATGATTTCTCCTCTAGACCTGCTTCTGCCAAGGCCTCGATGTATCCATGAACAAAATTCACATTTGGTTTTTTGTAACCAAATCTTTGCATGTGGTAGTCAATGTACTTTTGGGCCACTTCAAGCTGCAAAGAAAAACAACAACATTTGTGTAGTTCACATATACGTTGTTGCCACCTACGGTTTTTGCCATTACATCTAGGATGTGTTAAATAAATAAAACATTAAGATTTTCAATCTATTAAAATATTGTATCACTATTAAGGCCCATTAACACAAAGAACTATAACTATAAAGTTTATAAATATGACGATAACTATATTAGCGTCAACAACAACACACAATATCATTCTGTTTATTATAAGCACTACATTTTTGTCATCTGCTAATTTAAATGTTCAGAAAAAAAAATGTTTTTTATCATTCATTAGCTGATAAATTATTATTGCGAAAGTAACAATATCAATCCTCTGTGCTATTATCATTGTAGTTGTGGTGTGGACTCTGCTTTTACATTTATCAAGATTTTTAAAAATATCTTTATTGTTATAGTTATTGTCCTTGAATGGGCCTTTAATCTTATAATTTGTTTGGCCTTTTAAATTGAAAGGACTGAAATATGAAACAAGAAAAAAAAACTTATTTAATGTGTAGATTATTATTATTATTATTCAAAAACCTTTAACCCTAATTTTTGAAAGCGATTTACCTGATGTTCAGTCATGTCGATGCCTGTGACGTGTCCCTTCTCTCCTATAAGCTGGCTGAGCATGAAACAATCCCGTCCACTCCCACAGCCAAGATCAAGCACCTTGCAGCCCTCCAGACACTCGGGGACCACTAGACCACAGCCATAGTACCTAGGGGGACGGAAACTAGTTATACTGCCACCAAGGGTTCAGCATTGAAATAGGGCTAAATGTAAAAATACAAAGAAAAGTTTTCAATAAATGTAATGTAAAATAAATGTTTCTTGCGCAGCAAATTGTTATATTAGAATGATTTCTGAAGGATCATGTGACACTGAAGACTGGAGTAATGATGCTGAAAATTCAGCTTTCCATCACAGAAATAAATTACATTTTAGAATATATTCAAATATAAAACAGTCATTTTGGTTACACTTTATTTTGATAGTCCACTTTAGACATTCTACTAACTATAAGTAACTTTGCAACTACATGTCAGCTAACTCTGATACTCTGATACTACATGTCAGCTACTAATACTCTAATAACATTAGAGTATTAGTAGTCTGGTAGGTTATGGTTAGGTTTTAGGGTTAGGGTTAGAAGAATAAGTTGAATTGTAGTTGTCAATTTGCTTATAGTCAGTAGAATGTCTGTTGGGGGACCGACAAAATAAAGTTTTAGTAAATATTAATCAGACAGTCTACTAATACTCTAATGAGAGTTAGTTGACATGTAGTTGCAAAGTTACTTATAGTTAGTAGAATGTCTAAAGTGGACTATCAAAATAAAGTGTTACCGTTATTTTACATTGTAATAATACTGTATTTCACAATATTACAGTATATCAATAAATGCAGCCTTGGATGAGGAGGAGGAGAAGGAATGAATTTTAAATATATTTAAATAAAAAAATAGTTATTTTTAAATTGGAATAATAGTTTGTGATATTACTGATTTTAACATAAATCCATATTTATATAATTAATATATATATATATATATATATATATATATATATATATATATATATATATATATATATATATATATATATTTAATTTTATATAAATACACCAATGAAATAGTATATCACAATATAAGAGTATCACAGTATATCACAGTATATATCAATATAGATAATTAATCTCATTTTAATCAATCAATTCTCTTTTTTCTATTTAATAGTTCAAATTGAGCTAAAAGTGGGTGTTCACTTATGTTGTTTGCAAGCTTTTTAAGTTCACTTCCATTCCATTTCATTATGTTGCCATGTTTTACTTAAAGCAGGGGCGTAGCACAAAATTTTGGGCCCTGGGTACAAACCATCTTGCTGGGCCCCCGTACCATGTATCTGTATGTATAGAAAACTGACTTCTAAGGCCCCCCCCCCTGCCTCGGGCCCTGGTTACTCAGTACCCTTTATCCCCCAGTCCCACGCCCCTGCTTAAAGACATTTCATATGTCTGTAATGCATCAACACAACATGTTTCCTGTAAACCTCACTTTGCAATGACATCCGGATGGATTTCAGCTATCACTTTTCTAACGTATGCAGGGACAGACTTGGCAGACGGCACACAGGCATTGCTTTTCAGGTCAGATGTCTTCTTCAGGATCTTTCCATAGTATTCCTGTATTATTGCAGAATAAAATGTATACTATTCATAAAAAGCATAAAATCAAAATGTTATTATGGCGAGTAGGAATCAATTGGCTGCGATGTGAGATGTAAACTATAACAGTAGGCTACACACTCACCTAAAGGATTATTAGGAACACCTGTTCAATTTTTCATTAATGCAATTATCTAATCAACCAATCACATGGCAGTTGCTTCAATGCATTTAGGGGTGTGGTCCTGGTCAAGACAATCTCCTGAACTCCAAACTGAATGTCAGAATGGGAAAGAAAGGTGATTTAAGCCATTTTGAGCGTGGCATGGTTGTAGGTGCCAGACGAGCCGGTCTGAGTATTTCACAATCGGCTCAGTTACTGGGATTTTCACGTACAACCATTTCTAGGGTTTACAAAGAATGGTGTGAAAAGGGAAAAATATCCAGTATATAGTTTAAAAAATGATGGTAACAATATTACATAATATTAGTAGTTTTTATGATGTTTTTCGTATTAGTGGAAAAACTTTTTTCCTATTAGTAGAATGTGCTTTTTCAATTTAAGTTGATTTTGAAATATCAAAACAAGACAAGATGGTGACTGGAACAAGGCTAAGAACAATATTCAAGGCTAAGAAATAACAAATGCTTTTCTCACCTTAAATGCAAAATTACATTAGTGCAAACAACTGAAAATCTTAAAAAAGGAAGTTTTTGGACACATTTTCAGCGTGAGTTTGTTTTAAACAGTGGCTACTTGTTCTAACAGTGTTAAAAACATCAAAGATGACAGACAAAAGACCAAGAGACCAAAGTAAAAAAGACAAATAAGTCGCTTTCATTTACTGAGGATGTTATGGCAGTTGTTAAAGCAGGTGATATACACTCCTACACTAATTCCGACGGAGGAGTTGTCCCTCTTCCTGACTCAGCTTCGTGCACCTCAGCTGCAAAGAAGGGGAAAAACTGGACCTACACTCTCTGAAGCAAGATAACATAAGCCCCTTTCACACTGCGATTCCGGCAAATACACGGAAAATGCGACCCGGCATTTGTTCTCGGGTCGCTAGATTTGGTCCATTCACACTGCCAGCGAAATACCGTAATATGTGCGCTTTCACACACAACGCTTAACGGTCCCGGGTCGAGTTGACACGTGACATCCGGATGTGACGTATAATGGCGAGCGATCTCAGCTTCAGCGCAGATAGTAAGGAGCTCCGTGGTCTCGACTTGTGTCCAGTTTGCGCACATTTCTGCTTGTTTAATTTTAGTTTCTTTTGTATACGAACACTTTCTGCGTTTAAAACACCGACTAGCTCTTCTGGCACTGCAGGGTTGTATTATTGAAAAAACAAGCTCTAGGAGTCGCACGATAACTACGTACAAGTTGCGGCATTAGTTTCGGCTTTTGTTCACACAGCGCTCGTCCCGGGTCGAATACCGCAATATTACTAGGTCCCCGACCCGGGTCGAATTCGGTAATCATTGCCGGGACGTGGTTACTTTCACACAGAAGGCGATCCGGAAATTTTCCGGGAATATTGCGGGTCCGACGTGCAGTGTGAAAGTGGCTACAGTGAGGCTTGTGGCTGAAAAAATAATAAGAGAATGTGGACAATCTTGCAGGCCTGATAAAGAAAAATGCAGACACCATTGAAGCTTTAAAGGAATCAGAGAGGGAGTAAAATCTTTGTGTGGCAGGGGGAGCTGCCACAAAAACCTGCCAGGACTGAAGGCAGTTGCCACAAAACCCGTCACTGCTTAAGGCAACTCCTGTAAAACCTGCCAGTGCTGGAGGCAGCTGCCAGAACGGTAAATGAATGTGAACGAAAGGACAAGGCTGTTCTTTTTTCACAATATGCAATTCTTAATTCAATTCTGTTCGATTCACAAACTACAGTACGCGAGAGCCTCTACGGTAGGCTATGCACAATAGGTCAATATTCACCACTAACCACACGCATTTCGCCTAGCTACCTCAAGATTTTTCATGGTTCAACACCTGCATTTGATTTAGGCTACGAAAGTAATAAGAGCGTGCGTCACCATCCGCGTTGCACCAGCCACAACTTAGCGTCGAGCCTGCCTCGAGATCTCTCACTCTCTCACTGTTTTACAGCTCCCTATAGACCCTGAACGATGCAGGAGAGCAACACACTGCAATCATGGACTTATTTACCACGTTAACTTATATTTTACTGCACTATTTTTGTTTGTAGTAATTTTTGTCTTTGTGTCATCTAAGCGTTGCGCCTGCCTCGAGATCTCTCACCGTTTTACAGCTGCCTAGACCCAGATGGAGAGCAACAAACAGTGCAATCATTACCTTATTTTACTTTTTTGGGCCCTTCCCATATTTAATCCACTCATATTTGTCTGGAGCGGGCGTTTGATCACCTGCGTCATCGCCCCTGGCTGGCTGGCAACTGGCAAATTCTAAATATTGTTGTGTCCTCTCTATTTTTCGTTTAAAAATTCTGTCAATTTCACAGTCTTTCGGTGTTTATTCAATTTAAATAATAACAATAATAAATAAATAAATAAAAAATATGATCTATGGCAGCTGTAAAACAGTGAGAGATCTCGAGGCAGGAACGACACTAAGTTGTGGCTGGCGCGACGCGGATGGTGACACACGCTCTTATTACAAACAAAAATAGTGGTATAAAATATTTAAGTGGTAAATAAGTCCATGATTGCACTTAGGGCTGTGTTGAAAAAAATCGATTCACCAATTCTGAATCGATTTTCATATTAATTTCTAAAGATCGATCCGTAACTCAGAGGATCGATTTAATAATAGGCCTACATTTTCCCTTTGAATTTTAATTTGCCGCGTTATTGAATTAACGCATGCGTGTGAGGAGGGAGGACATTAAAACAACAAACATGGCAGCGTTGAAAACTCCAGAACCGCCACGGACAGAGAATACTAGAGTAAGTAAAAAAACTCAAGCCGAAGCTCTCGTCACTATACCGCCACGCTGAAGAAGTGCCGCGGACAGACCGAGTTTTCCCTCACTCTTCCTCTTCTCTCGTTACCGCGGCGGACAGAGAATACTAGAGTAAGGTAGACGAGTAAACTTGGGCTGCTGGATATGTCGAGAACGCGGCTTACGTCACAGCCGTTCTCTCTGCAGCGCACGCTTACTGCCAAGGAAGTTGTAATGGCTGCCTTGTCATGACAGCACGCGCCCTCTCCACAGCACACAGTTGTTCTTTACAACCATCAATACTCTATTATAGACGTTCAACTGCAAATTAATGGTCATAACAGTCCTGTAATATTCAGGTAACAGCTGGAAAAAATGCTTTCTTTAAAAACACTTTTGCGTTTGGTTAGTGGTGTATATTGACCTATTGTGCATAGCCTACCGTATGCTTTCGCATAATGTAGTTTGTGTAAAAACGTCTGATTTTAATATTGTGAAAAAATAACAGCGTTGTCCTTTCGTTCACACGCATCTACCGGAATGACAGCTGCCTCCAGCACTGGTAGGTTTTACAGGAGTTGCCTTTAGCAGTGACGGGTTTTGTGGCGGCTGCCTTCAGTCCTGGCAGGTTTTTGTGGCAGCTCCCCCTGCCACGCAAAGATTTTAGTCCTACTGAGGAATCATCAGAGTTTCTCTTCAACGAAGTTCAAGACTTGAAAACAAAAATGACAACAGTTAAAGGTGCACTATGCAACTTTCCGTCCACTGGAGGGCGCCTATTCAAAACAAATGCGTAGTTTGATGACGCAAAGTGTGAGCGCAGCATCTTGGGAGATGTGGTCTTCACATCACAGCCGGTGGAAAATAGGACTCGGGCAGAAATCACCTTCATGCATGCGGTTATTAACGTTACTGTAGTGTAAAGCAGATCAGGACCGAGTGTTGTGATCCTGAGCACAGTTGCTGGAGCGATTGTTAAACAAAAACCTGCCTCGCGAATACCGGGACTTTTATTATGACGGGACGGGACACAGTCGCCGGTCGCCTGCACTGATCCGCTCTTCCGGCTATGATTTTGAGGTAATGCAGCTCTGTTTATCATATTAGATACATTTAAGTGTGTTTAAAATGATGGTATGACGTTACTCCGTGCGTTCACTTGTTCACACTGCTAACAGAAAAGCGCTCCTGCCAAATAAAAGCCGAAACCGAGGGTAGCGCAGATATGACGCAATTGACAGGCGACTCCCTCAAACGCATTGCTGAAACGTCCCTGTCCTTAGTTAAAATAGCAATTTTCTCACAATTTACAAATAGTTGGAAACATTTGGGATATTGTAAGTACTCAACTGAACAAAATATATAACACCGGCCTAGTGGTTTTTTGATATTTTACTGCAAAAATACTACATAGTGCACCTTTAAGAAGGCAAGTGATGATCACCAGAAGAAAATAACAGGCCTGGAAGATAGATTGAATGAAATGGAATGATATCACAGAAGATGGAACCTGCCGCTGTATGGCCTTCCAGAACAGGAAGGAGAAGACGTTAAACAGTGCATGATTGACATCTGTAAGGCAGTCCTTCAAGATCCCGAAGAGGATCTTCGAACCCACATTGTTGTAAGCCATTGGATCGGACGGAGAGAGAATGAAAAAAAAAAAAAAAAAAAAACGACCAGTGATTACAAGGTTTGCATTCAGATCAACCAATGAAAAGCTATGGAAATCTGCAAAGAATTCGGAATTCCTCAAAACAAAAAAGTTAAAGTTTAGTGAAGATTTAACTACAAAAGACGAAGAGACATGCATTAAACTGTTGCAACAGATTGAAGAAGCACGAAAGCAAGGGCAAAAAAGCTTTCTTTGTCAGAGCCAAAGCCATCAAATTTCAGCGTTAACGATACAAACTTCAAATTAAGCAGCAGATTTCTGAAGACCCCCTAAAGATTCCCAATTTTGTGGGAGAATTTTATAAAAACTTATATTCTGAACAAAATAATAGTCAGAGCTCAAATTTCCTTTTTCACATAAAAAATGTGGCACAAGGTATTGATGAATCTCAGAAGGACATATGTGGTCGAGATATATACCTAGAAGAATTAAAAAAAACAAACATTAAGTTAAAAGATAATAAATCCCCAGGAAATGATGGCCTTACAGGTGAATTTTACAAAGAATTTCAAGATTATATTTTATTACTGTTTTTTAAGGAGGCTATAGGAAACGGTAAATAGGTCAAGGCTTAATTACATTGTTACCTAAACCCAATAAGGATTGTCTGCTTCTTTACAATTGGAGGCACAAAACCTTGATAAACAATGACGCAAAACTATTGGCTCATATTTTCGCACAAAGAATAAAGTTATGCTTAGATACAGTTATAGATGATAGTCAGTCTGGCTTTATGCAAGGACGACATATCAGTAATAATATTAGATTAATATTAGACTTAATAGATTATAAGGATTAGATAACTGATAATAACAACTATATTGTATACAAAGCCTTTGATACTGTAAAACATGAATTTTTATTTGATCTATTAGATTTTTGGGGTTTTGGTCAGTACTTTAAAAGAGCAATACAAACTCTATATAGTGACTGTAATAGTTCAGTCAAACTTCCATGGGGAACTACTCGTAGATTTAGCCTCTCCCGGGGCATAAAACAGGGCGATCCAGCAGCTCCCTTCCTATTTCTTTTGGACATGCAAACGATGGCTTTACACATTCAGAATAACTATTTTCAAGGTATTAAAATTTTGGAAAGGGAAATTAAATGCTGTCAGCTTGCTGATGATATCATATATCATAGGTTAAAAGAAGTTATGGACTGTCTCAATACATTTTCTGAAGCTTCAGGTTTATCTTTAAATGTAATTTGTTTTTTACCCTTTTTCCACTTAAAGACAATAGTATCCCCTTAACCAAATTTGAAGGTATCCCAGTTAGAGAGGAAGTAAGTAATCTTGGTATCAAGATCCGTAAAAATCAGTCAGAAAAAGAGTATTCCAGCCCCTTATTGTGAAAATTAAAAAGAAATTCGATATGTGGCTCATGAGGGATTTGTCACTCAAAGGAAGAGTTCTGTTGTCCAAAACAGAGGGACTGTCTCATTTAGTCTATCCTGCGAAAAATATTAGATGTACCAAAAAAAAATTTTTTTTAAATTGATTCAATTTTATTCAATTTTATATGGAAAAACAAGCCTCACTATTTAAATAGAAATATTTTATGTAATTCTTATAACCAAGGAGGCTTGAATGTACTTGATTTTGATACTTCTAAGACAATTTTCAAGTTGAACTGGATTAAGCATTACATTAAACATAAAGATAAGCTATGGTATATAATTCCAAATCTTATTTTTGAAAAAGTTGGTGCTATAGAGTTCCTTTTAAAATGTGATTTTGAGGTTAGTAAACTCCCAATCCAGTTATCCAATTTTCATAGTCCGGCACTTTTATCTTGGCTTCTTATATACAAACATAATGTTTCACCCCATAAACAGTTAATATGGAATAATACAATTATTTGTTAAATATAAGAAGGAAAAAAATCAATCTTCTACAACAACTGGGTTAAATATGATATTCTAATGGTCTCCAAATTAATAAATGAAGAGGGCTATTTATTTACATACTACATTTTTAAAGATATTTAGTATTCCAGTATCTCCACGAGAATATAGTATTGTATTTGATGCAATACCATCAGTTTTTTTTTTGAGTTTCTTGAGTTTTGCAAGGCATTAGTGAACCTCAAAAATTCTAAGTTTAAAAGGCAGATATTGTTGAATGGTGTAGATATTAAGGATACCAAATGCAATGATACATTTTTTAGAAGTCTGATTCATTGCCCTGTAACATTTCGAGGTAGATACTTTTGGAATGACCATTTTGAAAATATTAATTGGAGATTGATCTGGACTTATAATAACAAATATTGTGTTAATAATAAAGTTAATGAAATACATTTTTAAATTATTCATACAGTTTATCCAACAAACCAGTTTTTAAAAAGATATAAAACCAACCTAAATATACCCTGAAACTATTTTGCATCTCTTTTTTTGATTGTATGCATGTTCAGTTCTTTTGGGTTGATGTAGAATATGTGTTTAATATGTTAAGTGGAACTAAAATTAACATAAAGAAAAGAGATGCTATTTTTTATTATGAAAAAAAAGATATAGAAAAGAGTCATGCTTTTTTATTAAATATTATAATATTACTTGGTAAGTTCTACATACACAAATGTAAATGGTGTGAAAGAATTCCCAATATCTCCCATTTTAAGGCTGACATGAAGATTTATTTTGAAACTTTACAAGGACTCTCAAACCTCAAAGCAACAAGAACTGTACTTTTACAAACAATTTCACTCCTCATCTTTAACTTGAGTACACATGTATATCCTTCTTTTTTGTTTTTTGTTATTATTATTATTTCTTATGTTATGTTATGTTTATTATTATTATGGTTTCACAATCTTATGGAAATGTTCAAAGAAATTTGAAGAAAATAAAAACCGCACCAACTTGCGCTCTCTTCATCAAGGATTAAAACAAAATGGGGACAAAAAGGTCGTATTGTCTTTGTGCATATAGATTAATAAGATACATGTATAGAAACAATACAACTTTAAATTCACAGCTATCTAGGTTGTGAAGGCCCGACGTCAATATAGTATTTTTTTAAGAATTTAGAGGACGCCTCAACCTGCAGACAGTTTTTAATGTTTATCAGACAATAACTAGGCTACTCAAGATTTTGCTTTAGTATAATTTTCGGGACAATAGGGCCAGATTCGGGATTCGGGACACAGGTGTAGATTTCGGGACGTCTGGTCACCAGTCAAACACAGTGTTCCTAAAAATCCTTTAGGCGAGTGTATGTATTTGATTGATTTTAATGTTATTTTTTAGTTAAGTTACACGTTCAAGTTCAAGTTCAATTTTATTTATATAGCACATTTCCCACAGCCCCCAGGCTGACCAAAGTGCTTTACAGAAGGTCAAGAATAGCATACATAAAAATAAAACCAGAAGAGAGTAAAAAATAAAAAGCACAACTTTTATAGGTCAAACACATCAGGGTAATCAGTACGCTAAAGTAAATAGAAAAGTTTTTAACAGTGACTTAAAAATAGACAGTATAGGGGCCAGCCTGATCTCTAAAGGCAGGGTATTCCAGAGTCGTGGCCCTGCTACCGCAAATGCACGCTCACCTCTACGCTACACTGCCCTTTAAAGTCAACAAGTTTCGCTTTTTTAATGTTTGGAAAAATACATACCTTCACGTCATTGTAGACACTTGTAGCCTTGTTACTGTGAACAATAATAGGACACATAGACTTTGTTACAGAATGTGCTCATGCTACAAAAAAACTAGACGGCTCGCAAAGACTTTCTGTCGAAATGTAATATCTATTGTGCTATTACGAAATGAAAGCGCATATTGGCAAGCTGAATTATACCTCAAATAACATGTAAAATATCCGAGATCATGTTTTAAACAAAAAGTCTTACCTGGCTGCTGTAGGAACATCTGCCATGTTTTTTTGCGAAAACGTTGTGTTTGGCCTTTCTGGGTTTCGGTAGTTTGAGAGCTTCAGCCAATCAGTAAGCGGTATCCTAAGACTTTGAGCTATGACTTTGATCCCCACTCATGCAGCAGATAACTGACACGATTATTATGCGAAAAGGGTAAATGATTAAAAAGATTGCTATGGGTTTATTTACATTAAGTCGAGATAAGGGCGGGGTCGGGGCCGTTTTCTTCGTACCTCGCTTAATATATCTGAGATAATTTAACAGATTTTCTACACGTTTAATAGAGGAAAACATATTTACTGCCATATAAATAGTGCATACTACAAGTGCATATTACATAACACATAGGCCGCCTACCCATAATGCACTTTTGTCCAAATACTGTGTAGCTGATATATGCACCATCTGAAGGGATTGCAATGAAGACATCTGAACTGTCATTTATTTTTCTCCTGTAATGTAGCCTATCATACATTTTCTGGAATGATTAGAGCTCTTATTGTTTTTCTAAAGTCAATAAGAACTGTAAGCTATGCTTTTGAAACCACAAAACAAACACTTAGAATCTATTAACTTGCTTATCCTTGTGGCAACATTTTCACAAACAAATGTTTCATAATAAAATTCCTATGTGAAGAAGAATATTTAATCAAATCACTAATAATTGATAATAAAAATGTACTTCTTTTTTTTAAGAAACATGATGAGATCTTTAATGTAACATGATTAGTATCTGGTTTATTTTTGTTGTTTTTTCTAGTTCTTTCCATTTTAGTCCTATGATTGTGCAAAAATAATTTTACTTGTTTAATATGTGCAGTGTTGTAAATGTTATAGATTTCCAAGAGGTGTGTGTTTGCACTATTGTAATTCGTTTTTTTTTTCTTGAAATAAAAAGGAAAAGAAAAAAAAATGTATGAAAAAAAACCTTCTTTTTTTTTTTACAAAAACCCAATTATTTCTGGACCTTTATAAGGAAACAGCCAAGCGACATAAAACATAAAATTTATTATAGATACATAAATGGAATGTGCACAATTTTCTTACATGAATTCTTATTTAATGTTAAATTAAAATGTATGTTAATGTATTTATTCTAATTATATCATATTGCTTAAAATAAAATGATAAAACTAAGTTTTATAATAAGTTTAATAGCTCATTCTTCAAAAGTTTGCATTATTGTTGTCTTATCATGAATAAATACTGTGCATAACCTATAGGGAGCGCAATCGTGGCATTTTTAAACACCATGGAGCCTTCAGAAATGAATGTAATAAAATGTGATAGTACATATATATAATTTACAAAGTTTAAAATATACTTTTTTTTAGGGAGAGGAAGCATTTAGGGTCAAACAGCTGATCTTTATGTTTGCCTTAGAGCAACCCCTGTGGAACAATATGGATTTACTTTTAAACAGTGACAAATTTAGATATATGTGAAGGATGATGATGCATCAGCCAATGTGTTATTATAGGAAATAAATACAAACATGCTAATTTGGCTGTTATAGCATGTAAGATATTAAAAGAGGGTTAAGTTGCACCCTTGCCTTTGCTAAGAACTTTAAGAATGTATATATTACTTTTTAATAATAATATTTTTAAAGTGTCATTAATGTGAAATACTAAATTAACTTTTATATTTCAAATTTTATTTGGACAATTTAGCTTAATAACAGATGACAGACAAAGCACAATCCCAGTAAAAGAGATTTATCTAAAAGGTAAAATTATTCTGTCTAATGTACAAGCATATAAATTGTGATAAAGTTCATTATTTTCCATAATGTAATGATACAAATTAAGCTTTCATATATTTTCGATTCATTGCACACCAACTGAAATATTTCAGGTCTTTTATTGTTTTAATACTGATGATTTTGGCATACAGATCATGAAAACCCAAAATTCCTATCTCAAAAAATTTGCATATCATGAAAAGGTTCTCTAAAATAATGAAATATTTCAGTTGGTGTGCAATGAATCTAAAATATATGAAAGTTTAATTTTTATCATTACATTATGGAAAATAATGAACTTTATCACAATATGCAAATTTTTGAGAAGGACCTGTATACACGAAAAACAATGATATTCAACAATGTCATGAATCACTATCACATGTCCCATGTTATCCTGCTACTGTAAAACCACTTAACATAAATACATTTGATTTTCTAAAAGAAATTCCTACAACTAATATCAACAGGAAACAATGGAAAACGCTGACACATGTTGTGTTGATTTGTTTAATGGACAGTGGCACGATTAGGTTTTTCCATAACAAAAGATAAACAGATACAAAATGAACTGAGACAGAACTCGTATCGTTAGACCATTGCAATGCTAGACGAAAGAACCGCCATTATATCATATTCATATCATATGCGTGCAATGCTTCAAAGTATATAACTTTCTGAAAATCAGTAAATTGATTCATATGTATTTGTCTCCAAGCATAGCTCTAGATAGTCATCACAGAGACACCAGTACAAGCAGCACATCTCTGTACTAATAACATTCATTAGGGCAGTGAAATAAATTAAGTGTTATCATAGAGTTTTAAAAGAGTGGTCATGGAGGAACTTAAAAATGAAGCTACTTTGATGCAGAAATACAAAAATAAATCATTTTATAATTACATATGTATGGCTCATTAGTTTGCATATGAAGAGAAAATCAAGGCACTTTGAATTGTTACCGAAGTACATGATGTGAAAATTACAAGCACAGATTTTGAGCTTTCATGAAGAAAAGTATTTACATAATGTAGATTCTATTAAGCTAATGTCCATGATACTGGAAAACTGACACGTG
The DNA here is from genome assembly GCF_024679245.1 of Pseudorasbora parva. Lineage (NCBI taxonomy): Eukaryota > Metazoa > Chordata > Actinopteri > Cypriniformes > Gobionidae > Pseudorasbora > Pseudorasbora parva. Next base: position 28,159,995 of record NC_090175.1, read on the forward strand.
AATTGCATTTAAGAGTGGTTGTAACAGTGCAAAAAGTATAAAGGCAATTCATGTTACACCATACAGCCTTATCAAATATGTACCCATGTGTGTCAGCTATAGAATTTAAAAAATATATAATTTTAAAAATATCAAAATGTTTCTGTCTTTGGAGTTCACTTAGATATTTGACTATTTTCAGTGAGAAAATAGTTTATTTAGCTTACATCAATGGATAAGCACCTATAAGAACTGACTTTCAGCAGTTGAAAGCTTGTGTACTTAAAGACAACTCCCTTTGGAAAGGCTTTATCCCTACTGGTTCAAAGGAACATACGTCATGTAGTGTTTGCATACAATCAGAAAATGATGGTTAATAATAATAATAATATTAATAATAATGCAGCACTTTCAAGCTCCAAGTTAATGCTAACATTTGTCCCATGTCATATGCATAGACTACTTTGGCTATGAAATCTAGATCTGCAAATCAAACTAGTTCTAAATACACATTCATCAGAGCTTACAGCAGCAAAAACAAAAGACAATATAAACAGACAATATATGAATTAAGACTGTAGGTATGTAAATACTTTGTATTTAAAATGAATTATCATGAATATGATGCATTTAAAAGAATGTGATTGTGCAAAATAAAAACTTGCTAAACACTGTTAAGATTTGTCCCATTAGATTAGGGAAAGTCGATAGGGATTAAAAGCATACGTCTAACACCTTTTTGGCGTTCACTCAGTTTTTACATTTCTCTCTGACTGTCCTGAAACACTGATAGTTCAGCACACCAGTGTTTACATATTTAGCGTCTCAATCCTAAGACTGCACAGTTAAGGTACGGTCACATTTTAAAGCGATTTCATGGGCAAATTGTCAATAGCCATGTATGAAGCACAGCGAACACAGAAGTCGTTTTAAAATCAAGCACGATCTGTGTGGGGAACTTTTTCACCCTTACGCAAAACACCTGATCATACAGATTGCTATTAAAAGAAAATTTCACAGAGCCACTAAATGCGACTTCATCTTCCATCAGTGGAAATGTCTCGTGGTGCATACAAGTTATGTCTGAAAGATCATATTTATGAGCTGGACGCACATGAACGGCACGGCAAAGTCATAATTACAAAGGATTTTCTTTGAGCCAAGAGTTGAATTGGGGCGTCATTGAGAAAACATGGCAGATACAATTCATGTAGCATCAGTTGACAGTAAATATGTTTAAATTAATGTTTATTATTTTTATTTACATTAAAGCTAGCTATGTGACATGTACAAAAGTATTGTACATTTATAACTGAGTTTACAGCTTCTCCATTAATTGAATGAAAACACACCTTATGCGCATTCTTTATTCACAATTTTGATGTATTTTTGGTAGAAAAAGGCACAACGGCATCTGGCTCTGACCAAAGCCATTTGAACTCATGAATACAAACCTCACAGTGGGACTTAAACGCACCATTACAGAGGCTTGCGTGATGCAAGTGGAGCCCATCCTTGTGCACTTTTGGGCTTTTAATTGCATAAATAGATGCTCCGTGCATAAAACAAAGATGCGGAGAACATCTAATTGTTTCCATCAGTATGCTCCTCCACTGCATACTGCAGCTTCCCTATATCTCAGTCCTCCGCTTTCGCCAACTCACTATTTCACTAGTCATGTCTTCAGCTTTAAGATTCTGTGTTGCTATGGTGTGGACCCTCTTGTTCATTAATAGTATGCAGGTAGACACAACCAGGATGAGGTAGAGATTGGGCCAGTGGCGATGCTCCACACTCCACACTGTTTTCTGGGGATAAAAGTCCCTGATTTTCCTCTACGAAGGAAAGGAGGCCACATTCCTCACAGAAATCCTCCAAGTCCTCTTGTTCCTCCTCACTTAAAAGCTTCTCAAATTCTTTGGGTTCATGGCTTTTCAAGCCTCGCCCACAAACGCACAGCTCAATTCCAGAGTCGCCTGTAAATCTGCGGTGCCTTCCCAGAATCTTCTCTTTCTCATCAGGCATCACATTCCGGAGCATCTCCTTCCTGCACTCGTTCTGTTTGTCCATGCTGGGAGGCTGCTCTAGGGGCAGAGCACTGTGTGTGGACCTGCTTCGCTCTAACTCTATCTCGCTCTTGCTGTCGTCTTTCTGGTGGTACCCATTAGAGGTATGGATCTCTTCGAGGCTGGGTCTGGAACAGAGCGCTTCAGACACCGGGGGCACTGGAGTGATCTGTCTGGGTGGGCAGTGCGCATCCTGCTGGTCAGTGGTCAAGGGGCTGGTGTATACTGGAGGTCCGGTGTTTAAGGCGCTGTATGGGGGAGGGGGCGTAGCTGGCCGATGCACTGCCTCTTCATATTCTGGAAGGAGATAGTTGGGTATGAATCCTGAAAGAGAAAGAATGACAAGGAAATGTCTGAGAACAACTGTGAGAATTGAAACATTCAAAATCCAGACTGTAGTTCTTTTGGTTGAAGAACTACAATTTGAACCATTTTATATGGAAGTTCACCCAAAAATGAAAACGCTAGCAAAGGGAGAAACAAGCAGTCCGGTAATAGCGAAACAGAAACAAACAGAAGGAGGAAAGGTACAAATTAGTCAATTAGTCAGCATTAGTTAGATTTAGGTTACAGAGGTATTAATAATACGAAAGTTTTCTAAATTGACTGAATTCCTATTTAAATACATTATGTGTATTTAAATATTATATGTAAATATGTATTTTTCTCCAGGCAGGTGACAAGGCAGAGGCAACTGAAGAATGGCAGTAAGGCCATGCGTATTACCAGACACCACACCTGCCAGTTTACAAATTGAGGAGCAGGGGGCAACTCAGAAAAGAAGAAACAGGAGACGGGTTTCAAATCCTTCAACATGGAAAGCATGTACCCGCAAGAAACATTATCAGGAAGGCAAGGAACATGTCAACTATTCAAATAAAAGGCTGCAGCCAACTGTACTATGTCACATACATACAAATGTGCAAATAATGTTTGCTGAAAGCTGAAAGGGAGAAATGCTTTACAAACGTTCTACTACTTGAGTCAAAAGTAGCCATGACTACAGACTGCAAAGAAAAATAAAGACAAACCTGTGATTAATCACAAGTCATTAAAGTACAATTTAAACATAGAGGGTGAAAAAGTGAGAGTCTGTGGGTAGTTTTATCTGGGCACACTTGCCATCAGCCAGAAATGGCGTGTATAGCATGCCAAAAACTAGATGCAAGGGCAAAGCGTGCAACAACAACAACAAAAATGTGAAGATGTAAATCGGAAAGAACAGGTAAAGGCACACATCAGTTCATTTCCTGTTGTTGAGTCGCATTACTGTCATGCCAGCACAGAAAGGCAGTACCCTGAGCCAGCACTCAATGCTCAAGAATGTATGACCTGTCCTCTACTGACTTAAATACAGCGAGAATGGAAACACACCTGTGAAAGAATCTTATTGCTTCATATTTAACACAGACTTTAACCTAAGCTTTCATACTTGTAGAAAAAAAAAATCAGTAAGACACATGAGACTGCTGTAAAGCAAAACATGGAAGGCCAAAGTGATGAAGACAATAAAAAAAAACAAGACAGCATCTAGAGCAGCAAAAAGACAGAGGACAAAGACACTTTAACAGTCTGTTTTGATCTATGGAATGTTATTTCATGTCCATGAGCTGAAATTGGCTCCTTTTTTCTACAAGAGAAAACTTAACTTGTATAATCTTACTGCTCACGGTTCACAAATTTAAAAAAGGCTATTGTGCTTTGTGGACAGAGGCAATGTTCAGGTAGGGAAGCAAATTATACTGCAAGTGCACTGATGAAAATACTGATGAGAATGTGTTGTTACTATCTCAGTGGCATCTGGATGATCATGTACATAGAGTGACAGTTGACAAGGCATATATATATAAAAATAAAAAAAAAGCTTACAATGAAGTACTCAACTCCAGGCCACTCCGCAGTACAAGAACATGCACAGCCAGTGTCTGAATTCTGTCAGTCTTTCTTCAAGGTGAACAGGAACAACCCATATGAAATTATAGAGATGAAGAGTACAGATTTCTCTGACATTCAGGCATGTTCCAAACTGTTTCGGTACAAACAGGTTTCATTGACTGAAGTGTCTCAGCTTGTGTTTGATCAGTACCCATATACTCTTCAGTACACAAAATTATACACATGCACAGCCAAGAGTTAAAATAAGACCTAGGAGGGCCAAGCAAGCAAATGAGAAGCCTGGCATCTGCCTCTATCATACCCATACCAAGGGTACTCCCTAAACAGAGTATCATCTCAGAGGCCAAGATGAGTGATATTAAGTCCATGTAGAAATTTATGCCACTAGCAGATAAGAGTAGCCTGGATGCCAGCCGAACTTAGCCCCGCCCACACATTTTTTAGGTCGGGCAGTTGCGTCTGGCCTCGATCCATAGAGGAGTAATTATCTCCGAACAGAAACTGTTCGGACCAATGAAATCATCAGGGCGGGCTTTAGACGATGAAGGACAGATGATCCACAGTAATGTAATCATGCACGTCATCAAGGGGGCTTGGATTATATTTGTTCGAATCCTAAACGGAGAGCTTGTTTGTACATGCATTCACCTTCACAGTTTCTCTCAAAAATGATGATCATGTTGGGTAAGTACTCTGTGTATCATTAAATTCTTCTCTTTTTTTTTTACAACACCGGCTAAGATCGTTTATTCCAGTGTACGTGCAGACAGGGTTGCCAAGTTTTTACAACAAAATACGCCAACTACTAGCCCTAAACAATAGCTTATCGAAGGAGGGGGTGTATGATGGTGTGGAAAAAATGGTGTTTGGGGGTAAAATGTGTGTTATTTTGCAAGGTTGCCTGCTAAAATTCTCAGTCAAGGGTCTATATATCAGATAATAGTCACTTCAACCTGCGGACATAGAAAACAACCTGCGGAAAAAAACGTAGACTTGGCCACACAGTGCAGTTGAGCTCTGTTGACGTTTGACAATGCGTCGCTTCGTTGCTCTGATTGGTTGTAGTTTTATCCAATTCACCCTTCGCAAAGACCCCTTAGTTACTGTTGCTATACAGGTCCTTCTCAAAAAAATTGCATATCGTGATAAAGTTCATTATTTTCCATAATGTAATGATAAAAATTTAACTTCCATATATTTTACATTCATTGGACACCAACTGAAAAATCTCAGGCCTTTTATTGTTTTAATACTGATGATTTTGGCATACAGCTCATGAAGAAGAGTGGAGAAGGACCGATTCCATACCTTGGGGGACCTGCGGAAGCAGTGGACTGAGTCTGGAGTAGAAACATCCAGAGCCACAGTGCACAGGCGTGTGCAGGAAATGGGCTACAGGCCACATTACCCAGGTCAAGCCACTTTGGGGAACAGAAAAGCAGCACTGGACTGTTGCTCAGTTGTCCAAAGTACTTTTTAGGATGAAAGTAAATTTTGCATGTCATTCGGAAATCAAGGTGCCAGAGTCTGGAGGAAGACTGGGGAGAAGGAAATGCCAAAAAGCCTGAAGTCCAGTGTCAAGTCCCCACAGTCAGTGATGGTCTGGGGTGCCATGTCAGCTGCTGGTGTTGGTCCACTGTGTTTTATCAAGGGCAGGGTCAATGCAGCTAGCTATCAGGAGATTTTGGAGCACTTCATGTTTCCATCTGCTGAAAAGCTTTATGGAGATGTAGATTTGGTTTTTCAGCACGACCTGGCACCTGCTCAGAGTGCCAAAACCACTGGTAAATGGTTTACTGACCATGGTATTACTGTGCTCAATTGGCCTGCCAACTCTCCTGACCAGAACCCCATAGAGAATCTGTGGGATATTGTGAAGAGAAAGTTGAGAGACACAAGACCCAACACTCTGGATGAGCTTAAGGCCGCTATCGAAGCATCCTGGGCCTCCATAACACCTCAGCAGTGCCACAGGCTGATTGCCTCCATGCCACGCCGCATTGAAGCAGTCATTTCTGCAAAAGGATTCCCAACCAAGTATTGAGTGCATAACTGAACATAATTATTTGAAGGTTGACTTTTTTTGTATTAAAAACACTTCTTTTATTGGTCGGATGAAATATGCTTTTTTTCAGATTTTTGCTAATTTTGGGTTTTCATGAGCTGTATGCCAAAATCATCAGTAAGGCAAGGCAAGGCAAGGCAAGGCAAGGCAAGGCAAGGCAAGGCAAGTTTATTTATATAGCACATTTCATACACAATGGCAATTCAAAGTGCTTTACATAGAAAGGAATTAAAATAGGGCTAAAAAATGCATAAGAAAAAGAATACAATGTAAAGAGAATTAAAAGTAATAAAATGATGATAACCAAAGAAAAGAACAGGTAAACTAAAACAGTTATAAAAAATTATTTAAAAAATGATGCATAGATAAGGTGCAATCAGTCGGACATACAGTGCTCAGAGCTCATTCAGTAAATGCACAGCTAAACAGATGTGTTTTGAGTCTGGATTTGAATGTGGCTACTGTTGGAGCACATCTGATCTGTTCAGGAAGCCGGTTCCAACTACGGCTGGCATAATAGCTAAAGGCAGACTCTCCTTGCTTTGAGTGAGCTCTTGGTATTTCTAACTGACTTGATCCTGCTGATCTGAGTGATCTGTTGGGTTTGTATTTAATCAGCATATCTGCGATGTATTGAGGTCCTAGGTCATTGAGTGATTTATAAACAAGTAATAGTACTTTAAAATCGATCCTAAATGTAACTGGAAGCCAGTGTAAAGACCTGAGGACTGGTGTGATATGGTCATATTTTCTGGTTCTGCTCAGAATCCTGGCAGCAGCATTCTGTATGAGCTGCAGCTGTCTAATGGTCTTTTTGGGAAGGCCAGTGAGAAGTCCATTACAATAGTCCACCCTACTGGTGATGAAAGCGTGAACCAGTTTCTCTAAGTCTTGCCTGGAGACAAAACATCTAATCCTTGCAATATTTTTCAGATGATAGTATGCTGATTTAGTTATTGCTTTGACATGACTACTGAAACTCAGGTCTGACTCCAAAATCACACCAAGATTCCTGACTTGATTTTTTGTTATCAGACCTTTAGCCTCAAGATACGCAATATTGCAAGCAATATTGTTCTTTTTCATTATTTGGCTCAGTGGCAGCATATACAGGTTAAACAGGAGAGGTGCTAGAATTGACCCTTGTGGGACTCCGCATGTCATGGACGTCCACTCAGACTTATGGTCTCCTATACTCACATAATAACCTCTCCCTTCTAAGTATGACCTGAACCATCTGAGGACCATCCCAGAAAGCCCGACCCAGTTTTCCAGCCTGTCTAGAAGTATGTTGTGGTCAACAGTGTCGAATGCAGCACTGAGATCGAGTAGAACCAGAATTGATGTTTTGCCTGTATCAGTATTCAAGCGAATATCATTTATAATCTTTATGAGCGCTGTCTCTGTGCTGTGATGCGGTCGGAAACCAGATTGAAAATTGTCAAAGAATCCGTTAGAGTTTAAGAATTTGTTTAGTTGATTGAAAACAACTTTTTAAAACAACAGTATTAAAACAATAAAAGACCTGAAATATTTCAGTTGGTGTGCAATGATTCTAAAATACATGAACGTTTAATTTTTATCATTACATTTTGGAAAATAATGAACTTTATCACAATATGCTAATTTTTTTTGAAGGACCTGTATGTCCGACAAGCGTTGGATACCTGCATTGGCGCTCCCACTGTCAATTTGTGCACTCCCTGGGGAAATAGTGAACAATTTCTGTTAAAATTCCATGTTAAATGCATTTGAGGGATTTGATTTTGAGGATGTGAACGTGACTCGAAATTAAATAAACAAAATAAAGATTGTAGCCTACAAGTCACAGAGTAAAACTGAACAACCGCATCACTTGACGATTGAGACAGATGTAACAACATTAAGGAGCAACACTGTTCCCGTAAAGCAAGCTGGTATATAACTGTCTACTCACTATTATAATCATTATATGATTTTTTTACATGTTAAAGATAATATAAACATCATATTCAGTTATCCTAGCTAGCGTTAGCTAACAACCGTGACATTATTAAGTGTCCTGTAGTGGACCTCTGTAAAGCCCAAATATTACCAGTATGACAGGCCAGTCCTCCACAAGCCTGCCACAACAGTGGCATAAACAGTGGCAGAAAAATGACATGGCAGCCCGTAAGAGCTGTTGTAACGTTAGTGGCGAAGGCGAACCGAAAACGGAAACCCATCTTCTGTCACTACAGCAATGACAGGTGTGTTGTTTTTCATGCTTTGTAAATAAGGATATAAATACCAAATATGATAAACCATGTAAATTACTGTGGTGGTATAAATTACTGTACCACTAAGCTAGACTTGAATGACACAATTCAGACATGAAGTTTGTATAGAGCATTTTCTGAAATGACAGATAAGGATTTCAGGCAGGTTTCGGGAACGGATGAAACTGTACATCGCCAAGCCTTTCTGGATACCTGCTGTCTGCGTTGCAAGTCCCATACAAGCACATTTTTACAATTTTTCACATTAAAAACGGCGTCAGTCTACTAAGCGTGGTGGTTAGTTTGTCGGACAAATGGCGGATAGCTATGGGGGGCGCACAATATCGGCGTTGTGTGGTCAGAGCGCCTGTCAATCAAACTCGCCGCGAAGGGTGAATTGAGGTCTTTCCTGGTTCGGTTGAAAAACGCCCAATAATCACCAAGGGAGTAATCTATAACCAACGCGAGTCTGTCGCACAGTTGAGAAATTACTGTATAGACAGGAGGAGACGCTCAGAAGCTATCTTTTACTGTCTATGAGACAGTCGGGGGTACGTGGAGACAAAGTCTGATAAAGTCAAGGGGAAAGAATGGGGAGAAGCCCATAGTGAGCCAAAAGCAACGGGTTAAAACATTTAAACAACGTGATTCAGATTTCACTTTCCACAACTACTAGAAGATTTACAACTGTCAGACAGGTTGCTCACGTCACATCTACGTCGTCAAGCTCAGTCTGAGCCTGCGCAGTTCGCTCAGTAAATCATGAAGTGAGTGCATCTAATTGACTTAATTTTCCGCAGTTGAAGTCTTTAGGAACACTGTGTTCATTTATTTTACTGTCTATGATAATCACAGCCCAATGGAGCAGTTTCAGACTCAGTTTCAGTATGACCACGTCAGGCTAAGATAAGAGTATTACAGTGCTGCATTTAAAAAATGAGTCTGTCAACATGATGATTTAGAGGCATTTTATGCCATTAAGTGAGATGAAATATAATCAAGTTGTTGCATAGTTGAAATATGTGATTATATAGTCAGTCAGTGAAATATTTTTCAAGCATTGTCTAAAAGTATTAAAATGTCTACATTTTACAATATTATTCCTTAAAAGTCAAATAAACATTAACATATTATTTCAGCCTTACTGATCTAAAAAGCCATTTCACCTGTCCCACTTTCTATGGAATAAAGTCCTGGTCAGATGTATGTAGCTGCTTTCTGTCAAAGGAAACTTAAACTAACGGTTCCTGCAATAATGCATTTAATTATCCACCATATTCCTACATAACATCTGCACTGAACAAAATAATTAGCACTGCCCTTTATGCCCAACTTGAACAAGAAAAAAATAGTTGTCCTAAAATATGAAATAAATGTCAAAGAAAGCTCTAAAACCTTCTCATAAATGTTGAAACATTGTTACTAATTTCGTTTTAAAACAAATTATGAGTAAAATGTTTGTTTTTTAATTTATTATTATTGCTGCCAGATAGAACCTGCCAAGCTGAAAGGTTCTATCTGCATTTGACCTGTTCCAAAAATCCACATTTACAAATTTGAGAGGATTTTTACTTGGACATTTAGAATAGATTTAGGATCTCTTGAAAACCCAGACAACTTATGGCAAATTTAGTATGGCAAGAAGTCTGGCAAAGAGCTCACTCAAACCCATTTCTAATCTGTCAAAATCGTGGCACCAATCAGAAACGTTGGGGTGGGCTTTACACGATGACGACAGCGCAGTGACGGTGAAGCAGATTTTGTACATTACAAAGATTGATGACGCCATGGAACATCACTCGTTCAAGTCATCCCCATTATTTTAAGTGACTTAAACTTTTTTCTTTCTGTTAAAACCTGAGCAAAGAACAGCACTCGGCTAACCAGATGTGGATTACATCATGTGCTTAACCACGCAGCAGCTAGCATAACTGTGCTGAAGTCTGAAAATGTTCTAACGCATCTGAAATGACTGAATTTGAATTAAGTTTGTAAGACAATTTTTTCAAAGACTATTTTAATTTTCAAAATATTGCAAATCGCATTCTAATCGCAATACAAATGCCTTACAATGAAGGCAAATGAGATCAGAGCTTGATGTTTTCTCTTCGACCGTCAATCCGAGATGTTTCAGTCGGTCTGAGATGCTATTAGGTGTTTCCAAATTTTGTAAAAATGTTGATGGAGTGGCGGTGGACACCAGCTATTATCATATTTCTTTTACAACAATGGCAAAAGTCATCAGAAGATATTGCAAAATCTTCCTCGAAATCACAAACAGAGAATTGCTGTTAGAGATGTTTCTCCATTGCTCTGCATACATCATCTCCTTCCTCGCTCTGATTGGTTTTAGGTCATTTGAGCGACGTCCGTTGATGACGCCCCTTTGGAAATGATTTGTCTATGAAGCTTTGCCAGACCATAACTCAGTTACTAGTGATAATGGTCTGTTTTAACCAGGCTAGGTCTATGTCCCTTTCATGCATGTTTCCCATATAATTTTTGCTATATGGAGTCCAAAAACTTTGAAGCTCGCTATCTCAAAACCACTCAGAATGCTGATAGAACCATATGATTTCAAGGTTGCGATATGTAAACCTACCATCATACGTTGCCATGATTTATGGAATGATTTGATGACATGAAAAAAAACAAAAAACATTTTAGTCGCATAACATCAGTTAATGGAATCAGCATCATTTTCACAATAGGTTTTTAAATCAACATCATTCTCTCATCCTCATGTTTTTCAAAACCTGTCTGGCTTTTTATAAACTGCATGATGAAGGCTATTTCTGCCACACACTAAAGTCAAAATTATGACAAAATGTATTATGACTGTAGTATGTCACAGATTTGACTTTTTGTATTATAATTAAAACTTTTTTTTATTTTGATAGGTTTTTATTTTTATTTCTAAGGCCAGATTTTGGCTTTAAAAAGTACTGTCAGGATTTACTAAAGACACAGAGTGAAAAAGTAGCTCTGAAAAGGCGTAGACAGGGTTATTTTTGCCACTGGCCTTATTGCATATGCATTTGTTGGCGTTTTTACTGGCGTTTACAACATTATTTACCACCCAAAAATCTTAAACCAGATGCTATTTTGCACTGCTCTTGGTCGATTGTGCTGGCCATTGTGGAAATGATGGTTGGTGTTGTTTAATTTGTATGTCGACAGTAGATCACGCACTGAATTTCCCACTCCCATTGCTATATAAATAAAAATGACCTTGAAATAAATGGTTCATTCATACAACACTACATTCAGCATTATATTTGGTGTACAGTACAATCATCTGTAATTTCTGTCCTATGTTTTTTTTTTTCTTTCTCAGTGATAACATGCGCTTGCATGATGAGAAAAAACCTAAAATGCTTTATAACCTTGAGTAACTTTGAGTGGCACACCCACATTCTTCTAAGTTGAAAAGAGACTCGCTTATGGTAAAGGCAAATAGATAATGAAACTGCAGTACTTTTTTTTAAAAGTACTTGAGTATCAAGAGTAGCATAGAAATCTAGACGCACCCTAGCGGCAGCAAATTTAATCTGCCCGCGAGTGTCGTCTAGCAACTCTCAATACCCTTCTGAGCTGTATTCCCCTAACTCTTGCCGGGCCAATCACATCGTGTATAGAGTCGGTGGGCGGGGCCATAATGACGGCCGAGTTGTGTTTGCGTGCTCCTAGTAAACACAGAAACTGGCGAACGGCGGCGGTCTTTCGAATCAGCTCTGACCGCGACTCTGGAAGACTTGGAGTTAAGCTTTTCTCTGAGAAAAAAACAAAGAACGGCACTGAAGTCATTCTTAAAAAGGGAAGATGTGTTCTGAGTTTTGCTGACCGGATACGGCGAATGTTTAATCTATCAACGAGCTCTGCTTCACCTTCGTTGCTCTGGTTGGTGTAGCGCTATCCTATCGCGTGCAGAGGGAGTTTGAAAGACAACCGTTTATCCCGCCCCTCGGATTGAGCCCTGTCTATGGTGAGTTTCCAGACCAAACATCTTGATGTGGGTCTGGCTTGTCAGGCTACTAGTGGGTGGCTTTCGGAGTGCCCTCATAGGGCAGCTAAGCATTATGGGAATTGTTGGCCTCATCCCAATGGAACAAAAATACATTTTCTGTCTTTTCTCAGTCTAGAAAGCACCAAATTAGGTCCCATTCTTCGCATGTTTTCGAAGCTTTGATTATGTTTACAGTGTGCAATATAACACACTTCATGTTCATGTTTCGCGTGTAAAAAAACACAGTATTTTTCACACAATTTACTTATCTGTACACCGCTGTTTTCTCTGTCGGCCTGATGATTTCCTTGTTCTATGAAGTCCCTCCCTCAGAAATACGTAACGAGTTCTGATTGGGCCAGCGCTTCCCGTGTTGTGATTGGACAGCAGCTTAGCGCACTTTGCCCGGAAAGGTCCCACCTCTTACCATAACGGAGATGCAAGCGCTGAATGTGCGCTCTTCTCCTCGTGGGAGAGCAACAAAACCACCCCCTTTTTTGCGTGTTCTTGTGGGCGGAGGGTTAGTCAACAAACGGTTCTAGTGACGTCACTACATCCCTGCACTTCCTGCTGTAGTCCAAACCGGCCGTTCTCTGTAGGCTTTGAAAGGGAACTTCTGTTAAATAAAATATCTCGCTTGCCATTAAACTTTGAGCTTTATAATTTTACAGGTATTATTTATGCTCTAACAGCAACATTACACACTAACTAAAGTTTGAAAGATGGAATCGCGAAGAACGGGACCTTTAAAAACATTTTTTACATTTCTACTACATTAATGACCCAGTTTAAATAAAGATTCATCTTCCCAGTGCTGAAGTACCCCTTTAAATAATTTTGCAGCACACCTATTGGCAGAATTGTACAAAACTTAGTATGCATCCTCAGAATATCCTGTTGTCTTTGTGTCAAGTTTCATCAAGCTTGGACATTGCGTTCACCATCACCAGCTATAGGTCAACTAATAAAAAAATGGGCATTGCCTCACCAATTAAATAACTAAAAATGTATAGCCGGACATAAAATTTATAGCCGGACATAAAGTAGCCTGAGATTTCGGCTTGACTCAAGGATTCAGGGGAGAAAAAATGATGCGTGAGAAAAACAAAGTCATAATCTAAACCGCAAACTACCTAATAAACCACCTAGTGTCAGACGGGTGTGTGTGTGTTTTTTCAGTGCTTGGGCTCCTAATAATAAAAAGCCATAAAATGATAAGAACATTGAACAATAACAATTGATGTTTTTATCATCATGTGACATGCTCTCAAAATGACCAACAGGTCTTTTGTTTTAACCTGTCTGGGCAGATTAGATGAGATTAGAATTAGAACACTATAGCTCACATCATACTCTGATTCCCTTACATTTAAAACATCTATAATTATTAATTTGGCAGATGCATTCACAAGAAATGGCTGCTGAAAATTCAGCTTTGTTGTAACAGGAATAAATTATATTAAAACATTAAAATACAAAAAAAGTTATTGAGGAAAAAGACACGAACATCTTGAATAAGATGAGGGTGAGTTACATCCAAGGTGTTTGTGTCTTTCTTTCTTAAAAAATTAAGTTGAGGAAAACATTCCAGGATTTTTCTCCACACACTGGACTTCAATGGCAACCAAAATGCTGAAGCTCCAAATCAGTGCAGTTTCAAAATGAACATTTCCTGATATTTTACAACTATAAATACAAATAAGTATAAATATCAGGAAACGTACATTTTAAAGTGAACTAATCCTTTAAAATACCGTATGCACTTTAAGTAATAAACAGATTAACGTCATGTATGTGAAGCAATTATTATAAAATTCAAATAGAGCAAAAAATCTTTATTTACGATATCAGTAGTAAGATAAGTTGTTTTTAAAATATTCACAAGTCCTTTTTGTCAAGTTTGAATCATGTCTGAAGTCATTTCAGGTCGAGTCTGAGTCACAAACTTGAGAGCCCATCTCTACCGTGTGTAGCACTTTTATAATGGATAGATTAACTTTTATTGACTTTATTGAACAGCCATTCACTGCCATTATAAAGCTTGGAAAAGCCAGGACATAATTTACATTAGTTCAGATTGTGTTCATCTGATAAAATAATAATAATAAATAATACTAAATATAGTATTTATTCTGAATGAAACAAACTGCAGTGACCCAAGTATTCATAGCTTGAGGGTGAGTAAGGCCGGGGACACACTGCAAGAGTGCCGTGAGCGTCTCGGCTGCGGGCGTATTCGTTTTTATTTTGGCTCCCATGTTAACCGGTTAGAGCTTGCACACTGCCTGCGTGACACTCGGGTCGACCCGCGTGGAAAACGCGTGTATGCTTGAAATAGAAGAGACGCCTATTTTTCACGCGACACGCAAAGCGTGTTGGAAGCGTTTCTAGGCCAAATAGAATAGGAAAAGATGTTTATATGTCATTTTGACACAAATACATATTAATAAATTACATTTTCATGTTCTCAAAAAGTCTATAGGTTAACATTAATGCAGATATAGGCCTAATTGTAATAACAAAAAACGATTTTGAATTATTAAACCTTTCAATACGGAACGAAATATTCTGTAGCCTATTTTGCCTTCAATACCATATATATACTATGGTCAATAAGCTATGCCGACATTGTCTTTGCAGTATCAATAGGCAATATATTTATATTTAACATGAATAGGGTTTTTCTGTATATCAATAGCAGCAGCGCCGCGTCAGACACGCAACAGAAACGCCACGCTCACGCCACGCTTACAGTGTGTCTCCGGCCTCAATCATGGGATAATTTTCATTTTTGTGTGAACTATCCCTTTAATTTTGTAAAAATAGGATGATTAATAAGCCAAGAAAAGAAGTTTGATTTTGTTTCTTGTTTGACATTATTGGAATGGAATGGAATTAAAGCTTTGGAAATTTGGAGATGAAGAAGAGAGCACCTGTATTTGTGCATGCCTATTGCCTCCACAGAAAAAAAATACTCTGAGGCTATCGACACGTGAACCAACATGACTCAAAAAGCAACTTTAAATCAAACTTTGCATGGCATTGTGTGAAAAAAATAATGTTTGATAACCGTCTTTCCACATTACTACTCTTACTGAAGGGAAACAAACAAAAGGCAGCAGGTGCTGAGTAGGTGGTTGTAGGTGTATGCGAATCTTCTCGTCTTTCAGCGAAATCAGGTCAAGACCATCAAAGAAATCTTTCTGATAAAATCTTTTCCTTTCAATCCAAACATATTTTTGCTTCTATTTTTACAGGACCTTTTAAAAACATAGGCATGATGAACACAAAATATTGTCTTTATAAACAAATCTATATCACACAGCGATGAACTAGAAACTTTAAAAATGGCACAAATCGGATGCCAGCCCTTAATGTAATATCTCAATTTTAAAAAAAAAGACAAACATTGATGAGTGATTAATTAAATTAAATCATAAGTAATTACTTTAATTCAAATATTTGATTGATGGTCCAGATTTTTTAACGAATCATTTGATAGCCAACAATTTCTAATCTAAAAAAGCACCCACAAACATCTAGGCAATTAAAGGCATAGTTCCCCCAAAAAATTCTGTCATCATTTACTCACCCTCAAGTTGCCCCAAACCTGTATGAGTTAATTTGTTCACTGAACACAAAATAAGATATTTTGAAGAATGTTTGTAACAAAGCAGATAGAGCAACCATTGACTACCATAGTAGGAAAAAATTACTATGGTAGTCAATGGTTGTCCTATCTGCTTGGTTGAGGGTGAATAAATGACAGAATTCAAATTTTTGGGTGAACTAACCCTTTAAAGTTTAAAGGGGGGGTGAAACACTCAGTTTCAGTCAATCTCATGTCAATCTTGAGTACCTATAGAGTAGTATTGCATCCTTAATATCTCCGAAAAGTCTTTAGTTTTATTATACTTATAAAAGAAATATAGGCTGTACCGAGTCTTTCCGGAAAAAACCGAGCGCCTGGAGGCGTATCGTGTGGGCGGAGCTAAAGAATGACAAGCGCGCAAAGCGGTGACGTCCTCAAGCGTGGAGAAACCGGAGAAACCCATCTATCTCAGCTAATACAGATAATGATCCACAATCAAATCTGAGGGAGAAATAAATTGAACAGGAGAAACGGCAACATCAGGATGTCCGTCTCTGTGGTATGTAAGTTACTGTATTTAATGGCCTCTCCACATTTGTGTGTGTTTACTCGCAGTTTATGAGGACATGATTCGGTTTATGGACTATTGTATGCGACTAGACCTTAGAAGTAGCAAGAAAAACGGTTTTGCACGTCAGAATACTGTAACGTTATACAGAGAACAACAATGGAGTAACCGTTAACAGTTAGCGCATTTGAATGACGAAGCACGCGATCGTGTCGTTTACTGATGTTTACTCATGCGTCCGTAGCCAAAAGCAGAGACATTTGAGGCAGTTTAAGTTAACTCACCGGCTGCTTCCAAAGCAGGACCGAAGCTTTAGCGCTGGGACCGCTCCGTCAAAAACACACTTCTTGGTATGATTTGGTAAAGTCCAGACAGCAGTGGTGTGTAAATCCATTTTGAGACGCAACTGAAGTGATGTTGTGAAGCTTCCCGTCATTTCTGCGTTCAAATCGGTTCAAATGCAGCGCTGCCTTCCCGGAATGCTGTGCTGAAGCGTTGAAGTCGCTCGACGTCACCCATAGGAATAAAGAGAAGCGCGGCGCCACATAAGTGTTCACGGACGACTGGATCTGCACCTGAGAGACTGTTTACGCCGTGCATTTCCTCTCTCTCGCTCTAGTCACGCGCGCGCGCACCCTACCGGGAGAAGAGCCCGTACAGCCCATACAAGGACCTTCCGCTCTTATTAACGTCAAGTAGACCCATACTCGAAAAAAACTCGCCGAAACTTGTGAGAAACCGGAAGGAGTATTTTTGACACAGAAATACTCCATCAAACATCCAAAATTAGTTTTTGAAACTTTGTCTATGTTTAGGATGGGAATCCAAGTCTTTAACAGTGTAAAAAGATCAGTATGCATGAAACAGCATTTCACCCCCCCTTTAAAGTAGCTCTAGGTATATTTTGCTCTCGGGGTCCCCCTACAGTTGGGAAAAAATATTGTACTCTACTACTGCGGTAAACTCTGTCATCCTATATCAGGGGATGCGTGCATGCATTTGTTGACATGACAACCGTGATAGCCCTGAACTAGTGATGAACGGGTCGTCTCATAACCCGCGGATCCTGTATGCCTATTTAATGGTCGCGGGTGCGGGGCGGGTTGTAAAAATATATACAGTGGTGCGGTGCGGTGTGGTGCGGCACGGGCCAAACAATTTCATAAAAGCGGGACCCATGGGTTGTAAAAAAAGCCGACCCGCGCATCACTAACAGTTACCCTGAACACTGCAGGAGTTCACCTGCAGGTGTCGCATGTGAAATGTCTTCATCCCAGGTACAGTGGCATATGTTTCATCATGTCATGAATATAATTTCATGGGTTTTATTTTTTTCAAACGCCAAACGATCACGATGCTCACGTTTACAAGCCAGCATCATTATAGTAGCCTAGTCTATTGGTTACGGTTTTACAGAATCTATGATACTTCAATTCAATGTTTGAGTGATAGGTAATCACCATCACGGTTCCTACACCTACCTTGTACAAGTCAATTTAACACCAAACCAGTCATGTTCAAAGCACTGCATTTTATTAAAACTGCAATGCTAAATCAGTTATTCAGTTATATCTGTAATTTTGTACATTTAAATAACTGTAAACCCCTACAGAAACATAAGGGACGTTCATGTATTATTAACCAGAAAATTAGAAAATAGAGCTAAAGTCAATTGACAATGCTTAATTGGCTGTTAGGTACAGCAAACTTGTAAAGACTGTTTAGGTCATTTACTTACCCTCATGTATTCTAAACTAATACAACTTTTGTTAATCTTGGAAATCTTGGACACGGTGATATTTAAAGGATTATTTCACCTCAAAATGAAAATGTCCTAATCATTTACTCACCCCAATGTCATCCAAAATGGCAACCAACTCAGTTGGATGCGCCAAAACTTAACTTCTTTTTCACTGAAGATAGTAAGGCATGGATATCTTGGATGACATTGAGGTGAGTAAATGATTAGGACATTTTCAGTTTGAGGTGAAATAATCCTTTAAATATCTTCATGTGTCAAATGATTTGACAAAAAGTTTGCAAATAGCTTTCTTTGTAAATTTTTAATCTTTGGCTAACTATGCTTTATATTTAGGATTGGCAAGCCAGCCCTCGGAAAACTAGCATTTTCCCATTTTGTTTGCGTGAAGTCCACACAATGTAAAAGCCAAAGACAACATTCCAGGTGTTTTTAGTAGGGCTGGGAGTCCATTCCAAAAAGAATCGATTCCTCGTTCCCAAGGCGTTTGGAAATCGAGAGTCGATTCCATTGTGGGGAATCGACTCCTCTTTATTCACTTGTCATTCGCTTGTCTCTCGCTCACTAAAAATGATTGGAAGTCTATTTAATTTTTGCAAAAGGTTATTTTGAACAGTTAGTTTCAAATAACGAGTTAAAAATAAAGCAATTCAGCGTTTTTTGCGTCATTGCGTGATGACGCCACTAGAACGTAATTTTAACTACTTATTTGTATGGTATGAAACGTTCAAATAAAGCAATATGTGAACGCATATCGCTGATTATTACCATACCTTTCATTCACTTAGGTTAATAGAGTTTATTGTCAATGTTTCCTTCTGTGATCCTGCATCGTGGATAAGTTTGCACACAAAAACTCCATAATTTTAAATCGTGAAATGGTTCTGTTGTCCACAACGGTAGGTTTTGAGAGCTGCTTACAGATGCAGATGTGAGGGTCTTATTTTAATTTTCTATTTTATTTTATTTTCTTTAATCCAATGATAACTCTGAAAGAAAATGCGCCTAGAGTACAGCTAATGACCGTGTCTAACGTTGCTATAGTAACGAACGCAACTTGCTCGCTCATCTGATTGCGCACTCTTATATTATTGTTTTTGTTAATACTGTGGTTATTCTGCCTCGTACATTCTGTGCAAAAGCACTTATTTGAACGTAGTCATTTAACTTTGTGCACATGCATTTTAGACATGTCATGTAGTTTTAACCAAGCAATAAATGCACATCCGTGAATAATGTGCTATCCTTTTTATTTATTAGGCTAAATCGCATTTACTTCTGGGCTATATGAGCCATTTCAGGAGCATCCATCATTTAAAATCAATCAGAGTTATCGAAATGTGTCTTCATTTTAGTGATTTTACAAATAAAGTTTCTGATCCTGCGGTCACTCTGGGACTAGGTCCTCCATCGATTTTGTTAAAAAAAGAAGAATCGAAAAGGAATAGAAGTGCGGACAGGAATTGATATCGGAATCGATTCCAAAAATTTCGGAATCGACCAGCCCTAGTTTTTAGGTAGGGGGGCTGTGATGGCAACGGCCGCCTAACAACGTAACAACCAATCACTGCAGACCTAAACTTCAGGAGATCAAGTGCGATCGGCAGCGCTGGCAGACTGATCCAAGCGCCATGGGGAAAAAAAGATTGTATATATGATATATTTATTATATACATTTAGAAATTCTTAATTTTAAATTTAGAAAACGAAATGGGGACAATAGTCTGGAAACATAAATATTTTTCCATACTCTGATTTATTTTTTCCATACTTTTCCAGACCTGGAAATTGCTCAAATCAAATTCCATACTTTTCCATACTTTTCCAAAACCCGTAGGAACACTGTCAGTCAAGTCAGCATCGGTCGGGCAAGCCTCCTTCAGCTCACGCCAACGAGCAAACGCTGGTCCAATGTTGATCCTCGTCCTGCCTTTAATCCCATCACTTTTTCGTTTCCTCTTATTGCTTTCCTCTAAAACCTTTGCTTTCTTATTTTTCTGTGCTGCTTCGGACATGACTATAACATCCGACAAACAAACGATAGTTGGGCTCGCACACCCGAATTTAAGGACGTGGGGGTGGTGCTGGAAGTGACGTATATGCTGTAAAGCAGTAGAATTTTGCAGTTCTTTTTGTTCTTGGGTTACTACCCGAAAGCCGAAGTTAAAAACTACGATTAAAAACGATACAGACCCCATCAGGCTATGGCAGACGTGTCATTCAACCTATTGTAAGTCGATTTATCATCACAAGAGTCTTGAAAATATATTATGAAGGTTGAAAAGTTACCTAGTGCTGTTTAAGCTTTAAAGTATGATAACTTACTTTGATACATTATTACTTGAATTGTTTTAATTCCCTGATTTTTCTAGGATTTCTGATTAAAGAATCAAAGTAGCAAATAAAAGAGAATGTGTAAAAAAGAGAGATGGTATTACTGAAGTAGAAGGGGAGAGAGGTGTTGTTGTGAACCTCTCTGTAGGCAATAAGGTTGATCTCGTGCTGTCGTTGTTGCTGTTGCAGTCTGTGTTTGGTGCGACGGTGATGACACACGCAGCAGCAGCTCAGGATGAAGATTATGACCCACACCAGCCAGAACCCTAAAAAAAAAAAAAAAAAAAAAAAAAAAAAACATGGAATAATTCCACACGGAAACAAATTAAAACCTTTAAAGCGGTTGTATACAAGAATGGCAACTAGTGGTTGAAATGGGTACTGCAGTCCAAATTCAAAATATTGTTTGTCGCGCCCCCCTCCTCATCAGGCTGGATGCTTAAGCGGGTTGCCAGGTTGAGGATACAATAATGGAAGGCGAGAACAAGGAGACTTACACATTGTAAGTTGATAAGTTGATTTATCCGTGTTTTAATGTGCTTCTGTTCATAAAGATTTTTAGATGAATGCTGAGGCTTTTTAGGTTAGGTAGAATCTGCGGTCACAGACTAAGTTGTTATGGCTGCAATATACTGTGGTTTCCGGCAACTGGCAACCTGTGGCGTCGAAATACTATTGGGTAAACTGGCAGCATGTGTTATCGACACAAACTCGGCACGTTTCCTAAATATCTGCAAACATATTTTGGTATATTTATGTTTGAGTACAGTCTCAAACTTACATACAGCACCTTTAAAGTATGCCTTTGTACTCTATACTGCTACTTAAAACCTGACTAATTCCTCTCAGACTAAAACCACAGCTCACGCATAAATGGTCACACACAAGGATTTGTGTGACTCATGTCATTCTTACTCAACAGTTGGCAGAAGGTCAAGCATCTTAAGCTGAGCTCACTTCCTGTAAAACAGCCTTTTCTCATTTTTCAGCATGTATTTTGTTTAGTTCATCTAAACCTCTTAAGGCTCTGTCACATTTAGTCTTAGACAGTGAAATTCCTGTGAAATCCATTCATCTCAATGGGAATCGGCACAATCAGTAATTTCACCTAACGGAGAGATTTTCATGTAGGGTTGTAGTTTAGTGAATGTTTGGAAGTTTTATTTTCATCATAATTTTGCATCATATGGCCCCCTCCTCCTTAACCATTCAAGGGTAAATGTGATCGAGCCTTTATGAATTTCTATGAAACATTTTGACCCTGATATTAAACATGAAGATGTACTTACACCAGAGTTCATAGTAGTAACTACAGCACTGAGACTCGCCACAACAGTGTCCCGTCTCACACACGTAGCTTTTATTATTCACACCCTCACAGTGAAGTACCTGCTGAAAAAAAGAAAGAAAAAAAAGATGCAAGATAAATGTTTTGTGGATTTAGCATTTCTCTCTAAAACAGCAGCTCTTGACCACAAAAAAAAAACTGATTAAATGTTGGATATGGTATGGTTACAGTGATTTTTGGACTGAAATCATGCTTTTGTACCTTTAGTACCATGATAGAGTATGTGTATATCCAATATGAAAATGGTTATCATTGTGCACCATGTCTATACGTACCATGGTATAGAATTATAGAATGTACCATAATCATTCAGTACCATTATATTTCCATCTTATACATTCATTGTACTATTTTACCTCCAAATTAATTGTTTGAAAATAAAATAAAGAATAAGTTTAGCTCAGTTTAAGCAGAATCATCCAGTGTGTAAACTATTTACTCTAAAACACAGTGCAATATTTGTGTGCAATTTGTGTTTTACAGTAAATAGGTTAGTCACGTGTTTGAAATAAAACAACAAATATGGTTTGTCAGGGAAAACCTCAAATCAAACAAACATTTAACCAGAAAAGTGAGTCAATGTTCAATAAGAATGCCCATTAAAACAACAAAACATTAAAAATAGAGAAGCTTTATACCATTTTTGAAAACTATCATGTGGAGTAACGATTTAACAGCATGTTAAATTGAAACATCATCATTCTTTTCAAAAAGGTTTAAATATATTGTTCAAGATACATTCAGAATTGATTTGTAAATATCATTACTTTTTTCGGGGCCGAAGCGCATGCCAATTTACAACCTAAACAGCTTTGTTAGATCTGGGGGTAAAAAAAGTATCATATCTCTGAACAAAGCACTGGCTAGATAATTCTTGATTAACGTTAAATATTGCTAGGCATAAAAGAACAGAAAGCGACACTTAGAATATTTAATAACATCGTACCGCCAATGTTGTTTGCAGTGAAATCTAACATTACAGAATCAAATAACTTTTTCCCTTTCAGTAAATTCAGTTACACATTAAGCACCGGACACCGTGTTACCCCCCAGAAAACAAAGGATCCGGGTAAATCAGAACACAATAAGCAGAAACCTTTAAAAGGTAAGTAAAAAAGGCATGTTTGTTCCATTTCATGAATTAGTTAATGATAAAATAAAATAAAAGTTAAGTGATGAGGTTCTCTACCATTCTTTTCTCCCTGTGCAGTGCAGACATGCTACTCCAGAGCCCTTCAGCCTTGTGACTGTCCTTTCAGCACAAAAGTCGTGATACACAGGAGAGAAACAGAATCACACACACACCTCACTCAAACAGGGGACACCGATTGGTCTACGGAAAATTCCAAGCAGCAGAGGAGTGTAAGGAGGTCTGCATTATAATGAGATGCTCTCTCAATATTATGGGAGTAGACCGTACAAAATAAAATGAAGAAAGTAAGTAACCAAAAACACTGCCTATCATTCTGTTTCCAAAGCCATACACTGTTTTGCTCTGTTTCAGTTTGTCCTAAAAACGCATTTTCTTCAGCTTTTTGAGGTTGAAATTTATGGTGAAACTACATTTTACGCAATTCCAAATTATATTCAACACATATTAAATTAAAATCATGTAAATATAATCTATATCTTTCCCTTTGTGTGGGTAAAATTGGTTGATTGTTTTATTTATTTATTTTTATTTTTATTTTTTTGGGGGGGGCATCTTTTTTTTTTAAGATGGTGTATCAGTAAGTATTAAGATGGTGTATCAGTAAGTATCAGTACATTAGTAGATTTAAGCAGTTCATGCTGTACGAAATGTCTTCCCATAATTGCCACAAATAGTTTTTCACCACAGCTGCCAGTTTTACCACAGTTTACACAACACACACAGCCATTATCAAGCATATGACGGTCCACCATAAAAGCAAGACCAGATTCAAGACCAAAGTAGACATAAAATTCCAGAAATACCCCCTTTTAGCTGAGCAGGTCAAGTGTAGCCCCATGACCCTGGCCCTTTCCCTTGAGAACATTCTTATCAAGGACTGTCACAGAACTTTGAGTGCATCATTTATTACCAACAACGTATACCAGAAATTAATGATGACTCTGCAAGATGAGACTGGACATATGGTTTCTGGATATTATTAAACACAGTGACCCAAAAAAAAAGTATTTGGACACTTAAGCCAATGTATGAATCACATTACACTGTAGCTGAATACAAAATATCAAGCCATGTGGAATCTGCAAACAAATGATGCAAGACCTTTTCTCAGAACTAATTCTGGTTTTCTGAACCATTTTTTGATTTACTTTCAACAAAATGGTGTCAAGGTCATTTTAAGTCAAGGTATGATGTCAGTTTTCCTTAAGTGTCCAAGCAGAGTGTTTCTCAACGCATTAACTAAGAACACCAAGTTAGACAACAAGAAATTATATCTATTGTGTTTAACTTTTTTTTCCATTGTATCACTTAAAATGTGCCTTCTTTCAAATAAATGGCTCTACATGTTTTTGTGTGTGATTTTTAAATGGTTCTAACGGGTCCTAAAGAATGTGTGTAAGATCTGAAAGATGTGTTGACCTTGGCAGATGAAAAACTCATTTTTCACAGCTATACGGAGGCGGTCCATATCCGGTTTCAGTTCCAGAAAGCGTTATATTAGAAAACAAATTAAGTTTAATGGGTTATAATGAGAAGTTGCTGAAAGCAGGAGATAATGTTGGCCAGTCTAAAATGGATACTTGACAAGCTAACATTGTTTTCCACAGTCTTAGTGAGAAGTGGAGGATCAGCGACAGCATATGATGCTAATACTGAGTCAACTAAAACTCAAGAGGCTTTGGGGTAAACATGAGGTTTTAATTCTTATATGGAGGGAGGAACTTTCACAAGCGCAGTCTATACACAATATACCCCTAACAGAACTCTGTTTAACTTGTAACTGGTGAGTGTGGTTTATTTTAAGTCTATGTGGTCATCTGATGGAAATACAGACAGCCTGTAGTTACTTCAGTAGAACTTTAAGATAGGGCTGTAAACGATTAATTGTGATAAACCCGATCCAAAATAAAAGTTTGTTTAAATCATTTGTGTACCGTTTATAATGATTATGTATTTGAATGCACAATCATACATGTATAAGTAATATTTGCATCAAAATACAGTTTGTATGCATGCATGCATGTATATGAGGAGCTGTACAAGCCATAATTCATTCTGGTACTCTCACCCACATACATTCTCCTTCCTTTCACATACATATATATAGTCTGCTCTCACACATATACATTCTTTCACATTCATACATTTCTAGTCTCTCTAGTCTCTACTAAAGTATGTAAAAGGAGAATGTAAGTATGTGAGAGTAGAAAATATATGTATGAGAAAGGAGAATGTATTTTTGGCAATTTGGCAATTTGGCAGGTTTGTCGCGATAAATGTGTTGCCGCGGGACAGTCCTGATCAGGGTCCCCAATCTTGGTCCTGGAGGGCCACTGTCCTGCCGAGTTTAACTCGGCAGGAGTGGTGTGGTTGGGTGTGGTTGATTGGGGTTGGAGATAAACTCTGCAGGACAGTGGCCCTCCAGGACCGAGTTTGGGGACCCCTGGTCCTGATCATCATTGGTGATGAAGCGGCCACAGGTGCACTTCAGCAGGTTATTTATTTGGCTTCGTCCCTTGAAGGACCAAGGTCAGGCTCATCCGCAAGTAGCTTCACACACAGCAAGATGGAAAGTGAAATGAGAGCACTTTTCAGGCTTAGCAGTTCACATTTACAAGCTTCGGCAGGTCATGCTAAAGTTACTCAAGGCCAAAACTGAAGGATCGTGGCAATCTTTGCGATACCAAACTCAGAAGCACTTCAGCAACTGGAACTCCCGTTCAAGGAAAAGGTAAGGACAACATACATTTACAACTTACAACAGTACCTACTGAAGTTAAACTAGTTCACAAGCTAAAACGTGAAGGATTGAACGGTAGCCTATGCACACGTTTGCTAATCATTAAACACACGTTAGCATTGCGGTCAATACTTATTACTGTTTGATAATATATATAAAAACCTGTATTCAAAACATGGCAGTTCATTTGAACGTTAATTTAATTAGTGGATATTGTTCAGCAATGTGATTTTAATGTTTAAATGTAAAAATAATTGTAAATGTAATAATCTTCTATAGTTCCGTCTTTGTTCCATCAGCTTGTTAATTAGATGAGAATGATGTAAGTCAGCCGTTTTAGTGTAGTGTTAACGGGCATGAATAATGAAAATGATCGTCAGCTTTTTTTCCTTTTTTTTAAGAGCTGTGGTAGGAATATAAAAATACATGATCATCATCATAAATGTTTTATGGTTTGATTTGTACAGATTGCAATTGCGGATGAGAAAATTATATGTGATCAATATATCCGCTTTGTTTTCTAGGCCCAAAACCATATTCCACAAAACTTTTAACAAAGATGTCATCCTTCTTCCATCACAATCAAGCAGGGTCGTTGTCAAGCATAGCGCAAAGCAACAGTTACATGATCAAGGACATATATTGAATGGATTTGAATTCCAGAAATCATGGGACCACAGGACTGTCACTGAACAAAGTGATGCCTTTTGAGAAAAGCTATCTGCTGATGTGAGCTAACCACATAGTACCTTCTTCCACAAAAATGCTAGTTATTAAAAAATAACGCTTCAGTGATTTTGAGAGAATAAAAATAAACATCTTTAATATTATTATCAAATAGCGTTGCTGTTTGAGAGCACGCACTAAAGAGGATGAACAACTGTAAACTGAAGCCCTTAGAAGGTTAATTAACAACTAAACGCATCATATAAACAATCAGATTTTTATAAATAAACTACAACTTATATTTTCACAAAATCACTCACAGGTGAAGGCCTATAACTCCTGTGGTCTTCCCTGAGAGCACGTGCATTCTGAAACTGAAGATGATCACCAGTAAAATGAAGTGCAGCGGGTTATTAACTCTATGAAATTCCATTATGAGATTAATCCGATGTTTATAAACTTAATATTACGAGTTACGACTTACGTGCTTACAATGCCGCGAACGCACAAGCAAACTTGACTGTATTGGTCAGAACGTGTTGTGGACACGCACGTCCCACAACAGCGAGCTTAAATATATACACACTCACCTAAGGATTATTAGGAACATCTGTTCAATTTCTCATTAATGCAATTATCTAATCAACCAATCACATGGCAGTTGCTTCAATGCATTTAGTGGTGCGGTCCTGGTCAAGACAATCTCCTGAACTCTAAACTGAATGTCAGAATGGGAAAGAAACGTGATTTAAGCAATTTTGAGTATTTCACAATCTGCTCAGTTACTGGGATTTTCACGCCCAACCATTTCTATGGTTTACAAAGAATGGTGTGAAAAGGGAAAAAACATCCAGTATGCA
This sequence comes from Pseudorasbora parva, assembly GCF_024679245.1. Lineage (NCBI taxonomy): Eukaryota > Metazoa > Chordata > Actinopteri > Cypriniformes > Gobionidae > Pseudorasbora > Pseudorasbora parva. Next base: position 28,187,264 of record NC_090175.1, read on the forward strand.
GCAGTCCTGTGGGACGAAAATGCCTTGTTGATGCTAGAGGTCAGAGGAGAATGGGCCGACTGATTCAAGCTGATAGAAGAGCAACGTTGACTGAAATAACCACTCACTACAACCAAGATATGCAGCAAAGCATTTGTGAAGCCACAACAAGTTCAACCTTGAGGCAGATGGGCTACAACAGGGTACCCCACCGGGTACCACTCATCCCCACTGCAAATAGGAAAAAGAGGCTACAATTTGCAAAAGCTCACCAAAATTGGACAGTTGAAGACTGGAAAAATGTTGCCTGGTCTGATGAGTCTCGATTTCTGTCAGACATTCAGATGGTCAGAATTCGACGTAAACAGAGTGGGAACATGGATCCATCATGCCTTGTTACCACTGTGCAGGCTGGTGGTGGTGGTGTGATGTTTTCTTGGCACACTTTAGGCCCCTTAGTGCCAATTGGGCATCATTTAAAAGCCACGGCCAACCTGAGCATTGTTTCTGACCATGTCCATCCCTTTATGACCACCATGTACCCATCGTCTGATGGCTACTTCCAGCAAGATAATGCACCATGTCACAAAGCTCAAATCATTTCAAATTGGTTTCTTGAACATGAAGTTTACTTTACTAAAATGGCCGCAAGTCAGCAGATCTCAACCCAATAAAGCAGTGGTTCTCAAACCTCTCCTGGAGTACCACCAACCCTGCACATTTTGTATGTCTCCCAATATCTGACACACCCATTTCAGATGTTGCAGTCTCTACTAATGAGCTCATGAGTTGAATCAGGTGTGTTAGATGAGGGAAACATACAAACTGTGCAGGGCTGGTGGTACTCCAGGAGGACAGGTTTGAGAACCACTGCAATAGAGCATCTTTAGGATGTGGTGGAACGGGAGCTTCGTGCCCTGGATGTGCATCCCACAAATCTCCATCAACTGCAAGATGCTATCCTATCAATATGGGCCAACATTTCTAAAGAATACTTTCAGCACCTTGTTGAATCAATGCTACGTACACTTAAGGCAGTTCTGAAGGTGAAAGGGGGTCAAACAGAGTATTAGTATGGTGTTCCTAATAATCCTCTAGGTGAGTGTATATATTATATTGTGTGTGTGTGTGTATATATATATATATATATATATATATATATATATATATATATATATATATATATATATATATATATATATATACACACACAAACACACACAATTAAATATTAATATTTTGTGTAAAAATATAACAAATTGTTTTTAAATATATTCATGCATGTGTTATAAATGCATAATTATACACAATACACACACATTTTATGTAAAAACAAACTTTTATTTTGGATGTGATTAATCTTTGAGATTTACAGGTTGAGCTGCTTTTTAAAGGCACCAAAATTATTAAATGTCATAGCCAAGCAATTTCATATGTGGGGTGTATGTAATATTTATGTATGTAACATTTATGTATGTTACACCCGTACACCGCAGAGACAGACCCAGTTGCCAATCACTTTTTCCTGATTTGCAATGTATTCCAGTGAAATCACAAAACAAAATGCAACCAAATATTTCGCTACTTCTGACATACAGATGCAACTTTTGAATATTATATTACATGCGTTATATTAAGGTGGTGCTGGTCGGTTCGTCCAAAAAACTGAATCACATTTTTATGTTTTTTTTTATGTTATTTTTTTTTATTCTCTTGGTTTCACTGTATATCACTTTTTTTCACTGAACTTTTATTATGGCTTAATTTACTGTAAGGAGTAAACATTGTAAGGAAGAACAAATTATTTTTTTAAATGTATTCAAATCAGTTCCTAAAGTTTACTTTAAATTGTAATCAAGTGAACATTTTATTTTTACTTAAATTAATAATAGTATATTATTATAAGTGCAATTTTAATTCTGTCATCATTTCAATGAGTTTGTGTTTAAATAACAGACTACAACTTACCAAAATCCATATCACATCACATGCAATCATTTTTTACCCTCGGAAAAATGCCAGTAAAACATCTTGTAAACAATGTCATCACATTTACCTCAGAAAAAAACATATCCAGTGACAATAAACTCACTAGTGAAATAGAAAAAAAAAACATCCTTGAGAGTAATTTAAGTGTATTTAAATTTAATTTTAACCTACAATATTACAGTAATATGTAGTACCAACTGAAACCCTTGTATAGCCTTGTTTACAACATTCGTTTTTTGCCATGTACTGTATCTGATATCGATATCGAATTAAATTTAAAGCTTGTAAATAAAATTTAAAAAAAGAAATCGAATCATGAAATCTGTGTCGATAGTACCCTGAAAGGGGCTGAACATTTTCGGTAAATTTTCCAAAAGTTTCAAAACAATTTCCAAAAAATCCTGGAAAGTTTCCAAAAATGCAACCCTAACACAACACACCTGTAGATTCTTGGTTTGTTTGTTCTGGGCCAAAATACAAAAACATATCTGCTGCAAGGAGCTGGCATTTCCACGGCTGTACTGAACTGTAATGGGCAGCGTAGCTCCTATGACGAGAAAAAAACAAAACAAGGTTGTGTCCGAAATCGACCCCATACCCAGAAGATGGCGCCTGTAGCTGAATCATCCATCCATCCATCCATCCATCCATCCATTTTTCTAAAAAGCTGGTTTAATGTGGGAATTTGGAAAAGCGTAATATCATACAGGCATAAATTCCTTTTTAATTGACTATTAAATAGTTTAATTAAATGTTCATACATGCTAGCATTACAGAGTTCAAGGTTACATGTTTCAAATTACTAGAATGTAATGGTTACTTTACTGAAATAAGGCATCCTCAATTATGTATGCAGCCAACAAATGTGACCTCTGGAGGACACAGCCTTCAAAATGAGACAGCAACTTCCATTGTAGCCCCATAACTAGGGGTAAGGGGCAGTGTTTGTAGCACTGCAGGAAGCAGTCTAACAAACTCTGTTCCATTTGCGTTCAACTTACGGCATAACAAACGTGCACAGCACAGAAAACAGAACGCAGGTAAATATATTGTAGAGACGCAAAAGAGCAACACTTGTGTCTACAACTGCGTCAGCGTCGCATGAACACGGCTTTCTGCTGCTTGCAAACAGACTCTTTTTGTGGAGACATCAGATTTTGGGAGCCATACATTTGCAGGTCTGATTGCACTCATTATGCGTGATTACACTGCACTCTCACTCGTTTCCAAGGTAAATCACAACTACTGTCATCACTTACATGCTTTGTTGAACTAATGACATCGTCATCGGCTAAAATGCATGTGCAAGTTACTAAGCCTATCCTGGCTTTTAGCCCTACTGCAAGTTCCTCAGCAATCTCTATAGGACTGGCAAAGCAGCACACAAGGTCTCTCACCCAGAACATTCTATTACTTATTTTTGAACTTTAATAACGCAATTATATCCAATAAACACACACACACACACACACACACACACACACACACACAATGCATTTTGGACCTCAGGACCAGTAGATTCATACTGACAGTTTGCAGCCAATTTTGAGAAATCAACTTTCCCTTGAGCTTTTGATATAAAAGGTCATGGCAATATATGAATATACTGTAAGTTTCAGAGCTGAAAACATCCTTGTTAGTCAAAGAAAAGCTTTTATAGACACCAGGCCCAGAAAACTATCGTGTTCGCAGCTTGACGTCATCGACTGACGAAACACCGCCTCTACAGAATAATAAGCATGTGTAATTCAGTAGCTCCGCCCCCTGACTCATAGAGCTGTTCTGCGCTAGCCAGCAGCAATAAACATGCTGAAGAATATAGAAAGATATTGTGGAAGAACACAACCGCTGCATAAGCTTCCTTCGGATCATAATATTAGGAATGTGTGGTTGAACTTTATTTTTAATGAAGTTCCAGCTGACGTGGGGAAGACATGGTGTTCACTTAATTTCACTGCGGAATCATTTGTAAACAAATCTCAGGTTGATTTGCAGACATTTGATATTAAAACACAATGCTTTTTCTTCTACATTTGATCCGACAGGAGGAATGGTGCAACACATGCGAGAAAAACATGTTTTTTATATGTAATAGTATTGCATTGTTATAGATCGTTTTGCTTATGTGTACTTGTCTAACAGAACATACCTTTAGGGCTCGCAAAGACCAACGTCCCGGGGCTGTGTGTTTTCCAGACGGGCTACCAAAACCGAAGCTTGTCGGCAGGCCGATTAATCTCATAATATTCATTTCTTGTTCTGCGCTGTTATCTCTCTCTTGACTTTTGAAGGGTGCACGTGTAGTTTGCGCCTATGTCGAACAATCGTGCGGGCTATATAATACAAAAATAATAGTCCAATCAATCGCAGGTGGATGAGAAATAAATCTTTTTTTTTTTTTTTTTGTTAAAGACAGACATACTTGAATCATTCTGGTTGCTGCTTTCAAAACAGCCCCTCCCTCATGTGAACGGAACTGACAGGGGCATAGATATGACAGGAGCTGAAGCTCATTGCAATCTTATCCAATCCTAGGGCTCCGTGGGCGTTTACTTCCAAGTCACCAGTGGGCAAAAACCAGCGTTTTAGAGAGAGCCTCAAAACCAGTGTAGAAAATAGCCTATTACTTTTAGTTATGATGTTTTTCAATGTAAAAAAAAAAAAAAAAAAAAAAAAAAAAAAAAAAAAAAAAAAATCACACAAACGTCATTAGTTGACCTCAGACAACAGTTTAAAAAAGCCAGTTCATGACACCTTTAAACTAATAATACTCTGTTATAAAATGTGAAACTGCTTACACTTTGCTTACACCTAGGATGACATCCCAACTTGGAAAAAATAATTTCAATAATATATTTTTTAAATGTAGTTTGATGTATGTATTTAAGTACAAACAAACATATTCTACTTTATTGTGTATTTAACACATTTGTTATTTTAGGCTCTTTAAACTCTTAGAGACTGGAAAACAAAATATTTATTTTTTGCTTCATTTTTTAGAACAACAATACTGAAGACATTTGTGATTTTTTTTTTACTAGCCTAGATCTCTGATTTTTTTTTTAATGCAACTGTTTACAGTCCATAACTTTAAATATGATGTGATGTAGGGTATGTTTTTGCACCTTGCAGCACTACTGGATAAAAAGTGTATTTGAATAAATTGAGTATGAAGCGAACAGTTTTAATGTTACAAAAAATAACCTACGTTGTGCCAAGTTGCCCTCTGATCAAAACACAGAGAAATCCCTAAAAGGCCAAAAAACATTCAGAAAATATGACTCAGCACATGTTAGTGATGAATTCACTGCTTTGAACTAACAGACAATGAGATCAGCACTATCTTCAACAGTGATAACAAAATCCATAGGCCGTTGTAAAGGAGAAAGACATATACGTGCGTATACGTGCAAGACATATCTAGACAAACTGCTGTTGGTTAATGACTTCTTCAACTTAAAGCGATAGTTCACCCAAAAATGAAAATTAGCCCATGATTCACTTACCCTCAGGTCATCCTAGGTGTATGACATTCTTCTTTAAGAATAAATTCTGAGTTCTATTAAAAAAGTCCTGGCTAATCCAACCTTTATGATAGCAGTAATTGTTGTTCTGTTTTTAAAGTCAATAAAAAAATGCATCTGTCCGTCAAACAACGTGCTCCACACTGCTCTGGGGGGTTAATAAACACCTTTATAACTTTATAAAGTAAAGTTCCGGCCCTACCGCTCAAATTGCTTACAGGCTACATCTGACGAGCGTAACTGGTAGTGTAAGCATTTTGAACTGCAGCACTTTTCAAAACATTTTCCATAAAATGAATACGGAAGGCGATCGGCCGAAACGTATAAAGTTTTACATACGGATATTTTTTTACACAAACGCATATTCGCTTCAAGAAGGCCTTTATTAATATAGAATTACTTTTGTCTCAATAAAACTGAACGAAAACTTTATAAAACTGAACAAAACGTTATAAAACTGAACGTAATATGTTCAGAAACTATCTCAGAATAGTTTCTGAAACTATTTCAGAAACTATCAAAAAACACATTGAAAATGAAAAACTCAGTCGCAACAAATGTAATAGGATATTCAGTATGCTTCATTCTTTGTTAATGTTTTTTCAAAGATTTGTTTTCGCAAATCATGGATTGTGAATGCATTGCTTATTTTTGATAGTTTCTGAAAAAGTTTTGTTCAGTTTTATTGAGACAAAGGTAATTCCATATTATTAACCCCCCAGAGCCGTGTGGAGTAGTTATTTGACAGAGAGATGCATTTATGGACTTCAAAAACAGAGCAACAATTACTGCTATTATAAAGCTTGGATTAGCCAAGGCTAAGCTTTTATTAATATAACTGTATACACCTAGGATGACTTGAGGGTGAGTATATCAAGGGCTAAATTTCATTTTTGGGTTAACTATCCCTTTAATTGTAAGAATCAAGTTACATTTTGTCAGGCTCAAGATCGTCTTCTCACGACTGGTAACTGTCAACTAGTGTTTTCAAGTTCAAATCAGTAATTTAAGCCATTATAAAAGTCCCAACTGTGACAGTTGAATTTAACCACTGCTAACACTGTAAACTCTGTTTACTGAACTTGGCCCAGGTTTAGGCTGTCTCCAGAGCATATGAGGAGTCTACCTAGACAGCATTTTAGCATGCTATGGCCAAAATGGTGTCAAGTAAACAGCCAACTGGATTTGAGACACAGTTCTATACGTTACTTCCGTGACTTGACGCAAGAACATTGGTTAGCAGGCAAGACTTGTAATAAACAGATGTATCAGATTGCAAAATAAATACAACGATCGACGGTTGAGCGCTGTTAAGAACACAAACTTATTAACATGCGCAAAGTGAGGATACATAGCATAATGTTCAACCGGCGAGTCAACAAGTGGTAACCTGCAGCGTGCATTTAAAGAACAACATAACCGACACAAACGCTAAACAAAACATTTAAGATTTTTTTCTCACCTCATAGACAATGTCCTCGGTGGGTTTCGCAGATCCAGTGATATATAAAAACAAGCCCATTTTATACAGGCTGATAGAACATTACAATATCAGTGTTGACTTTGGTCAGAGCAAGAGTTGATAATACACGAACGTACTTAATCGTATCGAAACAGTAAAAGGCTCTCGCTCATGCACCGCCTCCTGCTGTTATTATAGGGACACGAGGGAGGCACATCTGTGGTGCAGCAGCATGAGCTCCGTGCCACTGGTTGCCCCCAACTATTATACAAGCGAGTCCCTGCGAACTGTAGTTCAGGCACAGCTGGGTGTGGCGATTGCCATGTCCTAATACCATAGACTGTACAAAAAATACACCATGTGCGCAACGTGATGGGACAAATTGTGCTTCGCTCCGCCCACCGAGGGATAGTCCAAAGTAAGAACCACTGGGGATATATGATTCTTCTCAGTGACTCGAATCCTTTGACTCACCGAGTCGTTTATTTACCGTTAAATCGAAAGAAACGCAAATAGTGGGTATGACGCACCGGCGTTAGCAAGGGGGTAACTTAGCAATAGACCTTATTTAGAGCAGCGTCATGACAGGTATGCAATCGAGGCTGAGGGATCATCTTACCGTGTTTTCAATGGTCAACTGTAGAAAGCTCCTAGATTACATAATTTTCCACAGCTCTTTTCTTTACGTTTTTTTTCTACTGACATTTATTGGAAAGATATAAAGAGATGTCTATGTCCCAGTTCACTGATTTTTTTTAATGGGGATGAAAGTGAGGCTGTGACCCGAGAGATGATATATCTTAACTCATAATTGTTTTAAAATGCTAATGTGTAATTTTCTTCCCCGCTAGACAATGATTGAGGGGCTCATGGAGCTGTATGGTGAGGGTGTATCCAGCAGTGCTGCTGCTAAACCTTCAGAGAGCTGACGGATATGAGCCATCCAGGAACCTGTCTAAAACTCCCAACACAGACAGCTAGTGTCAACAAACATGTCAATTTGAGTATTTGTGTTCTCTTATCTCTTTTCAGTAGATATCACATCAAACATGCAGTTTGCAAGCGTACGTGTGCTGCTCTCCTCTCACTAGCTCTCTTCTAAGCATGTTGTTCTTAAAGCCCCTGGTGAAGGGTTGCCAGATATTGTGGAGGGGAGGGAGGGGTTTTAGTAGATTCTTCTATAAGTAGATACAACAGTGAAAAGCTCTTCCACAGGCCGATCTCCAATGCTACCGGCTTGTGTAATCAGTCTCTGTAGGTAATGTAACTAAAGGAAGATAATAATGGTGACATATCTGTGTAACACAGAGCTCATGCTTCACTAATTTACTTACTGCTGATATCAAGTGTGTTTTTTTGTTTTTTTTTCATTTAAACGATCCTCAGCATTGTATGCCAGTACAACAACTTGAGTTAATATTTGAAATCAACACAACTGTCCCTGAAGCCTTGAAGTTTGATGCTAGCTTTTCACAACTCCCCAATTTACTAAGTTCATCATTTTAGGATGTTTTTCTTCAGTCATTAGCAAGGAGCTGCATCACCTGAGGCATTCTTGGTGGAAGGCATCTCTTCTATTCAAGAACCCTGTGAGCTTTCACAGCTGACTACTGTAATCAGTTTGGATCACATACAGCAGCATCTCTGTAAAAGCTCATGGACTCAATGTTTTGAAAGAGCGCTATATGAACGCTGCTGTCCTTCCCGAGTCCCGACATACAGTCAGCAGGAAGAGCTAATTTCCATCTATGGCTACCAGGACATGTACCTTTCTGTGGCAGTCCATGATGAAGACACACTGTGGTCGACACTGTCCCTACAGCCTTGCGCTAACACTAAATGTCAAACAGCGTCCTAAACTCTCAACTGCCCTTCACTATAGTGGAGACAGAACAGCCTGATGGACTGCTGAGAGCTTCTCCGCACCCAGCAGAAGCTTCCCTCCACAAATCCATGTCGATATCAGAGAAGAACCCCTGCCTGAAGAACCTTAAAGACAGAAGCCCAGACACTGAGCCATCACAGTATCACATGGAGGCTGGAGTATCACACAGCAAAGAGTTAGGACTATGTTACAAAGAACGTTTATAGTTAAAGAGTAAGTTTTAATTTTTGTAGAGTGAGCTTTAGTTTTTGTTGAGTAGTTTGTCAGCACACTGCTGTGAGATTGGTGATTGTGATGTCCTCATAGGTTCTAAGTGGTTTTTAATGCATTGATATGTGGTTAGGATGTTTTACGTGGTTTCCTGTGTTGACATGCGTTTGCCAAGGTTTTCTGAACGATTGTTCCCATGTTGCTGTGCGGTTGCATTGCTACGTGATTGTTAGGATGTTGGGGTTGGTTGATATGCGGTTGCCTTTAAACAGTTAGGTCTGTGAGAGCTTGTGTGCATCAGTGATGCTGAGAGTTACGCCACTGATACTTCACAATTGGTCACCCATGGACAGGTCTCAGCTAAAATGCCCTGATTCTAGATAGATTGGCCTGATGTTCCTGGGAAAATATACACTGTCTTGTGGCAACAGCAACAACACCAGAATAACCTGAATGAAAGAAATGTACATATGTTTAGGCTATGTGGTAGTAATTGATTAATCAATGGAAGTAACCATTCAAAAAGAATGAGGAAACACAGAATGGTTTAATATTATCTGTACAACAAGGCCACTAATTTAATTATTTAAGTATAGCTATTACTATTTATATCAGGTATCACTGTAATATAAACTTCATACACTAGAGCTTAATTACTTATTTGTGCATGAATAATCAAGCCATTCATGTTAAAAATAAATACTAGAGCTGTCAATCGATTTATATATATTTAATCACAAATAATAAAGATTTAGTTTAAATCGCAAACATACACAAAGCCTTACTAAAACTAAAATAAAAACAAAATGTACTGAAAAGCTAAAACTATAAAACATTAAACTAAATATAAACTAAAACAATCAGTGGGGTAAGAAACCGCATCAGCTCAAAACAACTTTATTGTATGTTGCCAGTGCACTGTTTCAGTATGTTGTTGGTGAAAAAAAAAATATTTATTATAATATATAAAATATATATATTATTCAAGTTGTCCTTTTTCTGTGTTTCATTTCTTAAGGTCTGATTGTATTTTATGCATCTTGACTGCTTGGATGTAGAAGGTCAGAGAATTAGTCGGAGATAAAGTGAGTTATTCAATTCAACTGATTCATAAAAACGGTCATTCGTGATGTCCAAGTGAATGCTGAAAAAAAAATATTTTTGCTGCTTGTTCAAATTGTTTAATTAAAATGAGCTAAAGCAACACAATTGCTATAGGTTTTCTCCTAACTTAATTTGACTGTGTTCAATCCACTTAAATATATGTAAAATTGAAGTGAACTTAATGTTTTTTTGTTGAGATTACATTAATGATTTGTATTGCATTAACTGAAACTGGATGAGGCTTGTTATTTCCCAGCATGCTTTGCATAGCCTATGGCTAAATCAAGAAAGAGTAAATGTTATTTTATATGTGAAAAATATTGTATGTATTTTTGATTAAAATAAGAAAAGGGGAATGTATTTACATTCACGTTGGAATGTAAAGAACTATTTAAATACCAGTTGGTTACCAATGTGAAGAAGAGTGGAGCATTTGCTTAGGCTGTGGACCAATACAGTAAACATCATAACTGCTTTGCTGGAGGAGCTTATTAGCATTTACAATACTAATTTATGCTATTGCTAGCTAAAAGTGTGTACATTAGTTTGCATTACAATTCAGTTATGTATATGAAATTGACAAAGTAAATCTATATTTTCCTGCATTTCAACTACCGGGGCCTATTGCACAAAACTAGGATAAGGGATTAAGCCGGGATATCTTGGTGATCTTGTCATCTGACTGTATGCTAAATTTAGTACACCGCTGTTTTGTAAACGTCCCCCGAAGGCACACTCATACCAATAACAATAACGATATATTAGTGGATAAATTGAGCCAGGATAACGAAGATATCCTGGCTTGATTCCTTATCTTAGTTTTGTGCAATAGGCCCCTGGACTTGAAAGAAAATGCTACAGATAAGTCATCAACAGCCAAATGAACATTAAGTTTCAACTTTTGATTAATACAATTTATTCATGAACGACAAGTAGATACTTGTTGAGGTGTTTTAATAATTTATATATTTTAAAGTAGCATAACTCAAGAGATAATATCTCATTAAAAATACATCCAATAAAAAGTTGAAGATCTTTAAAGCCATTTGATATCAGGATAAAAATTCAAATTCATCACTACAGACCAACCCTTTATGCACTTCCACATTAAAAATGTGATTACAGCAGCATGATTCCATAAAATCATAAGGAGTTCCCATGTTAAACTTGCAGTCACATGCAAATAACATGAATTCATCCTTTTCACCAGTCTCGCTCACGTGGTTCTCTGTAAGGTATGCCCAGCTGTTTGAAGACATCATTCTCCGTCAGTGTGTGTAAAGGAGTTCCCGCCAGCAACTTCACGCCATGCTGCCGCACGACAGCACAGTTCAGCGAGTGCTCTGATAGGCTCATGTGTTTGGTCTTAGCCAATGCCCTCATTGATCGGTTAAAGTGGGCAGAGCCAGTGAAGTACAGAAGAGAACATGCAAATTCAGCATAGGGCACTACAATGATGTCTAGGCGTCTGTGGCGCTGTGAAGGGCCTGGAAGCCGGCAGATGCCCATGTATTTCTTCTGCTCACCGTTCTCCTCATGGCTAACAAGGTCATCTGTCAGAAAACCTGGATGGTAAAATAATAATATTAATTGTGGGTTTATTGAACCAATATAAATTATTCTGCATTGATCTGTACTATTACAGCATACCACTCTGATGGAGAAAGTGCAATACTTTGCTGAAAACGCCCTTGTGCGATACTCCATCAGGGTGAGTGATGAGAACATCCACATCTCCACATGTGGTCTTGCCCCTGCGGTATGAGCCACACGCCATAACCACCAGCTGTGTGTCCACACTGTGAGCTGCCTCCTTCACCTGTAACATATTCAGGTTTTTTTAGTTGTATAATTTATTTTGTTCATATGCAACCGGTTTTTATATAATTGATAATATATACACAACACTATTTATAAAAGTATTTTTTAATGTATTTTTAAAAACATGTAGTTACAAAAACTAAATGTACACTGATACATTTTCAACATTGATAATAATAGGAAATGAAACCGAAATCATATTAGAAAGAGTCCTGAAGTATAATGTGACACTGAAGACTAGAGAATTATTATTTTAATATTACAAGGTAATTGGTTATTTTACATTGTAATAAAATATTGTTGCTGTTTTTACTATTTTTGATCAACTGAATGTAGCCGGTGAGCAGAAGAGACTTCTTTCAAGAATCAATAGATAGATAGATAGAGATAGATAGATAGATAGATAGATAGATAGATAGATAGATAGATAGATAGATAGATAGATAGATAGATAGATAGATAGATAGATAGATAGATAGATAGATAGATAGATAGATAGATAGATAGATAGATAGATAGATAGATAGATAGATAGATAGATAGAAAATTATTATTTGTTATCATTTCTGTACAATCGACTGTATAGATAGTTTCTGGCATAAAATACCATCCAAATACCAAAAAAAATCTAAACATTTGTCAGGTTTAAGCAGTGTTGTAAAGACATGATTAAAAATGAGCTTATTTGTACCTAGCATTCTGGCAATTTGGAGCTAAAAACGCTGAGCACATAAATTGACATGCTCTACATATCATTCTGTCAAGCTAGGACAGCACATGCTGCACTCATCTGCCCTTTTATCTCTTAAGAGGAAAACAGTGGGGCTGTTCCAAGTAATAGTAAGAAAACAACTGGCTTGGGTCAAAGACTCTGTAAGGGATCTCTGTAGCTTCTGACTTATGAAGCGCCAACTTTCAAGGACTCCAACTTTTCCTATGGGACAACAGACTCACTAACAATCTCTGTTATGTCCATCAGCCAACAGAGAAAGATTGACAGTCTTGCTGCTGCCAAAGCAACAAAAAAAAAAACTTTTTTTTTTTTGCCTGCTTGTGCTTTTTAAACATCAGATATATTATGTTCTGCTTTGAAAATCAAGTAGATACATTCTTGTCCATAAAAGGATGTTGTTCTTACGGACATTCAGAACAAAGGAAGTCCCTCTGTTTAACTGCTTTAAAGCTGTTTTCTTTTACTGCAGGCCATTTAAAATAAGTTACTGTACAAACCTTTTTTTCGATCGCATTTGCTTCACTTCTCGGCATCCGCTCGAGGAGATCATCATAGTGTTTTAGTCCGATCCTTAGAGTGTGATTCAAAACAGCCTTAGTGCGAATATCCTCCAGTGTGCGAAACCCCTTTGATAATATAAGAAATCAAATCACCCATTTAAACTTAAACATAAGTATTATGGTTGTTGCTTAATATTACTGAAAACTGTGTTCCACAGAGTACAAAGCTGCTGTAAATGTTTTGCACTACTAGTAACATCACACATTCCCCATCTTGGCTTGGAAAGATGGCATTAAAATGTGTTCTGAATGACCGTTATTTCAACAGCCTAGTCACTAGTCAACCTGGAATAGGCTTACTTATTTCTGAACGGAATGTACTGACAGTTTACAGATGACTTTCATGTCTGGGAACTCGAAAGAGTGAAAAGTGCCCTTTGTTTGGACAATCAGGTAATCCAGCTCTAAATTCACATTATTGAAGTGTACATGATTTTCTTCCATGATTAGCTAACAGGCTCAGATTCATAGCCTTTTTTGCCATATACAGAGTGTCTATTGCTGCCATAATCCAAACAGGTTTTCTCTTCTTCTTCAGAACACGCTTTAGTGATTATCTGTACTTTACAAGGAGTTTTTTATATTAGTTAAATCATGGCCATGTTATTCTATATTTTTTCCCTTGTTTTAGTTCAATTGTGGCCACATTGTACCAATTCATTCCCTCGTTTTTAGTTACATTTCTACAACGTGACCACAATTTAAATAAAACAAGAAAACAAATGAATCAATTGTGGGGATGAATTCTTAATGCAATATCTTGCCATCATGTGCGCGGTTCCATATAATTTTAAATAATAATGTTGCGTTACAGTGGCACCTGACACACAAACAAATTTACATATGCTTAATATTAAACATTGAACTACAGTTTCCTTGTATGACAGTCTTACCTGTTGATACCACATCTGTGCAGTCTTGGCCCCAGCACCCCAGATGTTAGTGAACATTTCAAGAACAGGTACTTCCTCACCAATGTGATCCAGTTTACGCAAATGTCCGCTTTCCATGATTTCCATGATCTTGTCTGCCATGCGTTTACCAATGCCTGGAATTTTACATGCTTCCTATGAATAGAAGAGGGAAAAAACATGTTTATGTGCATTCTTTTTTTACTGTATTTTTTTTAACTGGTAATAATTATTCAAGAAGCTATATCATGCCCTTTTACAAAGTTTTGTTTTTGGGGTCTACTAAAATAGGTTTTCATTCTTGAATGTTTAAAAACACATTGGCCCTCATTTAAAAAAAGTGTGTACACCATTTCCAGCGTACACCCAAACCCACGGTGACTTTGAGATTTATCAATATGGACGTTGGCGTCCGGCACGCTCAAATCCTACGCCAGCTCAGGAGGTGGTGTGCGCACGTTTGGAGTTAGTGTGAAAATGCGCAGAAAAACAATTCCTAACACCACAAAACGCACTGACAAATATATGCTATATTATGACCCACTGTAAAAAACAACAACAACATTGTAATTATAAACTTCGGTGTTTATTTTTGTGCAGCGTAGACTTTAATATTTAATTTGTGTGACTATAGGCTACCAAAGCATTTGAGGCATGTATTCCTCCAGTTGCGAGCCTCTACGGCAGCTGCGCACGGACTGGGACTGAATAAGTCAGACTGACAAAATAATAAAAATGACAGTCTTCTTCTTTTAAATATTAATAAAATAAATAATGACAACATTCTTCTTCTAAATAACAATTAACGTCATTAATAATAAAAATCATAATAATATAATAAAAAGAATCTTACAAATTGTCATGCAATTATTAATGTGAATGAATGGAGGCTACTCCACATCCCATCATTTTGTACACCCCAATACATGTGCCATGACACGAAATTAAATGCTAATTATTTCAAAACATGTGCTGTAAAATAATGCACTGTGAGGTAGGCATAATTTATCATCCAAACAGCTTTAAACTGCTGGAATGCGCTTCTCAACCTCCACACTATTAACAGTACTCGTAATTTGGGTCCTTAGTTGTTTGTTTTTTGGGTGCCTTTAATCCCACTCTTTAAACTCCCAAATAAAACAATTTCGCTTTTTTCCACTTCCCTGGTAATTGTCTCGATGGGTGCGTCTCAATCATCTCACTAGTTCAGTAGTCAGAACACTGATCAGGGAGTCAGCCTATTGACTTGTCCTAATCAGTGCCCGGACTAGTGGACTAGTGAGATGATTGAGCGCGCCCGATCTCCAAGTCGGAGAAGTTTCGCTTCTTTGCCATCTTCCGTGTCTCCATGGCGCAAAATGAGGGCGTGGGGGAGGCGGAGACTTGAATATATAGGGGCGTGTTATTCTAATGACGATCGTTTTCAGCCGCGGCATTTATCAAGGGAAAGTATTGCGTACACCTGGATTGCAGAGGTGCGCACAGCTTCATAAATCAGGCGGTGAGAGGAGTGTAAGCATAATCTTACGCCAACATATACGCCCGTTTCTACGCAAGATTGATAAATGAGGGCCATTGTATTTTACATATTTTACATTGGTACAGCACCTCACTTCCCAGTCTGTCAGTAACGCTGTTTATTTCCGGTATCTATAAAATCCCTCCTTCCGAAAAGCACAATGTGCCTTGATTAAGGATGTGCTCTGATTAGTCGGCTGGACCAGTGTGTGAACAATGGTCAACCACTTCAAGCTTGTTTGGGAAATGTCACAGCTCTTACCATAACCACAAGTTGAAATGCTCTACTAACGTAACTTAACCATGCCTTTTGCAGGAATTACTTGAATGAGAATAAAGAGTTGAGTTGTGTACTTTCCCCCCAAAAAAAGTCTCAAGTCTAGAATCGAGGTGTTTGAAGGAGTTCAGAAACAGTGTTTACTGATATAGAGACGCCCTTTGGAGTGGACTTTGTAACTTCGCCAACTTTTTTCATGCTCAAACTGCATTACACATTAAAGAAAGTTGAAAATGTAAAAAAGTTAGATTAGTAAGATGCAAACTACTACGTGTTCTTAACATAAATAAAACTGAGGACTCATTTGTATCTGAACTGACCTCATATGACGTGATGGGCTTGTGGTAGCTTTTGAGGGCATTGATTGCTTTAGAGTAGCCCAGAGCTCTCCATTTATCTCCCGTGTGTGTATAGGCTTTTCCCAGCGGCTCCAGTTTGTCAGTGATGTGCTTATTATGGTTCTCCCCTTTAGTTGTGGATGGTTGGGAACAGACCCACTTCCCAGACAAAACTGGATACTCTTCCAAACTCTGGCTCTGGTCTTGGTTTTTCTCAGTTGGGTGAACGCCACTGATCAAGGCCTCCAGATCATTCTGAGATACGCCATCTTCCTCGTGAAACTCTGGCACCTGTGAAATAAGACATATTAAATGCACTGCACGAGGGGGGGATAGAAGGATCTTACAATAACCTCCCATCCTTGCCTTTTCTTACCATCTCTGTGAGATTTTCTTGAGGATCCTGATTTTTAAGGATTTTCAAAGGAACATGTGGTACTGCTACTTCTGGAACTGGGCAGACTGCGGTCTCGTTTAACCTCTCAGAAGGGGCGACTGTGGGACTGAGGATGTGTTCATTAAGTATTTATTTCTACAAAACCTCCTGCAGAATAAACATTTACAAATGTATTCAAAAGTCAAACAAGTGGATAAATGTCAATCCGATTACACATTTCTTGAAGAAAACCACAGGCAATGCCACTCCAATTTAGTCTAGACTCCAGTGACCTACCTCTCAGGAGGAAGGAGGCTGTAGTCGTCAGGGTCTAGTAATCTTTTCTCACTAATGCAGGAACTCAGCCAAGTGCATTTGACCAGCTGAACAGCAGAGGGCAGTCTCTCCACTTTCAGAAGTCTCAGGGCTCTATTGCAATCGACTGAATCATCCACCACAACGTGTGTGCAGCTGGGAGACAATGTGGACGCTATCTGTCCTCCATTCTGGGTTATCTGTCGATGGAATATATCACACCTGGCTTTCCCTATACCAGCTGGAACTATGTATATTGTGACTCCTTGGAAAAATGTACCTAAACCAGGTTGTGAGAAGGAGGGGGATATAAACTTAAATAACAAATTAACATGTCTATTTAATCATTTAGCAGACACTCATCCAAAACGACTTACAAATGAGGAGAAAAATCAAACATCAGTGCCTTGAATTTGATGCACCTAGTTCAGACTTATCGAATGGCGCCTCGTGGACTTTTTCCTACACACACACACACACAGCCTCACATTCACCCATTAATACACCGAAGGCGGCGTCAACCATGAAGGCGCCATAGTTCGTCGGGAAAAACTAGGGCAAATCTTTTTTATTTATTGGCATAATGGTGATTAACATCCCAAACCATAAAATAGCCATCAAATTAAAAGTAACAGCACTTCACCCCTCATCCAAAAATACAGAATTGATTGAAAGAAATAGAAGGACAACAATGTCAACATATTTATATTAAGTAAAATATGCAGATTCAATCTCGTAAACAATCCTTGTTGCTTTACTCAAGTGTAACGGTACTCTGGGGGATATTATGAACCTGTTATTGTTTCAGTGGGCGTCCGCTTGTGGGGAGGCGCGTCCTTGTTCTGATCATTAGGCCTGGGTCTCTTTACTTTAGGAAAGGCTTTCAGAATACCATGACCCTCCATTCCGGCCAGGGTAGGGAAATGAGCTTTAAAAACAAAACGATAGGGTTCAATGGGCTTCACATACTACGGAAACACACAGATCGAACCTAGAGAAGAGTCACGACCGATGTACTATCCAGGAACCATAGGACTAATGTCCTTATAGAGACACCCAGAGCAGTAAGCGAATACACGGATTACTGTATTACAAACATATATATTAAACATTATAAATCTTTAAAGGCACAACAACTTAAATGACTAAAATACCCCATACTTACCCCTTCCAGCTCCTCTTTTTAGGAACAACACACGCACTGGTGTTTTTAAACGGATCAACTTCCGGGTCAAAGACAAAAGTAGCGTTTTAAAAAATGAAAAATGTTAAATTATTGCTTTTTAAAATTAATGTTAATGTTTTTTATTGTTATAATTGTATATGTTATTATATATGCATTTAGTAAATACATTAAATAAACGAATCTTGTTTGAGAAATATCGGTTGCCTTGGCAACTTGAGGCGTGGGATTGTTTGAGGAAATGAAAGCAAATGAAGCATGGCTGTTCAGCAACACTGGGCAGAAGCGCTTAGGAAAGCCAAGAAAACTGCCTTAATATCTGATGGTAAGCATATATCTTCGGTATTGTTTTAAAATTAGCTCTTTTGTATGTGTATTTACGCTGGGAGTCTTGATAATAGTCTTCCTAATAAGTATTATAAGTCGAATACATTTGCTGCTGGCTAATAGCATCGGAACCTATGCAAAACATCATTAAAAAAATAATGGTTTATTTATTTTAAAGCGTGAATATTGTTCGTTGTAATATAAAGAATGACTTGATAGACGCCTTCATATGCCTTTCTTATTAGGGAAAAGGAAAGTACATTATCTGTTTGAGGATGGAAATGAGATGGCTGAGGAGTATGACCTGAAAACAGATGAACTTGTCTGTAAGTGTTTTTTTTTTTTATTGTTTATTTAAGTGAGTCTATACTAAATTAATACTCTAATAATTCAGATTTGTATTTTGTAATCATTCCATCTTTTGTTAGTGCGAAAGTGGAGACATAAAAGCACCTTTGGAGGGCAGGGGCAGTGGACATGGGAAGTTGGTGAAACAACCCAAAACACTATTACCTCTGATTTAATAAAAGAGAACAGTTCAAATGTAAGGTTTGATTTCATTGTCTTGGTGTTTTAATGGCAGTGTTTTATTAATGATGTGTGCTGGGCCACCTGTTTTGTTATCTTAAGGGTTAATGTTAGTTCACCCAAAAAATTTAGTTCTATCAATAATTACTTACCCTAATGTCGTTGGACACCCGTAAGACCTCCGTTCATCTTCAGAACACAAATAAAGATATTTTAGTTGAAATCTGATGGCTCAGAAAGGCCTTCATTGACACCAATGACATTTCCTCTCTCAAGTCCCATAAAAGATTCAAACGGTTATGAATCAGCATATAGATTTCAGCAGTTTGGCAGCTTCACACGCGATCCCAATCATGAATTTAAGGTGCACTATGTAGTATTTTTTCAGTTAAAGGGGTACTTCAGCGCTGGGAAGATGAATCTGTATTTAAACTGGCTCATCAATGCAGTAGAAATGTGAAATTATTTTTGAATTTGGTGTCTTCTAGACTGAGAAAAGACAGAAAATGTATTTTTGTCCCATGGGGATGAAAGACTACAATTCCCAGAATGCATCGCTGCCCTGTGAGGCCATTCCCAACGCCACCAACTTGATTACTGCGACTGAGTTAGAGAAGACACTACAATTAAAAACTGAACGTGCCTGTTCAATATAATGAGTGAGTCACCGCGCGAGTATCACAGACAGCACTGAGCACTAACTGCAGGAGTGATGAGAGCTGAGGTAATCGCGACTACACTCGCGGCATACATTCAGAACGCGAGTTCAGTCTGGCGCGTTTCAGTTCATGCCTTTGCAAGCTTAACTTTCATAGAAATTAATTTGAGAAGTTAAAACACTTACATTGCTCACCATAGCTCCGTTTAAATGAGTGCCTGTAGAGCCCCTTTCACACTGCACGTCGGACCCGCAATATTCCCGGAACATTGCCGGGTCGCCTTCTGTGTGAAAGCAACCACGTCCCGGGATTGATTACCGAATTGAACCCGGGTCGGGGACCTAGTAATATTGCGGTATTCGAACCGGGACGAGCGCTGTGTGAACAAAAGCCGAAACTAATGCCGCAACGTGTACGTAGTTATCGTGCGACTCCTAGAGCTTGTTTCTTCAATAACACAACCCTGCAGTGCCAGAAGAGCTAGTCGGTGTTTTAAACGCAGAGTGTGTTCGTATACAAAAGAAACTAAAATTAAACAAGCAGAAATGTTCGCAAACTGGACACAAGTCGAGACCACGGAGCTCCTTACTATCCGCGCTGAAGCTGAGATCGCTCGCCATTATACGTCACATGAGGATATCACGTGTCAACTCGACCCGGGACTGTTAAGCGTTGTGTGTGAAAGCGCACATATTACGGTATTTCGCTGGCAGTGTGAATAGACCTAATCTAGCGGCCCGGGAACAAATGCCGGGTCGCATTATCCGTGTATTTGCCGGAATCGCAGTGTGAAAGGGGCTTAGCTGAGCTGAGCTGAGCTCTCCCTGCAAGCTGAGTGTAATCTCCCATCCCCCATGCGCAGATTCAAAACATGCGGTAATGGCTCCCTCTGCTGGCTGTAGTCTTTAGCCTTTGGGCAAACATTCCTCCTATGATGCAAAAATCGTCAATTTGCATCATAGGAGGAATTTTTCCAGAAATAAAATGCATAAATCTCTTGTCTCAGGGAGATATGAGGGGGGAAAGCACAATAATTTGAATATATTCCAGGGTTTCTACTGATACAAAGCCATATGCTTATCGCTGAAGTAACCCTTTAAATATCCAAAAACCACTAGGCCAATGTTAAATATTTTGTTCAGTTGAGTACTTATAATATCCCAAATGTTTCCAACTATTTGTAAATTGTAAGAAAATTGCTATTTTAACCAAGGACCCAGGGCGTGTCAGCATAGCGTTTGAGCAACTCGCCTTTCAATCGCGTCATATCTGCGTTTCCCTCGATTTTATTTGGCAGAAGTGCTTTACTCTTAGCAGTGTGATCATGTCACAGCAGCGCCGAGCGAACGCACAGAGTAACGTCATAACATCATTTTAATCACACTAATATGATTAACTGCTTTACTTTATACTCATGAAAAGCAGAAATAGTGCGGGTGCCCGGCAACTGTGTCCCGTCCCGTTATAATAAGTCCCGGTGTTCACTAGGCGGGTGTTTGTATAACAATCGCTCCAGCAGCTGTGCTCAGCTCCACAACACTCGGTCCTGCTCTGCTTTACACTACAGTAACGTTAATAACCGCATCTATGAACATGATTTCTGCCCGAGTCCTATTTTCCACCGGCTGTGAGGTGAAGACCACATGTCCCAAGATACTGCACTCAAACTTCATCAAACTACGCCTTTGTTTTGAATAGGCACCCTCTAGTGGACGGAAAGTTGCATAGTGCACCTTTAATACACTGATTCATAAACGGTCAAATCTTTGTTTTGAAATCGGCCCATCACTATATAAGTCATTATTTCGTTTTTCTTGCACACAAAAACTATTCTCGTCTCTTCATAAAATGATTGTAGAGCCACTGTAGTGAGATGGGCTTTGTAACGACGTCTTTAGTGCCTTTTATGGGACTTGAGAGAGGAAATGACATTGGTGTCAATGAAAGCCTGTCTGAGCCATCGGATTTCAGCAAAAATATCTTCATTTGTGTTCCAAATATGAAGAGGTATTACTGGTGTCGAACGACATTAGGGTAAGTAATTAATGACAGAATTAAATTTTTTGGGTAAACTAACTCTTTAAATGTTGTTATGCCCACAGCCGTTGTTCATGCGTAAAGACACAAAGGCCAGTTTCCAATGGAGGATCCGTAATATTTCCTTTCCTATTGAAGTCTACAGTGTGTCAGCAGAGCCGATGGAAAGATGTTGTGTCATTCGAACCTCAAACAAAAAGTGAGTTCTTTAAAATTGATGCAAGTAGGGGGATT